>NC_132909.1:61162212-61514087 GCF_047675955.1 Chlorocebus sabaeus | reverse complement strand
CCGTCCTGTCCGAGGGCCCACGCCCCCAACGGCTGGCTCCCGGCCCCGTGGTCCTGAGCCCTCCACACCCTTCCCCCATCGACTCCACCACCATTTCTTGCAGCAGCTGTGACCACGCCATGTCCCTGGGGCATCCAGCTGCCCCATCCCCAGGATAAACCCCAGGGGGCACTGGGCGGGGTCTTGGGGCCTGAGAGCACCCCAACGCCACCTCTGCCATGCAGCCCCAGTGACACAGACCGAGCCTCAGAGCCGCGGGCCAGCCAAACGCCCAGCAGGCACCAGAGCTGTGCCCTCGTCTGGCTTTACTTTTAGGCGTGAGTCCCGTGACTGGAGGGATGCGCGGTGCGGGGGGGTCACACGGTTCCCACGCTGGGGAGGACCCGCACTTTCCACGCTGACTTCGGAGGGAGATGTGGCTTCCTTCTGAAATCAGGTCTTCAAGGGAGTCGTCGTAAAAGAGAAAGATGAAGGCGCTGGTGGCCCAGGCAGGACAACGGCTGGGAAGACAGAACCTCAGACAGGACCAAGAGCCGGGAGAATCCGAGGAACCAGCTAACTGCGGCCGCCTCCCGCTCCTCTCTCCCGAGTCCGGGTAACTGTTCCGCCTCCCGCTCCTCTCTCCTGAGTCCGGGTAACTGCGGCCGCCTCCCGCTTCTCTCTCCTGAGTCCGGGTAACTGCGGCCGCCTCCCGCTCCTCTCTCCTGAGCCTGCCAAGGTCCCTGTCTTCCCGGCTGGATGCCCCAGGGTCTCACTCCACACTGCAGCGACAGCTCAGCCTCCTGATGTTCTGAACTGGCCACTGCCTGGACCCTCCGCCTGGGGGTCCCTGAGCACCTGTCTTGTGGAGCTCCTTCACCCCTCTGCACTCCTCCCCGAGACCCAAGACGTCTGCAGATGGGGAACTGTGTCCACGGGGCCCGGTTCTCCTGCCGTCCTCTTGCTGAACAAGGTTGTGACCTCTGCACTTTCTGATGTGGACACGGAGACCCCTAGGTGGAGCCTCGACGTGACCCCAGAGCCAGACTCAGGAGCTCAGGCCACGCTGTGCCCACGTTCGCCACGGCAAAGCAGAGACCCTGAGAAGACGCTGGCCGCAGAGCCATAACCGAGACCACAGGAGGACCCTGGCACACCCCAGAGCACTCCACCCAGGCCTGGGTTCTGGTCGCCTGGCACAGCCGGCAGGCATCTCAAGGCCCATGCCAGCAAAGGCAGACACGGAGGCCTGAGGAGGCTGCAAGTCCTGGGCGAGCGAGCACGGCCGTGTGATGGAGCCCCGCAGAGGCTGCCGCACGGTCCCTCGAGGCCGCGTTACCTCAGCCGAGATCCTCCCAGCAGGCACAAGGTGCTCCCTCCTTCCCAGGACCTGAAGACGGCAAGGAGCAGGCCCCCGGGTGTCCAGGAACACCGCAGAGCCGCAGCCATGAGGAGTGCGTCACGGGACAGAGCAGCCACGCGGCCTCCGGTGACATCACAACCATGACCGCCACCTGCAGCCGTGACTGCCGCCCCACGGCCGTGACCCCACCTGCAGGCATGACTGCCGCTCCACGGCCGTGACCCCACCTGCAGCCATGACTGCTGCTCCACGGCCGTGACCCCACCTGTGGCCATGACCCCGCCTACAGCCGTGACTGTCGCCCCACGGCCGTGACTGCCGCCCCACGGCCGTGACCCCACCTGCGGCCGTGACTGCCGCCCACTGGCCTCCAGAGAGGCTGAGGACAGGGTGGTCACCCTTTACCTGGCAGGCGCGCAGCGTGGCATCCTAGGACCGGGGGGTGGGGGAGCTGGCGGATTTCACAAGGCTCAGCTAATATGGGGCAGAGAGCCCTGCAAGCTCCAGGCACCTGGCCAGGCCCCAACTTGGCTGCCAGGACCGTCTGGTGGGGAGGACACCGCAGGCCGTCTCGGGTCCTGACCCCCGCAGACAAAGTGCTTCATCCCTCAACACGGAGCCTGAAGGGCTGGAGCCAAGGCAGGCTCAGCCCAGTGAGGGACATTGGGGGGATGGGGGGTAGCAGGGGACAGTGGGGGGTCAGCGGGGGACAGAGGGACAGCAGGGGGACGGGGGACAGGAGGACAGCAGGGGGACAGTGGGGGGACAGCAGGGGACACAGTCAAGACATCCATGAGGTTCCTCTGCTCCTAGGCCAAGGTGCCTGCTTGAGACGACTTCACCCCCCACAGAGCTGGGCAGCGGCAGAGCAGGGGGGGGCCAGGGAAGGGAGGCGGGTGAGGGAGACCCAAGTGTCCAGCACTGTCCCCGCCCATGCCGGTGCTGCTCTCTGCAGCCACTGGCCTCCGGGTGCCCCCGCCTGCCCCACCATGCAGCCACACTCCCACACCACCCTTTCACACATTCCACCCCAGGGGCAGCACTCACCCTCCGGCTGTGGGTGCTGGGGAGCAGCTTGCGCCTGGCACCTGTTTGTGATGGGGGAAGCCGCCCCGGTAGTGAGGCCGGCAGCCTGACCCAGCTGCTGAGGGAGCGGGAAGGGCTGGGCCTGGCTGAGGAAGTGCAGCTGCTCACCTGTATCCCTGCAGCCCGGATGGGCCCCAGCAAGCTGCTCACGGTCCCCAGGCCCTCGGGGGCAGCCCCCAGCCACTGGCTACAACCAACTTCAGGCACCAAGTCCCCAGGCCCTCAGGGGCAGCCCCCAGCCACTGGCTACAGCCAACTTCAGGCACCAAGAGCCCATGAAGAAACCACTCCCACACCCCTGCCCAGGCCTCAAGGGGTCTGCACGGCGGACTCACAGGAGGCCCAGCATTACGATGGCGGCCACCTGGCTGCAGTGAGTGCCCGGTGGACACCCCTGAAGGGCAGTGGGGAGACCCGGGGCAGGACACACAGGGCGAGGCTACAGAGCAGGGGCAGCCGCCTGGACCCACCAGGTGGTCTCAGCTCACTGCAACTTTCGCCTCCCAGGTTCAAGTGATTTTTGTACCTCAGCTTCTGGGGTAACTGGGATGTGCTTTCCTGCCGCAATACAGCTTTGACCTCCCGGGCCCCGAGGAAGTGGGTCTCAGGATGCCCAGGACGGCCACATCACACTACGCTTTCCACCTCTCTACTTGAAATTTTCTACAAGTTCTCAAGTCTGCTGCCAAGGTAATCAGAATTACACAGGGAGCTGTGTGGGTCACCTGTGAGGCCTGGAGCCTCCCTGTCCCAGGCGGTGGGTGTCAGGGCTCTGCTGCCTTGTGAAAGAGTCGTCAGGCAGGCAGGGCCGGGAGGGTGACAGCTGATCCCCTCCCTTCCCCCAGGAGCCAAGGGGGTGGGGCCAGGCCTTCGGGGAGGAGCCGACTTACAGCTGCCCCAGGGGCTGGCCAGCCAGATGGACATCCTGACCCCAGGTGAGCCGGCAGGACCTTGTCACAGCCACAGATGGTGCCTGGGGCCTTTGCAGGCGTCCTCCTGGCCCCGAGGCTGTGGGCCTCCTTTGTTGGGGACACAGGGCTCAGGGACCACTCCACACCCTGGGCGGGGGCAGAGATGGGGCCTTTTAAAGTTAAGATTTTCTTCTTTTTTAAAATAATACAGCCAGGAACAGTGGCTCACACCTGTAATCCCAGCACTTTGGGAGGTCAAGGTGGGAGGATCGCTTGAGGCCAGGAGTTCAAGACCAGCATGGGTAACATAGCAACACCTTATCTCTACAAAAAAAATTTAAAAATTAGCCAGGCAGCCGGGTGCGGTGGCTCACGCCTGTAATCTCAGCACTTTGGGAGGCCGAGGCGGGCGGATCACGAGGTCAGGAGATCAAGATCATCCTGGCTAACACAGTGAAACCCCGTCTCTACTAAAAAATACAAAAAACTAGCCCAGCGAGGTGGCGGGCGCCTGTAGTCCCAGCTACTTGGGAGGCTGAGGCAGGAGAATGGCGGGAACCCGGGAGGCGGAGCTTGCAGTGAGCTGAGATCCGGCCACTGCACTCCAGCCTGGGCGACAGAGCGAAACTCCGTCTCAAAAAAAAAAAAAAAAAAAAAAAAAATTAGCCAGGCGTGGTGACAGGCATCTGTAATCCCAGCTAACCGGGAGGCTGAGGTGGGAGGATTGTTTGAGCCCAGGAGTTTGAGTCTGCAGTGAGCTATGATCACACCACTGCACTCCAGCCTGGGTAACAGAGCAAGACCCTGTCTCAGAAAAATAAATAAAACTTAACAGGCATCCACACCTGCACCCACACAGGAACCCACACACGCACCCCACCCACAACTGTACATACACCCCAATGGCGCCTGTGCCTGCACGGGCACCCCCACCTGCGTCTGCAAACACGCTCACACCTGCCACCACACAATGGGGAAGGTGGCCCTCGCCAACATCAGTATCCAGGTGGTAACACTGTTCTCTCATTTTACGAGACTTTACCACCGAGGAAAACACACGCATGGCAATCTCTGTTATCACTGCTTGTCGTAACTGTTTTTTTTTTTTTTTTTTTGAGACGGAGTCTTGCTCTGTGGCCCAGGCTGGAGTGCAGTGGCCAGATCTCAGCTCACTGCAAGCTCTGCCTCCCGGGTTCACGCCATTCTCCTGCCTCAGCCTCCCGAGTAGCTGGGACTACAGGCGCCGGCCACCTCGCCCGGCTAGTTTTTTGTATTTTTTAGTAGAGACGGGGTTTCACCGTGTCAGCCAGGATGGTCTCGATCTCTTGACCTCGTGATCCGCCCGTCTCGGCCTCCCAAAGTGCTGGGATTACAGGCTTGAGCCACCGCGCCCGGCCGCTTGTCGTAATTGTGTCACTTCTTACTAGAGCCACAAATCTGCAATTATCTCAAAAGTAAAAAGTGTGGCTGGGTGTGGTGGCTCACGCCTATAATCCCAGCACTTTGGGAGGCCAAGGCAGGCGGATCACTTGAGGTCAGGAGTTCGAGACCAGCCTGGACAACGTGGTGAAACCCCGTCTCTACTAAACACACACACACATAAATAGCCCGTGTTGCAGCACACACCTGTAATCCCAGCTACTCAGGAGGCTGAGGTAGGAAAATCACTTGAACCCATGAGGCAGAGGCTGCAGTGAGCCGAGATCCTGCCACTGCACTCTAGCCTGGGCAACAGAGTGACACTCCATCTCAAAATAAGACTTTAAAAAAACCTAATTCCCAGCATGAACTGGGAAAACACGTTGGGCTCATGGCTCCGCTGCCCGCCAGGCCCTCTGCCAGCTGTGGGAGAAGCCACATCCTCAGCTGCCGTAAACCTTCACGCGGGAGAAGGCGGCCAGCCTGGCAAACCACAGGCACGCGGGCGGCACCTGGCCACATGGGCTGTAGCTCTGACCCTCATCCCCCGTGCAGCCCAAAAGTCAATCACAGGGGAGGCTCCAGGCTCGGGCCCAGACCCAGTCCTCCCTCCCTGGCCTCGCTGTCTGCTCAGAGCCCAGCCTGCCCCTGAAAGGACCAGGGTGCCACTGGCCTAGGCTCGGTGTCCAGGGTCCAGGAAGCATGGACCACGGGTGGACCCCCCGTACCACAAGGCACAGGGCCAGGTCTCCCAAGGGCACCTCAACTGGTGCACAATGACCAACATGCCCGACACCTGCACCCCAGGGGCCCCGAAAGTTCCATGTGTGCATCACGCTGAGCAACACGCTGATGCCTGCGTCTCGGGATCCGTGGAGTGCCACGTGTGCGTTTCCTCCCCCAGGGCCAGCTGGGTCCCCCACCCCCTGCCAACCTGCCTGTCCATGAATGAAGCTATGGGAACTGTCCATCTTCCCTCCACCCTCCACACCCACCTGCCCACCAGTCCAAGGGTGTCCACTTAAACCACAGCCTTCTGCTCTGGCCCAGCAGCAGCTTACAGACCTCGGGATGAAGACCCACAGTCCCTGGGGCCCCAGACCCCGCCTCTCCTCCAGAGGGTGCCGCCTTCCCTCTCTGTCCTCAGAAACGCTGTTGGGGGGCCGGGCATGGTGGCTCACACCTGCAATCCCAGCACTTTGGGAGGCCAAGGTGGGTGGATCACTTGAGGTCAGGAGTTTGAGACCACCCTGGCCAACATGGTGAAACCTCATTTCTACTAAAAATACAAAAAAATTAGCCAGGCGTGATGGTGCGCACCTGTAATCCCAGCTACTCAGGAGACTGAGTCAGGAGAATCACTTGAACCTGGGAGGCAGAGACGGCAGTGAGCTGAGATCTCACCATTGCACTCCAGCCTGGGCAACAAGAACGAAACGCCTTCTCAAAAACAAAAAAAAAAAAGAAAGAAAATAAACGCTGTGGGGGCGGGGGCCTGGATCTCAACCCCTGCAAGGGGGATCTCTGGCTTCCTCTCACCCAAACGAGCGCGCCAGAGGCAGGAGGCTGACGCCGCGGAGGGACCAGCTGACATCAGCCTTGAGGGACCAGACTTCTCCAGGCTGGAAACCTTCTCCCAGCTTCGTGGGGTGGAGCCCAACCTTCAGACCAAGAGAGACCATCCTGACCTTCAACCCCATCCCCAGAGCTGGTCTAGCCCCTCATCCGACACACAGAGGAACAGAGGCGAGGAACCTGACGCTGGCGTCTCCAGCCCATGTAGGGCCCTGTAGACCAGCTACGTGCACACCCAGGCGAGAAATGGAGGCCGGAAACCTGACGCTGGTGTCTCTGAGGCCCCGTGTGAGGACCCTGGAGACCAGCTGACGTCATGCACACCCAGGCCAGCCGCCGGACAGCGTTCAGTGGCAGACTATCATCCACCCGCATTCCAGACTCCAACTGGCAGAGGGGAGGGGACCCCGGGGCTGTAGGGCCACCAATGTGGACGGGGCAGAGCCCCAGGGACAGCCTGTGCTGGCGATGTACGGGGACAGGATCAGACCCCACAGTGCCCGCGGGCCACAAGGCCAAGACAGGCTCTGGTAAGTGATGATTTGGAGGCTGGTCCTGACGTCCAGGAGGGACTACCAGGGACAGAGAGGGCACGGGGTGACTACTGTCCCCCCAGGCTCACATCCACCTGCACCTGTGAGTGGGGCCTTATTTGCTTACAGGGTCTTTGCACACGGGGTTGGTTACAATGAGGATGCTGGAGTGGAGTGGCCTATGTCCCTGTTAGCAACTGATGTCCTTAGGAGGAAAGAGGAATGTGGACACCCACACACCCGGAGACGGCCCGCATGGAGACAGCAGAGGCTGGAGTGATGCGGCTACAGACCAAGGGCACCTGGAGCCCTGGAAGCTGGGAGAGGCAGGAAGGGTCCTCCCCTGGAGCCCACTCCTTGACCTCAGGTTCCTGGCCTCCAGCACAGGCAGAGGCTGCTCTAAGCCACCCAGTATGCAGCACAGCTGCGGCCGCAACGAGAAGCTCATCCGGGGAGAAGGCTGCTCCAGCCCTAACCCCAGCGTGCCCTGGAGTGAGGCGGCACGAGGCTGTCTGTGGATTTCCACAGCATCCCAGGAGGCGTCTGGACCGCGGCGGCTCCAGGCTGCCAACCGCGGGCAGAGGCCACCGCTCCCGAACTTGGACCCTGCCATGCGCAGGCACAGGCCAGGTTGGGCTGGGGAAGCCTGGGAACCCCAGACCGGCCAGCACTGCCTGCGGTTTCTCAAGCACACTGGGTGGCGGCCCCTCTGTTTAGGACGAGGACGAGGTGGGCCTGGCGGGAGCGGAGGAGCCGGGGTCCAGGGCGAGCAAGTTCCGGACCTTCCAGTTCTCCCCGCCCCAGGAAGAACTGCAGTGGCCCCGGCCGCCTGGCGATGGAAGGGGCACTGCAGCCTCACCGCCCCATACGCCAGGAGCCCACGTGCGTCTCTCACAGGGAACCGTGTACTGGCCGGACTCAGGGTCCTGCGGACGGGGTTGGAACCCAGCGCCCAGGAAGCTCCCCTCCCACTGATCAAGGACCTCCCTCCGGGTGGGTCCTCCGGGTGGGTCCTCTGGAAAGCTGGGCCCACTGCTGTCACTGCCCCTCTCCTGGGAGGGCTCAAGGGTGTCGGCTGTGAGGGCTTCACACTGCACCCCTGATTTCCAGGGAAGCCCCTGCCCATGCCTTCCAGAGCCTTCCGGAGGGGCCAAGAGGCTGGTGCCATGGGAGGGAAAGTTCCCAAGCTCGGAGATGGACAGAAGCAGGAACAGCCGGAGTGCGGTGCTGAACTGACAGCTTCTCTTGCCAAATCTCCTGTCCTGCCCCAGCACAAAGCCTCCCCGGTGCACGGGGCCAGGTGCTAGGACACTGTGGGGGCGTCCCAGATGCCAGGGGCGGTGGAGACGGAGGGGGAGGGGGAGGGGGAGGGGGAGGGGGAGGAGGAGGCACTGTGAGTCTTCCACAGGGTGTGCCCCGAAGAGGTCAAGACTCCACTGAGGAGGAGGAGGAGGAGGAGGAGGAGGAGGCGGCACTGTGAGTCTTCCACAGGGTGTGCCCCGAAGAGGTCAAGACTCCACTGCCCTGAAGCAAACAAGGTGTCCAGCCAGAGCCAGGGCCACACGCCCAGCAGGTAGGATCCAGCGACCCCGTGCGGCAACCCCCCGCCACTCGAGGGAGGACACGGAGTTGACGTGGCCCCGCCTGACATCTGAGCCCGCCGTCGGGGGCTCTACCAGGTCAGGGCTGCTCAGCTGACCCCACAACCCCACCAGGCACGGTCAGCACGGCGCCGAGGGAAGGCCTGGAAAGGGAGTAAAGGAGGCCCTGGGGGAGGACCTTGGTGCTTCATCTAAGCCAACCCCAAAAGTGGAAGCCACAGGGCCAGGGGGATGTCGTGGCTGAGATACACGCAGGGTGCAGGGCACTCCCAAGGCAGCACTGCTGTCTGAGAACAGAGGGGAGCCCGGGTCCGAGTCAGGGCCAAGCCGCGCAGTGGTGGTTGCTGGCACTCAGCCCTGTACCCTCAGACAAAGCAAGAGTCCCAAGCCAGGAACGTGAGACCGACTCCTGTTAGGCAGAAACTACATCTGGAGAACCAGACTCCAGATCCAAGACCCCAGGCCCCAGATCCCAGGTCCCAGATTCCCAGATCCCCAGATCCCAGACCCCAGGTCCCCAGATCCCCAGATTCCAGTACCCAGACTCCAGATACCAGGCCCCAGATCTCAGACCCCAGATCCCAGTACCCAGACCCCAGACCCCAGGTCCCAGAGGGAGGCCCCAGTGAGGGAGTGGAAAGGAGATTCCGTGACACGAATGCTTTGTAGAAAGAGCCCTCCAGGCTGGGCAGCGGGGGCTCCAGCACAGGGTCCCCATGGCCGGGCCTCACTGCTATTGGTGGTAAACGCCCTGTCCACCTGGCCAGGGTGGTGCGGCTTCCTGTGGCAGCCAAGCAGCTTCCACGCAGCTTCTGCTGCTGTGAGGAGCCCACTCAGGTCTTGTGTTTATTTTTGGTCTTTTGGGGCCAGCACGGTGGCCCAAGCCTGTAATCCCAGTGCTGGGAGGCCATGGTGGGAGGACTGCGTGAGCCCAGGTGGTGGAGACCAGCCTGGGCAACAGAGCAAGACCTCAACCGCACCTGCGTGCACACACACACACTCATACACTCAAACACGAAAAGCCTTCTTTTTTTTTGAGACGGAGTCTTGCTCTGTCGCCCGGGCTGGAGCGCAGTGGCCGGATCCCAGCTCACTGCAAGCTCCGCCTCCTGGGTTCCCACCATTCTCCTGCCTCAGCCTCCCGAGTAGCTGGAACTATAGGCGCCCGCCACCTCGCCCGGCTAGTTTTTCGTATTTTTTTGTAGAGATGGGGTTTTACTGTGTTAGCCAGGATTGTCTCGATCTCCTGACCTCGTGATCCACCCGCCTCGGCCTCCCAAAGTGCTGGGATTACAGGCTTGAGCCACCGTGCCCGGCCCACTAAAAGCCTTCTAACACACTGAGCTTGAGCCTGTGGTCCCTTCTGACCCACAGGTCTTTTTCTCCGGAGCAGATGTTAAGCGAAATCCCGCTCACTCCAGACTTCCGGTCCTTTGAAGTGGAGGTGCCCTTGTGTGTCTTCAATCCGTGTGGAGGGTAGTCTGGCCCATCCCACACCTGCTACCGTCACTGTCTCACATCAGCGGCCTCAGGCCACAAGGTCTCCCCACCTGGCTCCTTGGGGGTGCCAAGCGTTGCCAGCAGCCGGGCTATGCTGACCCGGGGCAAGTGGCCCGACCAGTCGCTACTGTCCTTGAGCTCCTTAAGTCCAGCCTTGGTCACGAGGACCTGCATCCGAGCCCAGAGGGCATCGGGTCCTGGAGGAGGAGGAAGAGTCCCTTCTGGCTTCAGGCTGGGCTTGAGGACGGCAGCTCCGGGACGGCCCAGAGCGAGGCTTCAGTGCTGACTGCTGGAGCTGCCTGCCCTGTCCTGACAATGGCCGTACAGTGAGGCCCTGCTCCACGCCTGGGGAGGGAACAGAGGCCCCGAAATCACAGAAGCAGGAACCCCAGGTTCACCGGTGGGGCCTGATCCATTTTTTCTCAAACCCAGCTGCTGAAAACGACACCCACGCGCCCTCGCTGGGCGCAGCAGGTCAGAGGTCAGGTGGGCTGGTGCTCCAGGGCCACGGCTCCAAGGCCAAGGTCAAGGCACTGCTGTCCTGGACCCTGGTCTGGGTTCTCCGGGGGAGTCCACGCCTGAGCTCAGCCAGGTGGTGGGATTCTGCTCCCTGCGGCTGCTGAGCCGTGGCCCCACTTCCCCACTTTCGGGGTGCTACATACCCCATGACGCCATCCCTCCTTCCGAGAAGTCAGCAGAGCAAGGTCCCTCTCAGGCTTCTGACCTGACCTCCCCTCCTCCAGACGGAGAAGACTCCCACGAGAGGACATCTGTGATGATGCCAGGCCCCGAGGAATCCAGGGCGGTCCCTCTGCAGAGCCCCTGTGCCCTGGGAGGCACCTCACCCACAGCTCCAGGGGGTGGGGGGGGGCCGTGGCACCTCTGGGGCTGACCCAGACCCGCAGGACACAGCGCCAGACCATGAGGTCTCAGCCTGCGGTCAGGCCGCGTGCACGGAAACCCAGGCTCCTGAATGGCCAGCCAGGGGCAAAGCCGGCCACTGAGTACGCGAGCAGGTTCTGGGGGACACGGTCCCGCTCCTTCAGGGGCCCAGAGGCTGCGGATGTGGAACTCAAGTATCCTCCTCTCAGCATAACCTCCCTGCCCCTCCCACGTCCTCCAAGTGGGGCAGGAGCCGCCTCACCAGAGCTGGGGGAGGGGGCCACACAGATGCACCCCTGGGGAGGGGCGCGGAGACTCCCGGGCAGGAATGTGGCCAAGGTTTCTAGACCATCTGGTTTTTCAAGAGAAGCCACAAGTCTGGGTTTGGGGGTGGCAGCCCCTGATGTTCCAAAGTCGGCAAGCAGCTCAGGCAGCCACGCCCCCATCCTGGGGCAGTGTTGGGCGCCCAGCCCTCAGGGTCACCCGGAGAGCGCCTGCCTCCACCTGGGGGCTCGCAGCTCCCCCGAGCTCCTGGCGGTCACAGTCATTCCAGGATCTGATAAAAGCCCCCGAAAATGCCCCTGGTCAGCCCAGCCACACCCGGGCAACACCAACAGCCATTCTCTGCCCAGTCCCAGCGCCCAGTGGAGACCCCCCCGCAGCTTCCGGGCCCCCACAGCGAGAACATTCCAGTCACAGTGATGTCGCCCCGAGAAGCTCCTCACCGTCCCCCATGGCCTTGGAACCCCCTTCACACCCACGGGTTCCAGGCACCCTGGCGACTGTCTGTTCCCACGGAGCCTGGCCCTCTCACAGCGCAGGGAGGCCGCGGTCATTGGGCACAGGTCCTGCGACCCGTTGCACCCGGCCCCTGGGCACTGGAGGCCAGGTGGTGAGCACAGTGGACCCCAGAGGCAGCTTTCCTCAGTTTACTTGACACGTAGAGGAAGACGCCTCCTCGATCCAGGCTGGATGGGCAGCCGACGGCGGTACAGGGCCATGGCAGGGCAGGGACTTTCTCCGTGACCCTCCCCAGCTGCCCCTCCCCGGCTGCCCCTCCCCAGCAAGTGAGTCAGTTCCAGAAACCTTTACTGCCCACCAGGCCCAACGGCTCCCCAGCTACCCCTCCCCACGCCCCAGCACCCAGGGCCTCGGCCCCAGGAGCCACACAGCAGCAACTCCCAGGAAACGTCAGGGATCCGCCTGCCAGACCCGGGCGCACATCACTTTCAAAACACAGCGGGGCCTGGAACCCAGGCCAAGGCCACCTCTTTCAGTTTCACTTGGGCGCTTGTTCTTGCTGGGGACGGAGGCTCATCGCAGGGCTCCGGGAAGCGCAGGCACGAGTCACGAAGCAGGTCACTGAGACAGCGGGGCACCAGGCCCGCCAGTCCCATCTGCTGACCCCAGCCAGGGCCCAGCACTCCCAAGCCCGGCACTGCACGGTGCCTGCAGGGAGCTGACTCCGCCACGACTCTCCGGGCCCCTCCTCCCACCCCATCACTCATGGGGTTGTCCAGGGCGAGAGGCCCAGGAAAATCCGCAGGAGAGCCAGGGCACAGGGCACGTGCGCGGCCCCAGGCTGAGGCCTCCATGGGACTGAGCTTCAGGGCCACGCTGCCACGCTGAGCTCTCAGAGGGCCTCCGCCTGGACCACCAGGCACCCTCAGGCTGACCAGACCCTGCGTGCCGCCCATGTGGCCCAAGGCCTGTCCCCCTCATGCCAGGAGTCCCCTGGGCCCCTTCGAGTACAGTGCAGCATTCCCTGCCCCCCGAAGCAGCGAGTGGTTCAGGGGCAGAGCGGGGCCTGGCCGAGGGGCCCCTGGGGGGTGGGGTGACGCCATCACCGTTGCTGCCCTAGGGGCCGGGACAGGACGGCTGCCCAGCGCCCCCGATGCAAGCTGGCTGCAGGGCTGCCTGGCCGGTTCCTGGGGACACCACGCTCAACCCTGTGGTAACAACAGGGGATTCTGAAGGACAGGCAGGTCTTACTTTCTGTTAAACACTTATTTTCCCTGAGATACAATCCACACCAGGAGGGGCACCTGTCTGGAGCATCTGACGCAAAGGTTTCGATGTATTCTGAGGCGGACCACCATAGCCTCTAATTCCAGAACATTCCGTTCCCCCAAAAAACAGCCCTGTCCCCAGTAGCAGTCACTCCCCACCCTTCTACGGCCCCTGCAACCACACGTCCACTTCCCGTCTGTGGACTGTCCTGCTCTGAACACGTGACCACACGTCTACGTCCCATCTGTGGGCTGCCCTGCTGTGGACGCATAACATGAGCGGAGTCACGTGCAGTGGCCTTTTGTGTCTGGCGTCTCTCCGCGAGCACGCCTCCGCAGAGCATCCGTGCTGGGCACACAGCAGATCTAACCTCCACCTCCTCACGGGGCCCAGAAGGCCCTGGGCGAGAGCAGATGGGGCCCACACATCCGAAATCCCCGTCTTGGCCAGAACCCCAGGTTTGCCTTCGCCCCCAGGGCTGAGCCCTCTCCTGAGTCCTGGGCCCTGTGAAGGGTGACCGCACCTCCCAGCAAGGAGGCAAGGTGACCACGGAGCTGGCAGTCTGCTCTTCGTCCCAGCCCGAGGGTGCAGGTGCCAGCTGACCTCCCAGGGACTGGGGGCGAGGGCGCAGAGGCGAGGGGCAGGGCTGAGAGTCCACCCACACTGCTGGGCGGACAGCGGGCAGGCCAGGACGAGAACCAGGTCGGGGTGACCTCGCTCTCAGGCTACAACAGGCAGCTGGACACACCCAGCCCTCCCCGTGTGCTGTCTGACCACACAGCCCTTGGCTGTGGAAAAAGTGACTGGAGGCACTCCAGGCCTGCCCACAACAAATCACACGCACATGTGCACACAGACACAGGCCACGCACATGTGCACATAACACACGCAAACATACAAAACACATATGCATAAGACACGCACAGGCAGGGGTTCATGGGAACAGGCAGCACACAACACACACACACACAGGACACGTGCATAACACGAGCACAGGTGCACAAGCAACGTGTGCACACGCAACATGCACACAGAGTACACGTTTGCACAAGCACGGGTGCACAGGTGATACACACGCACCCACAACACACACACACACAACACACACGCGTGAGCAACACACACGCAAGCACAGGCAACATGCAACACACACATGAGAACACACACAAAATACACACAACCACCAAAACACACACACAACGCACGAGAATGGGCACACAGGCATGGGCAACACACAACAAAATACACGCATGCATAACAGACTCATGAACATGCGTACACAGGCACACACACAACACACAAACACGGGTGCACAGGCACACACACCGTGTACCCATAAAACATACGCGTAAGAAACACACAAACAACACACACATGCACAGGAGCACACAGCCACGGGCACGCACATTCACACACGGAGAAGGCACACGCCTCCGTACGACGCACACAGAACGCACACGCGTCCGTACGACGCACAGAATACACACCTCCATACAACACACAGGCATACAACACACACGTGCATGCACATGGCACAACATGTAGATACACAAAGACACGTGTACACACACATGCACAGCCCCCGGGGCCGCGCTGGCGCCATGGGGGACTGCCTCCACACCGCCTCCAGGAGTGTTTACAGCTGTGGATTACATGACACCGCCCCCTTCCCAGAGCTGATCCCACCCCCCCAGCATGAGGGCCCCCTGGGAGGGGGGCCTCTGGGAGCTGGACTGGTTCTGCAGACAGTTGCTTCTTTGTTCAGGGCAGAGCTCACTCTCGCGGTGTTGGCGTTTCCGCCTGGGCCCTGCCGGAGGGGCATCCGTGACTCTGCTGGAGCCGGGTTGGGCGAAGCCCAAGCTGGTCACACCCCCGAGGGTGGGGGAGGCCTTGGGCAGCAAGTAGATGGGGGGGTCTAGAGGTGGCTGGCGCAACCTCTCTCCGCCTCGGTTTCCCCACCAGGTGAGAGGGCAGTGACTGCCCACGGTCGTGCGGCTGGGGAAGCTGCACCCTCTCCTCCACACCTGCACACCTGGGCACCTCCTGTCTAGCCCAGACTCCAACCGAGAGTGAATGGATGAGCGAAGCTCCTGCTGCCTCTTCTGTGCTCTGCCTCACAGGCTCCCTCCCACTGGAAGTCCAGCCCCTGCCTGCACAGCCCCCTCCACACCAGGGTCCTTCTGGCTCCTGGCAGGTGTGGGCAGATGTCTCCTGGGATCCTCAGAGTTAAACAAAAGCCTCCTCCCTGTGCTCTGAAATCACACTCCAGGGGCTGGCAGGCGCCTTCCAAGTCCTTCCCTCTCCAAGGGCGAGAGCCTGCCTGCGTCTCCCCTGCTGTGGGAGAACCTGGGGCCCCTATCCTGCTGTTCTCCATCCCACCCACTGAGGGGCCCAGATCTCAAATTCGCCCTTTACTTGGCAAGAACTCTGAAGGTGGCCCAGAGCAGGCCACTGTGAGAAGCCATCACCCCACGACCGGGGACACCCCTGGGAAAATCCAGGGCTGGGCAGCCAGATCCCTGAAGGCCAGAGGCTGTCTGGGAAGAAAGGGCGTGGACGGCACCTGCCTGGCCTGCCACAAACGCTCTGGGTCCCAGGTCCCCACCGCTCATCTTCCAGGGCCGAGTCAGGGAGCCCCATCCCAGGGAGAGCACCCAAAACAGCACAGCACCCCTCAGTCAGGAAGCAGCGCCGGCTGCCCTGGCCCAGAGGAAGAGGCCTGGAAGAAAGTTTGAAGCCTGTAATTCCCGTGTAATTGGGCTGGCTCCCCATGGGGTCTGCGGCCCTGGGGCCCTGGCTCCTTCCATACTCTTCTCTGGAACCTCGGCTCCCTCTGCCCCTCCGTAAAACACTCACCGCACCCCCCTACCCACAAAACTGGCAGCCAGCATCAGCACAGGCCAGCTCCGAGGCTGGGCACTCTCGCTGACAGGGCGTGCAACAGATGGCACCAAACCCATCCCGTCCCGGCAGTCACAGGCAGGAAGGACGTTCCCGAGCAGGCGGGACCAACAGGCATTCCGGGAAGAAGCAGCCAGGGGAAGACCCGACTACACATTTTATAGATTTTTTTTTTTTTTTTTTTCTTTTCAGAATGTTAATCAGTTCATCCGAGGAGACACCCACCGTCCCTGCCCCAGCACCATCCGTGCCCGGCATCCCTGGAGGTGCTGGCTGGGCTCTCCACAACGCCTGCCCGCCAAGCCCCAGGTCAGTCTGGGGATTGATCCCTCCAGGCCCCACCAGCCTTATTCTTCGGGGCTCTGGGGTGGTGGGAAGAGCGCCCTACGGGGGACAGGACCCACCAGGCGGCCGGCGCTTCCCATTCACCGACACACTTCCCATTCACCGGGCCCCACTCGGGCCATCTCAGCCCGCTACCCTCCCTCCCGCCTGTCCCTGGAAGCCGGGTTTGAATGCGACCCGCACTCCCACCCCAAACACGCTCTGCAGACTCCGCCCAGACGGCCCCAGGGTCACCTAATATCAGCAAGCCCCCATCCCAAACCGGGGGACCTCCACGCAGAAACCGAGAAACTATGCCCCAGAAGACAAGTCGGAGGCCCCGGGGGCGGGAGCGGCGGGGGGAGCTGGGGGAGGGAGGGAGAGAGGACTGCGCTGCGGGGCCGAGAGGGCAGGGGCCCTGGGACCGGGGACAAGGAGGAGGAAGGCGCACGAACGCCCAAGGAGCCTGGAGTCAGGAATCGGGGAGGCAGGAGAGATCGGGGGTCACGAGGCGCACAGAGTCGAGAGTCCCCAAAAGGGAAGGGCAGGATACCGAGGAAAAGCGGATGCGGGGTCACCACGGGGCTCGGGGGCACCGAGGAGTGCGGGGTCAAGGGTTACCAGAAAACGAAAGGTCGGGGGTCACCAAGCAGCGTGGGACAGGGAGGCACCGGGAAGAGCGGGAAGGAAAGGCTGGGAAGGTTGTCGTGGAAGGTGGGGTCAGGGTTCACGGCAGGGGGTCGCCGGGGGTGGGAGCAGGTCAAGGTTCACGGCGGTGGTCGCGGTGCAGCCCGAAGTCAACGCTGGCGGCGGAGGGCGGGGTCGGAACGGGTCGCAGCGGAGAGCAGGGGTCGCGCCGCGCTCGCCCCCGCCCCGCGGCCCCCAGAACCCCCAGCCCCGGGCGCAGGGGTCCGCGGGGAGCGCCGGACCCACAGGCGGAGTCGGGCCAGGCAGGGGATGCGGTGGAGTGGGGGCGGGGGTCGCAACCAGAGCCTCACCTCGAGCCCGGGTCTGGCCGGGCGCGGAGCCCGTAGCGCCTCAGTTTCTCCGAGCCTCGCAGCGGCCGCCGCTCACTTCCGGGTTTCGGGCGCCATCTTGGGGGCCCCGCGCACTTCCGGTCATGCCGCGGGGCGGGGCCTCCAGCTGTGGGGGCGTGGTCTCTCTTAGAGGCGGGGCTACCTTCCAGGCCAATCCCTTGAGGTCCTTCCGCTGTCCGGAAGGGGCTGGGACTCCCAAGGCTCTGGGTTCGAATCCCACCCTGCCTGGGTCTCCTGAGACCCCAGCACGTGCTTTTACCTCCTCAAGCCTCAGTTTCCTCTTCTGCACCGTGCTGGTGAAATGAAACCTGCTTTATGGTACAGCAGCCCTTTTTTCTTCCTCTCTCAGAACCCCCTCCAGGCCTCTGCATGTGCCACCTCCCCCACTGGGGCTTACTCACCCCAGACTTTTAAACTGAGACTCCCTCAAAAGCTACTAAAATGATCACCAGCCAGGCGCAGTGGCTCATGCCTATAATCGCAGCACTTTGAGAGGCTGAGGCGGATGGATCACTTGAGGTCAGGAGTTTGAGGCCAGCCTGGCCAATATAATGAAACCCTGTCTCTACTAAATGTACAAAAATTAGGTGGGCATGATGGCAGGTGCCTGTAATCCCATCTATTCAGGGGACTAGGGCAGGAGAATCGCTTGAACCTGGTAGGTAGTTGTTGCGGTGAGCTGAGATGGTGCCACCGCACTCCAGCCTGGGCAACAGAGTGAGACTCCATCTCAAAAACAAATAAATAAATAAATAATGAAATAAAAGAATCACCTCTGGGCCTGTCGGACATACTTTCTCACCCAAAGTTCTCTCTGTTCATTAATCTCTCTCCCTAACCAAATGCAGATCTGGACACTGCAACATGGTGACAGGAACATGGGGGTTTGGGTAAGTCCCAGGGGCTACCCCCAAGAAAGCAGAGTCCTTTCAGGCAGGGCCATGGGGGCCTGAGGGGCACCTCTTCTGGGTGGCTGTGGTGGGAGGCTGCCCTGAGTGGGGAGCCGGAGTCCAGGGGCACTTTTCCTGTGACTTGAGCTAGTGAAGGCAAATCCAGTGTGGAAGGCACCACTGCCTCCCGAGCCCAGTCTCAGCCATGACAATACTGATACAGCTCCTTGGACCCAAGTGGCCACAAGCTGGAGGCCCCTGCCCCCATTCCAACCCCCGGAAACTAGAGTTGATTTGTCCAGGAGTTCGTTCAGTGACTTCTAATCAAGGCTTGGTCGTGAGCTGGGAAAACCCAGGGTCTGAGGACTCAGCTGTCTGTCCCGACATCAGAAAGCCCCTGGTCTAGGGGAGAGAGAACCTGGACCAGACACTCCCATATGCAGGATCTCAGGGTGGGTTGAAATGTCTGCCTAGGGCTTCAGAGAGGACTGCATGGTGAAGAGGGTGTTGAAGCTGGGGTTTTGAAGTTCAAGTAGGAGTGTGCCAGGTAGACAAGAGTAAGAAGAATAGTCTAGGCAAAGTAAAATCTGTTCAAAGGCCTATTAAGGCAGAAAATAAGTAGGTTTAAAACCTTTTGGCCGGGCGCGGTGGCTCAAGCCTGTAATCCCAGCACGTAGGGAGGCCGAGACGGGTGGATCACGAGGTCAGGAGATCGAGACCATCCTGGCTAACACGGTGAAACCCCGTCTCTACTAAAAATACAAAAAACTAGCCGGGCGAGGTGGCGGGCGCCTGTAGTCCCAGCTACTGGGGAGGCTGAGGCAGGAGAATGGCGTGAACCCGGGAGGCGGAGCTTGCAGTGAGCTGAGATCCAGCCACTGCACTCCAGCCCGGGCTACAGAGCAAGACTCCGTCTCAAAAAAAAAAAAAAAAAAAAAAAAAAAAACCTTTTTGGAGCTGGGTGTGGTGGCTCACGCCTGTAATCCCAGCACTTTCAGAGGCTGAGGCAGGCAGATAACAAGGTCAGGAGATCGAGACCATGGTGAAACCCCACCTCTACTAAAAATACAAAAATTAGCCTGGCGTGGTGGCAGGCGCCTGTAGTCCCAGCTACTCGGGAGGCTGAGGCAGGAGAATGGTGTGAACCTGGGAGGCGGAGCTTGCAGCAAGCGGAGATTGCGCCACTGCGCTCCAGCCTGGGCGACAGAGTGAGACTCCATCACAAAAAAAAAAAAATATTTTTACACCTCTCTAAAAAACTCAGGACAAAAGCCAGGCACGGTGGCTCATGCCTGTAATCCCAACACTTTGGGATGCCGAGGTGGGAGGATCACCTATGATCAGGGGTTTGAGACCAGCCTGGCCAACATGGCGAAACCCCAGCTCTACTAAAAGCCCAAAAAAGTTAACCAGGCATGGTAGTGCACGCCTGTAGTCCCAGCTACTAGGGAGGCTGAGGCAGGAGAATCACTTGAACCCAGAAGGTGGAGGTTGCAGTGAGCCAAGATCACACCACAGCACTCCAAAAAAAAGATGACTCACACCTGTAATCCCAACACTTTGGGAGGCTGAGGTGGGTGGATCACCTAGGTCAGGAGTTCAAGACCAGCCTGGCCAACATGATGAAACCCTATCTCTACTAAAAATACAAAAATTAGCTGGACATGGTGGTGGGCACCTGTAATCCCAACTACTCAGGAGGCTGAGGCAGGAGAATCACTTGAATCTGGGAGGCAGAGGTTGCAGTGAGCCAAGATCGCGCCATTGCACTCCAGCCTGGGCGACATAACGAGATCCTGTCTAAAAAAAAAAAAAAATTCAGGACGAGGACCTCTGTCATCAAACCCAAAAGCACAAGGCGGCAGTTGGGGAAACTGAGACTCAGAAGGCCGAAGTGATATGTCCAGAGTGAGATGCAGAAGGCATACAAGGACATTTTGCCCCTCGCCTTGTTGGGGTCTCCTTTACCCATGGTGACATAACAGCATCCACCTGGTGTGAGCTTTTCCTGAGTCCCGCAGAGTAGACAGACCCGAAAGAGATACTTCCCTCCACACTGAATCTCTTTTTTTTTTTTTTGAGACGGAGTCTCGAGCTATGGCCCAGGCTGGAGTGCAGTGGCTGGATCTCAGCTCACTGCAAGCTCCGCCTCCCGGGTTCCCGCCATTCTCCTGCCTCAGCCTCCCGAGTAGCTGGGACTACAGGCGCCCGCCACCACGCCCGGCTAGTTTTTTGTATTTTTTAGTAGAGACGGGGTTTCACCATGTTAGCCAGGATGGTCTCGATCTCCTGACCCCATGATCCGCCCGCCTTGGCCTCCCAAAGTGCTGGGATTACAGGCGTGAGCCACCGTGCCTGGCCGAGACTATTTTCACAGCAAATTGAACAGCAGTTACATTGAGCAGTAGGCACTGAAGATTTGGAAGAGTGAGGAAGCCAGTCAGGGCGGGAGGGTGGTGGCTGCATCGGCTCATTTCCTCCCACACTGGACCATCCACATAACTTTTGAGGACCGGGGAAAATGAAAACGCAGTGCCCAGGCACAAAACGTATTTCACAGCTTGGGTTAGGCAGCAGCAAAGTATGGCGCTGAGTGCTGGGACCTTCTGAGTACAGGCGCTGGGCGAAGCCCCGGGTCACACACACCCACGATGCCGGCCCTGCTCCCACAGCGGCCCTCTGGGGTAGGGACTGGTATTACCTACATTTCACGAGGGAGGAAACTGAGGCACCGACTGTTCAGGAGCCGCCCCGAGGTCACCGAGTGAGCCAGGAAGAGGCGTGGGCCTGATCTCTGCCACATCGACCTCGGGAAACCACGAGGTCTCGGCGGGTAATTTTGCCTGAAGTGGGGGCAGTTTGCCCAGGCCGGGGTGGGTCCAGCCATCTCGGCAGGAATTCGCCAAGTCGGGGAATGCCTAGGGAATTAGTCAGATGCGGGAATTTCCAGGGAATCACAGGAGGTGGCTCCGGAGAGAGCAGCAGGGACACAGCACTGGGGCTCATGGCCCAGCCTGGAGTACAGTGCTGTGAATCTGCTGTGTGACCCAAGGAGAGTTACTTGACCTCTCTGTGCCCCAGTTTTCCCACCAGTAAAATGGGGAGGGTGATAATAACAACAACTAGTGGCCGGACACGGTGGCTCACGCCGGTAATCCCAGCACTTTGGGAGACCGAGGTGGGAGGATCACGAGGTCAGGAGATGGAGACCAGACTGGCTAACATGGTGAAACCCCGTCTCTACTAAAAATACAAAAATTAGATGGGCGTGGTGGCGGGCGCCTGTAATCCCAGCTACTGGGGAGCTGAAGCAGGAGAATCGCTTGAACCCGGGAGGCGGAGGTTGCAGTGAACCGGGATCGCGCCGCTGCACTCCAGCCTGGGCCACAGAGCAGGACTCTGTCTCAATAATGATAATAATAATCATAACAACAACAATAATAGCAACTAGCTGCTACGTTGTTCAGACAACTCAATGGACAGACAGTGCCTGATACAATTTAACCACTGCGAATATTTCCAGACGAAATTCTTTTTTTTTTTTTGAGAGGAAGTCTTGCCCTTTCTCCCAGGCTAGAGTGCAATGGCATGAGCTCAGCCCACTGCAACCTCCGCCTCTCAGGTCCAAGCGATTCTCCTGCCTCAGCCTCCCGAGTAGCTGGGATTACAGGCACCCGCCACCACGCCCAGCTAATTTGTGTATTTTTAGTAGAGACAGGGTTTCACCATGTTGGCCAGATGGTCTTGAGCTGTTGACCTCATGATCCACCTGCCTCGGCCTCCCAAAGTGCTGGGATTCCAGGCATGAGCCATTGTGTCCAGCCTGTCTTAATTATTTCAATTTGCAGAGAACTTCAGACAAACATGAAGCTTGTTCATAAGGACCTTCTTGGGCTATGCCTCAGTTTCCCCATCTGGGAGATGCCAACCTGGATTCCCCTCCCAGCCTCAGTGTCTCTCCTGGTGGCAAGAAGGACTCTGGCTCTGGGACTGTGCCCATTCTGCTGTCCAGGGGGCTGAGGCAGGTGCCCAGGGAGAGGGAGGCACGTGGCGGTGACCAGCAGCTCCCGCACAGAGCCTCAGACCTGGGCAGGTGAGGTGGGCAGGTGGGTCTGGCCTGGCTCAGCCCGATGCGGGGGCAGGGATGGGATGGAGCCACTTCCTGTTTCTCCACATTCTGGAAAGTCCCTGTGTTCCCAAGCAGAGGGGGCACCTCCTCCCTGCCAGCCCTCCTGGGCACTGGGCTCCTCACCACTTCTCCTTTCTCCACCCACTTCCCTAGCGGACTGGCCTCGGACCCGCCCCTTCCCCTCCCGCCTCTCTCCTCTTTTCTCTCCCAATCAGGCCCTTCCTGGTGTGCAAAAGGGAAAACTGAGTCCACAGCCGCTGGGCCTGCCCGACCAAAGGAGGCTACAGCCGTCACCCCTCTGTCCTGTCAATATCTGTCTCTTTCTCTCTGTCTCTTTCTCTGTCTCTGTCTCCTTGCCTCTCTGTCTCTCTGTCTCCGTGTCTCTCTGTCTCTCTGTCTCCATGTCTCTCTGTCTCTCTGTCTTCATCTCTCTGTCTCTGGCTCTCTTTGTCTCTCTGTGTCTCAGTTTATTTCTGTCTGTTTCTCTGTCTCTTTGTCTCTGTCTCTGTGTCCCTCTGTCTCTGTCTGTTTCTCTGACTCTGTCTCTGTGTCCCTCTGTCTCTCTGTTTATCTCTCTCTGTCTCATTGTCTCTGGGTCTCTCTGTATCTTCGTCTCTCTGTCTCTGTCTCTGTTTCTCTGTCTCTGTCTCTGTGTCCCTCTGTCTCTCTGTTTCTCTATCTCTCTATCTCTTTGTCTCTGTCTCTGTGTCCCTCTGTCTCTCTGTTTATCTCTCTCTGTGTCTCTCTCTGTGTCTCTCCATCTCTGTCTTCATCTCTCTGTCTCTGTCTCTGTATCTCTCTGTTTCTCTAGCTGTCTCTCTGTCTCTGTCTCTGTGTCCCTCTGTCTCTCTGTTTCTCTGTCTCTGTGTCCCTCTGTCTCTCTGTTTATCTCTCTGTGTCTCTCTCTGTGTCTCTCCATCTCTGTCTTCGTCTCTCTGTCTCTGTCTCTGTATCTGTTTCTCTAGCTCTCTGTCTCTCTGTCTCTGTCTCTGTGTCCCTCTGTCTCCGTTTCTCTGTCTCTATCTCTGTCTCCATGTGTCTCAGTCCCTTCTTTCGTCACCATCCCCCCTCCCGTGGCCGCCCTCACGTGTCAGCACCATACCCTCCCTGTGGCCAGGGCCACCTGCTCCAGGTGTCCTCGGGCCGGTGCTGGCCAGAGTGTTCCCAGGCCCTGCAGCTACCTGCTTGACCAGAGCCAGGCCCAGAGTGAGACCCTGCCAGGCCAGGCCGGGGCAGCCTCTGTGCCAGTGCAACTTCAGGGAACAGCAAACCTGTCTGACGGGTTTGAGATTCCATGTGGGACAGGCCTTCCCGCCTCCGCACTGAAGCTGGGACAGCTGGGTCGAAGGGGTCCAGTGACACCCCGACCTAGACCCCAGGCTGGGCACAGGCTGCAGCAGCCTCGTCTGGGTCAGTGCTGTGTCCTGAGGTCGGGCACCCAGGGCAGGCTGGGTGAAGAAAGATCAGCAATCTGCCGGTCGCCCTGTGAGGGGAGGATCAACAGGGAGAAGGCACTGCACGTGCAAAGTCCCAGTGGGGGCGAAGACTCGGGAGAGTGTACAGGGCCCGGGGTGTAAGGATAGATGGACTGGGAAAGAGGGATGAGACCCTGGAGGGCCTGGAAGCTAGACATGGCCCGTATTCTGGGGGCACTAGGGAGCCATTGAGGGTTCTGGAGCAATGGAGTGGTACAGTCACGGTGGGGCTAGAGGTGTACTGGATGGGGTGAGGCACAGGGACCAAATTGCAGATCAGAAGGCTCATCTGGTAGTAGGACTGAGGTCAAAGGAGGCTGAACTGCTCCGAAGATGAAGAAAGGAGCAAAACTTGGCTGGTCGCGGTGGCTCACGCCTGTAATCCCAGCACTTTGGGAGGCTGAGACGGGTGGATCACGAGGTTAGGAGATCGAGACCATCCTGGCTAACATGGTGAAACCCTGTCTCTACTAAAAATACAAAAAACTAGCCGGGCGAGGTGGCGGGCGCCTGTAGTCCCAGCTACTCGGAGGCTGAGGCAGGAGAATGGCCTAAACCCGGGAGGTGGAGCTTGCAGTGAGCTGAGATCGTGCCACTGCACTCCAGCCTGGGTGACACAACGAGACTCCGTCTCAAAAAAAAAAAAAAAAAAAAGAAAGAAAAAAGAAAAGAAAAAAGAAAGCAGCCAAACTTTGAACTTTTTTTTTTTCTTTTTTTTCTTTTTTGAGACAGGGTTTTGCTCTGTCGCCCAGGCTGGAGTGCAGTGGTGCGATCTCAGCTCACTATACCCTTGAACTCCTTGCCTGGAGCAATCCTCCCTCCTCAGCCGCCAGAGTAGCTGGGATGATAGGCGCACCAATATGCCTGGCTAAATTTTAAATTTTGTTGGTCGGGCGCGGTGGCTAATGCCTGTAATCCCAGCACTTAGGGAGGCTGAGGCGGGTGAGTCACCTGAGGTCAGGAGTTCGAGACCAGCCTGGCTAACACGGTGAAACCCCATCTGTGCAAAAAAAATACAAAAAAAGGCTGGGCGCGGTGGCTCAAGCCTGTAATCCCAGCACTTTGGGAGGCCGAGACAGGCGGATCACGAGGTCAGGAGATCAAGACCATCCTGGCTAACATGGTGAAACCCCGTTTCTACTAAAAATACAAAAAACTAGCCGGGCGAGGTGGCGGGCGCCTGTAGTCCCAGCTACTCGGGAGGCTGAGGCAGGAAAATGGCGTGAACCCAGGAGGCGGAGCTTGCAGTGAACTGAGATGCGGCCACTGCACTCCAGCCTGGGCGACAGAGCAAGACTCTGTCTCAAAAAAAAAAAAACAAAAAACAAAAAAAAACTAAAAAATTAGTCGGGGCCGGGCGCAATGGCTCAAGTCTGTAATCCCAGCACTTTGGGAGGCCGAGACGGGCGGATCACGAGGTCAGGAGATCGAGACCATCCTGGCTAACATGGTGAAACCCCGTCTCTACTTAAAAAACACAAAAAACTAGCCAGGGGAGGTGGCGGGCGCCTGTAGTCCCAGCTACTTGGGAGGCTGAGGCAGGAGAATGGTGTAAACCCAGGAGGCAGCGCTTGCAGTGAGCTGAGATCCGGCCACTGCACTCCAGCCTGGGCAACAGAGCGGGACTCCGTCTCAAAAAAAAAAAAAATTAGTCAGATGTGGTGGCGGGTGCCTGTAATCCGAGCTATTCAGGAGGCTGAGGCAGGAGAATGGCGTGAACCCAGGAGGCAGAGCTTGCAGTGAGCCGAGATCCGGCCACTGCTCTCCAGCCTGGGTGACAGAGCAAGACTCCGTCTCAGAAAAAAAAAAAAAAGAAATTGGGAGGCTGAGGTTGCAGTGAGACAAGATTGCACCATTGCACTGCAGCCTGAGCAAAAAGAGCGAAACTCTGTCAAAAAAAAAAAAGTTAAATTTTGTTTGGGCTTGGCGAGGTGGCTGATGCCTGTAATCCCAGCACTTTGGGGGGCCGAGGCGGGCGGATCACCTAAAGTCAGGAGTTCAAGACCAGCCTGGCCAACATGGTGAAAACCCGTCTCTACTAAAAATACAAAAATTAGCCGGGCGTGGTGGCAGGTGCCTGTAATCCCAGCTACTCAGGAGGCTGAGGCAGGAGAATTGCTTGAACCTGGGAGGTGGAGGTTGCAGTGAGCCGAGATTGCGCCACTGCACTCCAGCCTGGGCGACAGAGCAAGAATCCGTCTCAACAATAAATAAATAAATAAAACTTGTTTGTGGTGAAGGGGTCTCACTGTGTTACCCAGGCTAATCTTGAACTCCTGGCTTCAAGTGATCCTCCCACCTCAGTCTCCCAAAGTGCTGAGATTACAGGCGTGAGCCGCCGCGCCCGGCCTGAACTTTCCATCAGGTGCTCGTCATCAGCCAGGGTTGAGCTGCAGAAAATGCAGGGGAGGGGGAGACGACCCCCAGTTGCCCCCAACCCGGTACTCTGCACCCCCCGGGCCCACGTCTAAGGGCGACGGGGCAGAGGCCTCAAATGCGAAATCCTGTGGCTTTGTCCCTGGGGCGGTGGGGAGCCACGGGGAGAAGGAGGACACCAGAGGAGATACTGCCAGGGCTAGGGCCAGAGCAAAGGGCCGGTGGCAGGGCAGGGGCACCGGATGGGGCTGCAAGGTGGGGAGGGCAGGTTGGGGCCACGTATTCATCCGAGATGCATTTCTCAGTGCCACCCAGGGCCAGGCCCCACCTGCAGGTGCCACGGCTACCACAGAGAACAGACACACCCTGAGGGGGCCCCCAGGCCACGAAGAAGCCGGATACTGGAGAGCCCAGGACACAGACACCTTGGCCCTTCTTGGGCGGGCCCCTGCCACGTGAGTGTGGGGCAAGGGTCCCAGGAGGTGGAACGGGCTCCAGGCCCTGCCGAGGCGGCCCTGAGTGTACGCACTGGTCAGCCCAGTGCTGATGTCACCTGTGTGGTGACTTCCTGGACCTTCACCTCAGATCCCATAGCCCAGCCCCGAGGGAAATTCCAGAGAAGCCAGGGCCACTCCTGGCTGACTCATTCTAGGTGCCAGCAGCGCGGGAGGGGCTGGGCAACGGAGGGGCCTGGGGGCATTTGGAGAACGTTGTGGAGTCTGACCACCTCCTCTGAGTACCAGTTTCTGCTGCGTCCCACAGGGACGAGGGGAAAACTTGGACTCCCCAGTCCCAGCCCTGGCAGCTTTTGTTTTTTTTTTTTTTTTTTGAGACAGAGTTTCACTCTTGTTGCCCAGGCGTGGGTGGGTGCAGTGGTGCGATCTCGACTCACTGCAACTTCGGCTTCTGGCATTCAAGTGATTCTCCTGCCTCAGCCTCCCCAGTAGCTGGGATTACAGGTGCCTGCCACCACGCCCGGCTAAATTTTGTATTTTTAGTAGAGATGGGGTTTTGCCATGTTGACCAGGATGGTCTCGATCTCCTGACCTCAGGTGATCCATCCACCTCGGGCTCCCAAAGTGCTGGGATTACAGGCGTGAGCCACCATGCTCAGCCCAGGCCAGCATCTACAGAGCACAAAGGGGAATCTGGGTTCTAGGAGGTGATAACTGGGGGGTTGGGGGTTGCAATTAGTGGGGAGTGTTTTCCCTTCCCTGCAGGCCTTCTCATGTCCCCATGGTTGCAAGAGGGACCAGCGAAGCTGAAACAGAAGTGAAGGAGCAGGACCGGGCGCGGTGGCTCACACCTGTCATCTCAGCACTTTGGGAGGCCGAGGCAGGCTGATCACCTGAGGTCAGGAGTTCAAGACCAGCCTGGCCAACATGGAGAAACCCCGTCTCTACTAAAAATACAAAAATTAGCCAGGCGTGGTGGCAGGTGCCTATCATCCCAGCTACTTGGGAGGCTGAGGCAGGAGAATTGCTTGAACCCAGGAGGCGAAGGTTGCAGTGAGCCGAGATCGCGCTGTTGCACCCACGCCTGGGTGACAGAGCAAGACTCCATCTCAAAGAAACAAAACAGAAGTATGGGAGCAAGGAGTGAAGATTTCCACAGTTCAAATCCTGCCACTCTCCCCGGGGCTCTGTGACCTCAGGCAAGGCACATGACCTCCCATGCTTCACTTTGCCCATCTATAAAATGAGGATAATTGTGGTACTCCTTTGGAAGGCTTTTGTGAGAATTTGGTAAGTACTGGTATGTGTTAAGTGTTTGGAGTGGGGCTTGGGGTATGGTGAAGCGTTTATACGAAAAAAAGAGAAAAAAACTTGAAGTCGGGCACCGTGACGCACGCCTGTAATCCCAGTACTTTGGGAGGCTGAGGCGAGCAAATCACTTGAGGTCAGGAGTTTGAGATCAGCCTGGCCAACATGGTGAAACCCTGTCTCTAGTAAAAATACAAAAATTAGCCAGGCGTGGTGGCGCAGGCCTATAGTCCCAGCTACTCAGGAGGCTGAGGCGGGAGAATCTATTGAATCTGGGAGGCAGAGGTTGCAGTAAGCTGAGGTCATGCCATTGCATTCCAGCCTGGGCAACAGAGCCAGACTCTACCTCAAAAAAAAAAAAAAAAAAAAAAAAAAGAATCGTTTGGTTGCACGTGACAGAAATTGAAACTACAATGGGCTCCTTTTTAAAAAACAGGAATTTTTTGCTCGTGGAACTGAAAGATTTAGGGATAGAACTAACTCAAGGCCACCCCTCGCAGCACTGTTGCTGTTCCGCAAAGGACCGTTCACTGGGGTGGGGGCCGTCCTGGGCACACAGGGTGCTCAGCAATGACCCTGGCCTCCACCCGTTCAACATCCGTAGTGTCCCCACCTGGTTATGACGACTGAAAATATCTCCAGACATTGCTGAGTGTCCCCTGGGGGCATAATCACCCTTGGCTGAGCCCCACTGGTCTGGCGGGTTTCAGACACAGCTGGATCCAGGACCCTCAATCAGTGTCACAAGGATGTGTCCAATTCTCCGTCTCTTAGCGTTGCCATCCCCTCTCTTGGCTTTTTTCTTTTCTTTTCTTTTCTTTTTTTCAGACAGAGTCTCATTCTCTCACCCATGCTGGATCACAGTAACAGGACCTGACCTCACGGCAGCCTCCGCCTCCCGGGTTCATGCCATTCTCCTGCCTCAGCCTCCTGAGTAGCTGGCATTACAGGCGTGCTGTTGACACCATGTCTGGCTAATTTTTTTGTATTTTTAGTAGAGATGGGCTTTCGCCACGTTGGCCAGGCTGGTCTCGAACTCCTGACCTTAGGTGATCCGCCTGCCATGGCCTCCCAAAGTGCTGGGATTACAGGTGTGAGCCACCGCGCCCGGCCTCTCCTGTTTTTTTTTTCTTCAACAGACTTTGGGCTGGGTGCGGTGGCTCACAACTGTAATCCCAGCACTTTGGGAGGCTGAGGAGGTCAAATCACGAGGTGAGGAGATCGAGACCATCCTGGCTAACACGGTGAAACCCCATCTCTACTAAAAATACAAAAAATTAGCCGGGCGAGGTGGTGGGCGCCTGTGGTCCCAGCTACTCGGGAGGCTGAGGCAGGAGAATGGTGTGAACCCGGGAGGCGGAGCTTGCAGTGAGCCGTGATTGCGCCACCGCACTCCAGCCTGGGCGACAGAGTGAGACTCCGTCTTGAAAAAATAAAAATTAAAAAAAAAAGGCAGACTTTGCCTTTATGGGGAAAATGTGATGTCACAAGCCCCAAATCTCATCTGCTCATCGTCTTAACAGCCCTGGCAGGAGTCAGGGCCTCTTCCCAAGGTGGGGGCACCAAAGTCCCAGGGAGGTTCTCATTCGCCCAGCCCGGGTCACATGTAGTGGTTGAACCAAGGGTGGTGGCCTGGGAAGGGGATGCCCTGATTGGCCAGGCTGGGATCACATGGTTGTATGGAGTGAGCCAATTGGCTGAAAACTCATGGTTGGGATGGGCACAGCGGCTCACGCCTGTCGTCCCAGCACTTTGGGAGGCTGAGGCAGGTGGATCACCGTGTCAAGAGATCGAGACCATACTGGACAACATGGTGAAACTCCGTCTCTATTAAAAATACAAAAATTAGCTGGGTGTGGTATCATATACCTGTAATCCCAGCTACTTGGGAGGCTGAGACAGGAGAATCACTTGAACCCAGGAGGTGGAGGTTACAGTGAGCCAAGATCGTGCCACTGCACTCAAGCCTTGGCAACAGAGGGAGACTCTGTCTCAAAACAAAAAAAAGTACAAAACGTGAGCCGGGAGTGAGACGCACAGCTGTGGTCCCAGTTACTCGAGAGACTGAGATGGGAGAATCACTTGAACCCAGGAGGTGGAGGTTGCAGTGAGCTGAGATTGCACCACTGTCCCCCAGCCTGGGTGACAGGGCAAGACTGTCTCAAAACAAAAAAAAAAAGACCGGGTGTGGTGGTGGATGCCTGTAATCCCAGCTACTCAGGAGGCTGAGGCAAAGAACTGCTTGAACCTGGGAGGCGGAGGTTGCAGTGAGCCGAGATTGTGCCACTGCACTCCAGCCTGGGTGACACAGTGAGACTCTCCTTCTTAAAAAATAATAATAATAATAATAATAACCCTCCCCCATGAACAGACGCATGATTGGCAGACGTGAGATAGTGGTAGGCAAAGAAGGTCCAGCTGTACTAAGTAGGCCGCCCATCCCATGGAAGGGCTGGCGTGGGGGCAGCACCTGTAGACGTCAGAGGATGAATGAGTGGGATCCAGTGCTGCTCAATGAATACATGTGAGTTGTTTTGTATTTGTTTTTGTTTTTTTGAGACAGAGTCTTGCTCTGTTGCCAGGCTGGAGTGCAGTGGCCAGATCTCAGCTCACTGCAAGATCCGCCTCCTGGGTTTACGCCATTCTCCTGCCTCAGCCTCCCAAGTAGCTGGGACTACAGGCGCCCGCCACCTCGCCCGGCTAGTTTTTTTTGTATTTTTTAGTAGAGACGGGGTTTCACCGTGTTAGCCAGGATGGTCTCGATCTCCTGACCTCGTGATCCGCCCATCTCGGCCTCCCAAAGTGCTGGGATTACAGGCTTGGGCCACCGTGCCCGGCCCAGTTTTTTGTATTTTTTACTAGAGACAGGGTTTCACCATATTGTGCCAGGCTGGTCTCAAACGCCTGACCCCGTGATCTGCCCACCTCAGCCTCACAAAGTGCTGGGATTATAGGACTGAGTGACCACACCCGGCCTGCCTTTTTTTTTTTTTTTTGCATCTGAGACATAGTCACGCTCTGTCACCCAGGCTGGAGTGCAGTGGTGTGATCTCGGTTCACTGCAACCTCCACCTCCCAGGTTCAAGTCATTCTCCTGCCTCAGTCTCCCGAGTAGTTGGGATTACGGGTGCCCGCCGCCTCGCCCACTTAATTTTGTATTTTTAGTAGAGATGGGGTTTGTCATGTTGGCCAGGCTGGTCTTGAACTCCTAACTTCAAGTGATCCTCCCACCGCAGCCTCCTGAGTAACTGGGATTACAGGCACACATGCCCAGGTAATAGTTTTAAGGGTTTTTTTTTAGTACAGATGGGGATCTCACTATGTTGCTCAGCCTGGTCTTGAACTCCTGGCCTCAAGTGATCTTCCCGCCTCAGCCTCCCAAAGCCTTGGGATTACTGGGTGAGCCCCCGTGCCCAGCCAGTGGCTGCTTGCACTGGCTGGCCTCCAAAGCTCCATGGCCCTTGACAGAATAGGTGGGCTGACCCCTGCTCTACGTGGTCCTTTGTCCCCAGGCAAGGTTTCAAGGACACCTGAGAGCCCCTGGGGTCTCATCGGTAAAGTGGTGGTGGATGGCATGCAGGAACTTTAGCCCTGGACCAGTGACTTCAGGTAAGCCTATATCAGCCATTGTTACTATCAGCCTTCAGGTGGTCTGGCCCGGGGCGGGGGGTCTCTTCCCTCTTTCTCCAGGCATGGGTGGGAGCAGGCAGTCACACCTTTGTGTGTGTGAGAACCACAGCACAGCCTTCTAAGCACCTCTCAAGTCGGGTGAGTCAGCAGAGGCCTGCAGACAGGGTTGATGGGGGCAGGGTGGGGGGATGTGAGGGACCTAGACAGCGGGCCAGCGAAGGCTGTTCTGAGGAGGAGGTGACTGTTGAGTTATGACCTGAATGAGTGAACGAGGCAGTATCCTGTCCTGTCCTGTCCTGTCCTGTCCTATCCTATCCTATCCTATATTCTATTCTATGAAACGGAGTCTCACTCTGTCTCCCAGGCTGGAGTGCAGTGGCACGATCTCAGGTCACTGCAAGCTCCGCCTCCCAGGTTTACGCCATTCTCCTGCCTCAGCCTCCCGAGGTAGCTGGGACTACAGGCGCCCGCCACCTCGCCCGGCTAGTTTTTTTTTTTGTATTTTTTTTAGTAGAGGCAGAGTTTCACCGGGTTAGCCAGGATGGTCTCGATCTCCTGATCTCATGATCCGCCCGTCTTGGCCTCCCGAAGTGCTGGGATGACAGGCTTGAGCCACCGCGCCCAGCCTATTTTATTTTTTTTTGAGACAGAGTTTCGCTCTTGTTGCCCAGGCTGGAGTGTGATGGCACGATCTGGGCTCACTGCAACCTCCACCTCCTGGGTTCAAGCGATTCTCCTGCCTCAACCTCCTGAGCAGCTGGGATTACAAGCGGTTGCCTCCACGCACAGCTAATTTTGTCTTTTTAGTAGAGATGGAGTTTATCCATGTTGGTCAGGCTGGTCTCGATCTCCTGACCTCAGGTGATCTGCCCGCCTTGGCCTCCCAAAGTGCTGGGATTATAGGCGTGAGCCACCGCACCCTGCAACTTCAAGGGATTCTTTTTTTTTTTTTTTTTTTTTTTTTTGAGATGGAGTCTTGCTCTGTCGCCCAGGCTGGAGTGCAGTGGCCGGATCTCAGCTCACTGCAAGCTCCGCCTCCCGGGTTCACGCCATTCTCCTGCCTCAGCCTCCCGAGTAGCTGGGATTACAGGCACCCGCCAACTCACCCGGCTAGTTTTTTTTTGTATTTTTAGTAGAGACGGGGTTTCGCCATATTAGCCAGGATGGTCTCGATCTCCTGACCTCGTGATCCACCCGTCTCGGCCTCCCAAAGTGCTGGGATTACAGGCTTGAGCCACCGCGCCCGGCCAACTTCAAGGGATTCTTGAAGGAGACAGTTATGTGGGTGCATGGGGAGGAGACTTTGGGGTGGCAGGAGGGAAGCAGTCTGGGTGAGAGACAAAGGATGGTGGGGCTGGGGACAGTGGCCCATGCCTGTGATTGCAGCACTTTGGGAGGTTGAGGCAGGAGGATTACTGGAGCCCAAGAGTTCAAGATCAGCCTGGCATACAAAAAAAATTTTTAAATTTTGCTGGGTGTGGGAGGCTGAAGTCAGAAGATTATCTGAGCCCAGGGAGGTGGAGGTAGAGGCTGCAGTGAGCGGTAATCATGCCACTGCACTTCAGCCTGGCGGACGGAGTGAGACCCTATCTGAAAACAAAAATTGGGCCAGGCGCGATGGCTCACGCCTGTAATCCCAACACTTTGGGAGGCCAAGGTGGACAGATCATAAGGTCAGGAGTTCAAGACCAGCCTGACCAACGTGGTGAAACCCTGTCTCTACTAAAAATACAAAATTAGCTGGGCGTGGTGGCGCATGCCTGTAATCCCAGCTACTCGGGAGGCTGAGGCAGAAGAATTGCTTGAACCTGGGAGGTGGAGGTTGCAGTGAGCCGAGGTCGCGCCATTGCACTCCACCCTGGGAAACAAGAGCAAAACTCCATCTCAAATAAATAAATAATAAAAAATAAAAATAAAATAAAAAATAAAAAGGGTGGACATGATGGCTCAAGCCTGTAATCCTAGCATTTTGGGAGGCCGAAGCAGGTAGATTACTTGAGGTCAGGAGTTCGAGACCAGCCTGGCCAACATGGTGAAACCCCGTCTTTACTAAAAATACAAAAAATAAAATAAAATTAGCCAGGCATGGTGGCGGGTGCCTGTCATCCCAGCTAACTGGGAGGCTGAGACAGGAGAATCACTTGAACTGGGGAGAGGGAGGTTGCAGTGAGCCAAGATTGCACCACTGCACTTAAACCCGGGCAATAGAGTGAGACTCTGTGTCAAAAAAAAAAAAAAAAAAAAAAGGCCGGGCACGGTGGCTCACGCCTGAAATCCCAGCACTTTGGGAGGCCAAGATGGGCGGATAACGAGGTCAGGAGATCGAGACCATGCTGGCTAACACGGTGAAACCCCGTCTCTAGTAAAATACAAAAAAAAAAAAAAAAAATTAGCCAGGCGTGGTGGCGGGCGCCTGTAGTCCCAGCTACTCGGGAGGCTGAGGCAGGAGTATGGCGTGAACTTGGGAGGCAGAGCTTGCAGTGAGCCGAGATCACACCACTGCACTCCAGCCTGGGCGACAGAGCGAGACTCCGTCTCAAAAAAAAAAAAAAAAGGACATTATTAGAGTTGGAAGAAAATGACCATAGACCTAGGGTTCCACAGTCCAGACCACCACACGCAATGGATGCAGGATATAACCGAGTCATTCCATTCCAGGTAATACCCAAGCACCCACGGGAGGATGGACATCCATGGAAAAGCCTGTGGACAAATTTCATAGTAGCAATTTCTTCTTCTTATGCTTCTTGTTCTTTTTTTTTTTTTTTTGAGACAGAGTCTTGCTCTGTCACCTAGGCTGAAGTGCAGTGACGTGATCTCGGCTCACTGCAAGCTCCGCCTCCTGGGTTCAAGCAATTCTCCTGCCTCAGCCTCCCGAGTAACTGGGACAACAGGCGCGCGCCACTGTGGGGCTAATTTTTTGTATTTTTAGTAGAGACAGGGTTTCACTGTGTTAGCCAGGATGGTCTCGATTTCCTGACCTTGTGATCCGCCCGCCTCGGCTTCCCAAAGTGCTGGGATTACAGGCCTGAGCCACCGTGCCCAGCCACGCCTGGCTAATGTTTTTGTATTTTTAGTAGAGACAAGGTTTTACCATGTTCCATATGCTGGTCTCAAACTCCTGGGGTTCAGTGATCCACCCACCTTAGCCTCCCAAAGTGCTGGGATTACAGGCGTGAGCTACTGTGCCCCGCCCAAATTCTCTAATTTTTAAAAATCGTTTCTGGGCTATGGATCTGAGTAAGTCCTTCAATTGGTGAGCAGTTTATAAACCTCTTGTGTGCTTTTTATTTAGTTTATTTTATTATATTTTATTTCTGACACAGAGTATCGCTCTGTCACCCAGGCTTGAGTGCAGTGGTACGATCTGAGCTCACTGCAACCTCCACCTCCAGGGTTCAAGCGATTCTTCTGTCTCAGCCTCACGAGTAGGTGGGATTACAAGTACCTGCCAGCATGCCTGGCTAACTTTTGTATTTTTAGTAGATACAAAAATTATCTGTTTTTTTATGTTGGCCATGTTGGCCAGGCTGGTCTCGAACTCCTGGTCTCAAGTGATCCTCCCTCCTGGCCCTGCACAGTGCTAGGATGTCAGGCTGAGCCACCTCGCCAGCCTTTTATGTGCCTTTTAATCTGCAGGCTCACCCTCCCTGTCTCTTTCTGTGGTTTGTTTTTGTTTTGTTTTGTTTTTCTTTTTCTCTTTTGTATGAAACCCAGTTGTTTTTCCTGTTAAGTTTCCCACAGTCTAGAATTACTGATTTTTTTCTGCGATAAGTTTTTGAATAGGTGATACATTCCCTTGTTGTAAAACTGAAGAGTCAAACGAATACCCAGACTGCAGCCGCTGGGGAAAAGAGTGTGGTAGCCCCTCAAGAAGTTAAATGGAGGCCGGGCACAGGGGCTGGGCGTGGATGCCGGGTGCAGGGGTGGATGCCTGCCACTCCAGCACGCTGGGAGGCCAAGGCAGGAGGATCACTTGAGGTCAGGAGTTTGAGACCAGCCTGACTAACTTAGCAAGACCTCATCTCTACCAAAAAAAAAAAAAAAAAAAAGGCCGGGCGCGGTGGCTCAAGCCTGTAATCCCAGCACTTTGGGAGGTCGAGACAGGCGGATCACGAGGTCAGGAGATCTAGACTATCCTGGCTAACACGGTGAAACCCGGTCTCTACCAAAAAAATACAAAAAAACTAGCCGGGCGAGGTGGCGGGCGCCTGTAGTCCCAGCTACTCGGGGAGGCTGAGGCAGGAGAATGGCGTGAACCCGGGAGGCAGAGCTTGCAGTGAGCCGAGATCCGGCCACTGCACTCCAGCCTGGGCGACAGAGCAAGACTCCGTCTCAAAAAAGAAAAAAAATTAGCTAGGCACGGTTAATTGCTATTTTTGTCAAGATGGGTTATTGCTGTGTTGCCCAGGCTGGTTTGGAACTCCTGTCCTCAACTGATCCTCCTGAGTCAGAAGGATCAAATTAGCCCAGGAGTTCAACATAGTGAGACTCTGTCTCTACAAAAGAAATGTTAAAAAAAAAATTAACCAGGCCTGGTGGCATGCACCCGTATTCCCAGCTACTTGGGAGGCTGAGGTGGGAGGACTGTTTGAGCCAGGGAGTCTGAGGCTGCAGTGAGCTATGATCACACCACTGCACCTGAAACCCGGGCCTCTCCCATCTGTAACCCAGGCCCTCACCTACACTGTCAGCTCTTGCATCTGGAACTTGTAGAACATACCTGTAACCCCAGCCTTCACCTGAAACCCCAGTCCCCCACCTGGAACCCAGGACCCCACCGGGAACCTGGGCCTCCCCAACCTGTAACCCAGGCCCTCACCTGGAACCTGGGGCCCCCACCTAGAACGTAGGCCTCTCTGGTCTATAACCCAGGCCCTCACCTAGAACCTGGACCCCTGTGAAAACTGTGGCACTCACATGTAAACCCAGCCTCTACCTGAAACCCAGTCCCCCACCTGTAACCCAGCTTGAGCAAGAGAGCAAGACCCTGTCTCAAAAAACAAAAAAAAAAAAGGCCGGGCGCAGTGGCTCATACCTGTAATCTCAGGACTTTGGGAGGCCAGGGCAAGTGGATCACAAAGTCGGGAGTTCAAGACTAGCCTGGCCAATATGGTGAAAACACGTCTCTAATAAAAATATAAAAGTTAGCTAAGTGTGGTGGTGTGCACCTGTAGTCCCAGCTACTCGGGAGGCTGAGGCATGAGAATCGCTTGAACTGGGAGGTGGAAGTTGAAGTGAGCCAAGATCATGCCACTGCTCTCTAGCCTGGGCAACAGAGTGAGACTCCGTTTCCAAAAAAAAAGGAATAAATGTCATGTTACATATATTTTATCAGAATTCTAAAATATGTTTCATGGCAGGGCACAGTGGCTCACGCCTGTATTCCAAGCACTTCGGGAGTCTTGCTCTGTGGCCCAGGCTGGAGAGCAGAGGCGCGATCTCGGCTCACTGCAACCTCCACCTCCTGGGTTCAAGTGATTCTCCTGCCTCAGTCTCCCAAGTAGCTGGGACTACAGGCACCCGCCACCACACCTGGCTATTTTTTGTATTTTTTGTAGAGATGGGGTTTCACCGTGTTAGCCAGGATGGTCTTGATCTCTTGACCTCGTGATCTGCCAGCCTCGGCCTCCCAAAGTGCTGGGATTATAGACGTGAGCCATTGCGCCTGGCCTATTACTTTTTCTTCTTTTTCTTTTTTTCGAGGCAGAGTCTTGCTCTATCGCCCAGGCTGGAGTGCAGTGGCACGATCTTGGCTCACTGCAACCACTGCCATCTAGGTTCAAGCGATTCTCCCGCCTCAGCCTCCCAAGTAGGTGGGATTACAGGTGCTTGCCACCACGCCCGGCTAAATTTTGAATTTTTAGTAGAGACTGGGTTTCGCCACGTTGGCCAGGCTGGTCTCGAACTCCTGACCTCAGGTGATCCGCCGGCCTCGGCCTCCCAAAGTGCTGGGATGACAGGCGTGAGTCACCGCGCCCGGCCTATTTTTTAATTTTTTTTTTTTTTTCAGCCGAACACGGTTTTTGCAGCGCATCCTACACGTCCCCTCCTCCTGAGTCCTACCCTGCGCTCCTCAAGGCGCCTCCGGACCCGGAGGATCTCGCTGCGGGGCGGGGTCCAGGGCGAGGAGGCTCGGCCAGCCGGGCAGCCTCGCGCACGCGCACTCAACCCGGACGCGGGCCTCTCCGGCGCAGCCCGCGCCCGCCCCCTGGCGATCGCAGCGGTCCACACGGACCGCCGGCCCCTTTTCTATCCGCGACCGGATTCGGGGCAGGGGTCTAGGAAGGACCCCTCTGGCGGCTGCGGGGCGGTGGATGCGAGGCTTGACCCCACTCTAGTGCATGGGGGGCTGAGCTAGGTCCGTGAAGCGGGGCGGTTGGGATCAAGGCCCCGATTTTAGACCACTGGTGGAGGAGGTCTGGGACACTGGGGTCTGCAGCTGGAGAGAGGCCAGGAGGGAGGACTCGTGGGCATTTCTGCGCAGGGTGGGGTTGAACGGGGAACTGGGCATCGGTGCCAGGGGAAACGTGGGATCAGCGAGGGAGTCTAGGGGAGGAGATGGTAGGAGAGGTCCTGCCCTGCAGGCTGGAGGGGAGGATCTGTGTGTTTGGGGAGAGTCACGGGTGGATAGGAGAGATGACAGGTGACAGTCTGGAGGAAGAGATGGAGGGGAGGCCTGGGCCCTAGGCGGGGCTGGTAGAAGCCCCCACCTATAACCTGGGACGTCTGAACCTGAAACTCAGCCCCCACGTGGGACCTGGGCCTCTCCCATCTTTAACCCAGGCCCTCACCTAGAACCTGGACCCCTGTGACTGTAACCTGTGGAACTCACTGTAACCCTGGCCTTCACCTGAAGCCCAGTCCTGCACCTGGAACCCTATACCCCACCTGGAACCTGGGCCTCCCCAAACTATAATTGAGGCCCTCATCTGTAACTTTACCTGGGGCTCTCTGTTATAACTCGGGGACGCCACCTATAAGCCAGTTCCCTTAACAGAACCTGCAGTTTGGTGAGGATGAGAGAATGCAGAGAAAGTATTTTCCCCAGGACTACCATAAATAGGCATACTCATCACTTTTTCCTGTTACCATAGCATTACCATTTTTCACAGTTCACCAACCCGAGGTCACTCTGCCTCTTTATTTTTTATTTTATTTTATTTTATTTTATTTTTTTTCGAGATGGAGTCTCGCTTTGTCGCACAGGCTGGAGTGCAGTGGCGCTACCTCAGCTCACTGCAAGCTCTGCCTCCCGGGTTCACGCCATTCTCCTGCCTCAGCCTCCCGATTAGCTGGGACTACAGGCACCTGCCACCATGCCCGGCTAATTTTTTGTACTTTTAGTAGAGACGGAGTTTCACCGTGTTAGCCAGGATGGTCTCCATCTCCTGACCTCATGATCCGCCCGCCTCAGCCTCCCAAAGTGCTGGGATTACAGGCGTGAGCCACCGCGCCTGGCTCATTCTGCCTCTTTATTTTTTATTTATTTATTTATTTATTTATTTATTTATTTATTTATTTATTTATTTTTTGAGACGGAGTCTCGCTCTGTCGCCCAGGCTGGAGTGCAGTGGCCGCATCTCAGCTCACTGCAAGCTTCGCCTCCCGGGTTTATGCCACTCTCCTGCCTCAGCCTCCTGAGTAGCTGGGACTACAGACACCGCCACCACGCCCGGCTAATTTTTTGTATTTTTAGTAGAGACGGGGTTTCACCATGTTAGCCAGGATGGTCTCCATCTTCTGACCTCATGATCCGCCCGCCTCAGCCTCCCAAAGTGCTGGGATTACAGGCGTGAGCCACCGCGTCTGGCTCATTCTGCCTTTTTATATCCAGAGTGTCATCAAATTTACAAATTTGAGGCCAGGCATGGTGGCTTATGCCTGTAATCCCAGCTCTTTGGGAGGCTGAGGTAGGCGGATCACTTGATGTTAGGAGTTCGAGACCAGCCTGGGCAACATGGTGAAACCCTGTCTTAACTAAAAATAAAAAAATTATCTGGGCATGGTGGTGGGCACCTGTAATCCCAGCTATCGGGAAGCTGAGACAAGAGAATCGCTTGAACCCAGGATTCAGAGGTTGCAGTGAACCAAGATTGGGTCACTGCACTCCAGCCTGGACAATAGAGGGAGACTTCATCTAAAATAACTAAATAAAAATATGTATATATTTATGAGTTTGGTGGGGATTCATAAAATAGTGCCATCTCATTCCCAACCGTGTCTTATCTTTGATGACAGGGCCATTGTTAATCCTCCATCCAGAGAAATGAGAAGTTAGAGGCCAGGACCCCCCAGCTGAAGATTTCTGTGGGACAAAGGGCTGGGCCAGAGAAAAGGGCCCTGCAGAGGACCCTTGGAATAGCCGCCGGGGGTCTCAGGCCCCGTGGTGCCGGGAAGGACCCTTTGATCTGGTTTCGCCATATGATCTGGTTCCGTGCTGGCCCAGTTTGGCCTGGGTTGGATGCCTGCTCTGATGCCCAAAACCCCATCACTCTGAAGCAGATGGGGCCGGCATCCTGGATGAGATACCTGGGGGCTCCAGGGCACTCCAGGTGAGAGTCCCAGAGCCACCAGGGACCTGGAGTGTAGACCTGGGCAGAGGGCATACTCTCTGCCAGCCCCAGTGGGCTCACCTGTGAGGGAGGGAAGATGTTAGAATAGTTTGGTTTTTTTTTCCTTTTTTTTGAGACAGAGTCTTGCTCTGTTGCCCAGGCTGGAGTGCAGTGGCACAATCTCAGCTCACTGCAAGCTCCGCCTCCCCGGTTCATGCCATTCTCCTGCCTCAGCCTCCCCAGTAGCTGGGACTACAGGTGCCGCCACCACACCTGGCTAATTTTTTTGTATTTTTAGTAGAGACGGGGTTTCACCGTGTTAGCCAGGATGGTCTCGATCTCCTGACCTCGTGATCCGCCCGCCTTGGCCTCCCAAAGTGCTGGGATTACAGGCTGTGAGTTACCACGCCCGGCCTCTAGTTTTTGTATTTTTTGTAGAGATGGATTTTCACCATGTTGCCCAGGCTGGTCTTGGACTCCTGAACTCAAGCAATCCTCCCGCCTCAGCCTCCCAAAGTGCTGGGATTACAGGCGTGAGCCACTGCGCCCGGCCTTATTTACTGCTTAGACAGGTTCTTGCTCTGTTGCCCAGACTGCAGTGTAGTGACATAATCCCAGCTCACTGCAGCGTCAAACTCCCAGCCTCTGTTGATCCTACTGCCTCAGCCTCCCGAGTAGCTGGGACTACAAGCGTGGGCCACGGCTCCTGGCCTATTTTCAGGATTTTTTTTTTTTTTTTTTTGAGACGGAGTCTCGCTCTGTTGCCCAGGCTGGAGTGCAGTGGCCACATCTCAGCTCACTGCAAGCTCCGCCTCCCGGGTTCACGCCATTCTCCTGCCTCAGCCTCCCGAGTAGCTGGGACTACAGGCGCCCGTCACCTTGCCCGGCTAATATTTTGTGTTTTTTAGTAGAGACGGGGCTTCACCGTGTTAGCCAGGATGGTCTTGATCTCCTAACCTCGTGATCCGTCCATCTCGGCCTCCCAAAGTGCTGGGATTACAGGCGTGAGCCACCGCCCCCGGCCTTTTTTTTTTTTTTTTTTGAGACGGAGTCTCGCTCTCTCGCCAGGTTGGAGTGCAGTGGCAAGATCTCAGTTCCCTGCAACCTCCGCCTCCCAGATTCCAGCAATTCTCCTGCCTCGGCCTCCCAAGTAGCTGAGATTTCAGGTGCCCGCCACCACGCCTGGCTAATTTTTTTTAATTTTTACTACTTTTTTTTTTTTTTTTTTTTTTTTTTTTTTTTTTTTTTTTAGACAGAGTCTCGCTCTGCCTCCCAGGCTGGAGTGCAGTGGCGCGATCTCAGCTCACTGCAAGCTCCAAGCTCCGCCTCCCGGGTTCACGCCATTCTCTTGCCTCAGCCTCCTGAGTAGCTGGGACCACAGCCGCCCGCCACCTCGCCCGGCTAGTTTTTTGTATTTTTTTAGTAGAGACGGGGTTTCACCATGTTAGCCAGGATGGTCTCGATCTCCTGACCTCGTGATCCACCCGTCTCGGCCTCCCAAAGTGCTGGGATTACAGGCTTGAGCCACCGCGCCCGGCCCTATTTTTTTGTTTTCTAACTTTGGAAATTCAGTGTGTAGGCCAGGTGTGGTGCCTTATGCCTGTCATCCTAGCACTTTGGGAGGCCGAGGTGGGTGGATCACCTGAGGTTAGGAGTTCGAGACCAGCCTGAACAATATGGTGAAACCCTGTCTCTATTAAAAACACAAAAATTATCCGGGCGCGGTGGCTGATACCTGTAATCCCAGCACTTTGGGAGGCCGAGACGGGCGGATCACGAGGTCAGGAGATCGAGACCATCCTGGCTAACACGGTGAAACCCCGTCTCTACTAAAAAATACAAAAAACTAGCCAGGCGAGGTGGCGGGCGCCTGTAGTCCCAGCTACTCGGGAGGCTGAGGCAGGAGAATGGAGTGAACCTGGGAGGCGGAGCTTGCAGTGAGCCGAGATCCGGCCACTGCACTCCAGCCTGGGCAACAGAGCGAGACTCCGTCTCAAAAAAAAAAAAAACACAAAAATTATCCGGGCAAGGTGGTGTATGCCTGTAGTCCCAGCTACTCCAGGGGCTGAGACAAGAGAATTGCTCGAATCTGGAAGCAGAGATTGCAGTGAGCCAAGATCATGCCACTGCACTCCAGCCTGGGTGACAGAGCGAGACTCTGTCTCAAAAACAAAAAAGAGATTCAGTGTCGGGGGAAGCGTCTCTGTCGGGTCTGGCTGCTCTGCAGGACTCTGAGGAAAAGCTCGCACCAGGTGGACGCTGTTTTATCACCATGGATAAAAGAGACCCCAACAAGCCGAGAGGTAAAAGGCCTTTGTACCCCTTCTTCATGTAGACCTGCCGGGAAGAACACAGGAAGAAACACCCAGACTCTTCCGTCAATTTCGTGGAATTCTCCAAGAAGTGTTTGGAGAGACGGAAGACCACATCTGCAAAGGAGAAGTTGAAGTTTGAAGATATGGCAAAAAGTGACAAAACTCGTTACGACAGGGAGATGAAAAATGACGTTCCTCCAAAAGGTAGGAAAGGATGAGAAAGGAAAGAAATAGGATCACAATGCTCCTAAAAGGCCACCATCTGCCTTCTTCCTGTTTTGCTCTGAACATCGCCCAAAGATCAGAAGTGGACACCCAGGCCTATTCGTCGGGGAAATTGCAAAGAAACTGGGTGAAATGTGGTCTGGGCAGTCCGCCAAAGATAAACAACCATGTGAACAGAAAGCAGCTAAGCTAGAGGAGAGATATGAAAAGGGTATTGCTGCATATCGTGCCAAGGGCAAAAGTGAAGCAGGAAAGAAGGGCTCAAAGAAAAAGAACAAACCAGAAGCTGAGGAGGAGGAGGAGGAGGAAGATGAAGATAAGGAGGAAGATGAAGATGAGGAGGAAGAGGTTGAAGATGAAGAATACATGGCTATCCTGTAATGATGCCTGTGCAATGTGCGTGTTTTGCTAAGAATGTGAATTCAAATGTAGTTCAGTATTAGCTTCAGTATAAAACTCTACAGGTTTTTGTATAGCTGATAAGATTCTCTGTAGAGAAAATACTTGAGACAGAGTTTCACTCTTGTTGCCCAGGCTGGAGTGCAATGGAGTGATCTTGGCTCATGGCAACCTCTGCCTCCCAGGTCCTGGTTCAAGCAGTTCTCCTGCCTCAGCCTCCCAAGTAGCTGGGATTACAGGCGTGTGCCACCACACCCGGCTAATTTTTGTATTTTTAGTAGAGACGGGGGTTTCACCATGTTGGCCAGGCTCGTCTCGAACTCCTGACCTCATGATCTGCCCGCCTGGGCCTCCCAAAGTGCTGGGATTACAGGCGTGAGCCACAGCGCCCAGCCTGAGAAAATACTTTTTTTTTTTTTTTTTTTTTTTGAGACGGAGTCTCGCTCTGTCGCCCAGGCTGGAGTGCAGTGGCTGGATCTCAGCTCACTGCAAGCTCCGCCTCCCGGGTTCACACCATTCTCCTGTCTCAGCCTCCCGAGTAGCTGGGACTACAGGCGCCGCCACCACGCCCGGCTAGTTTTTTTTTTTTTGTATTTTTTAGTAGAGACGGGGTTTCACCGTGTTAGCCAGGATGGTCTCGATCTCCTGACCTCGTGATCCGCCCATCTCGGCCTCCCAAAGTGCTGGGATTACAGGCTTGAGCCACTGCGCCCGGCCGAGAAAATACTTTTTAAACACGCAGGTTGGCCGGGTGTGGTGGCTCATGCCTGTAATCCCAGCACTTTGGGAGGCTGAGGTGAGCAGATCAGCTGAGGTCGGGAGTTTGAGACCAGCCTGGCCATCACAGTGAAATCCTGTCTCTACTAAAAATACAAAAAAAAAAAAAAAAAAAAAAGAGCCAGGCGTGGTGGTGGGTGCCTGTAATCCCAGCTACTCGGGAGGCTGAGGCAGGAAAATCACTAGAACCCCGGAGAAGGAGGTTGCAGTGAGCCGAGATCACGCTATTGCACCCTAGCCTGGGCAACAAGAGCGAAACTCTGCCTCAAAAAAAAAAAAAAAAAAAAAAAAAAAAAAGATGCAGGTTGTAGTTTTTCAATGGGCTACTACATGCAGTTAGATTTTACAGCTTCTGATGTTGAGTGTCCGTGTGTGTGTGTGTGTGTGTGTATATATATATTTTTTTTGAGACAGAGTCTCACTCTTTTTTTGTTTTTTTTTTTTTTTTTTTTTGAGACGGAGTCTCGCTCTGTCGCCCAGGCTGGAGTGCAGTGGCCGGATCTCTGCTCACTGCAAGCACCGCCTCCCGGGTTCACGCCATTCTCCTGCCTCAGCCTCCCGAGTAGCTGGGACTACAGGCGCCCGCCACCTCGCCCGGCTAGTTTTTTGTATTTTTTTAGTAGAGACGGGGTTTCACCGTGTTAGCCAGGATGGTCTCGATCTCCTGACCTCGTGATCCGCCCGTCTCGGCCTCCCAAAGTGCTGGGATTACAGGCTTGAGCCACCGCGCCCGGCCCCAGAGTCTCACTCTTATCCCCCAGGCTGGAGTGTGATGCCACAATCTCAGCTCACTGCAACCTCTGCCTCCCGGATTCAAACGATTCTCCTGCCTCAGCCTCCCAAGTAGCTGGGATTACAGGCATGCGCCACCATGCCCGGCTAGTTTTTGTATTTTTAGTAGAGATGGGGTTTCACCATGTTGGCCAGGCTGGTCTGGAACTCTTGAGCTCAGCTGATCCACCCACCTGGGCCTCCCAAAGTGCTGGGATTACAGGCGTGAGCCACCACAACCTGCCTAATGTCCCTAAATATTTAATGGGTTTTTAAAAATTTCTTGTATATGGCAGCACACCAGACTTGTAGGAATTACTATCAATAGTAAATTTTTTGTTTTTTAGGATGCCGCATTTTTAAAAATTTTGTAATAAAATTATGTATATATAAAAAAAAAAATTCCGTGTGTAGTTTACACAGCACATCTCCATCCAGGCACTTCAGAGAATGACTTAGGAGGGGTTCTTGGAGGAGGCGGCTTTTGAATTCATCTTCAAGGATTCTTTCTATAATGGCCACCAAGTATTTCCTGAGTCAGTTCCATGCGTCCTGCAATTCTCTGAAGGGGCGTGGGACCTACGGATGCCACAGTTATCCAGCATATCCCCAGATTCCAAGAAGTTTGAGTATGAGCCAGCTATCAGTCCAGAAAACAGATATCAAAATAAGTTTGGGCTGGGGAGTGTTTACTCATCTTCTGTTTTCTGGGAGAGATCTTTTTTTTTTTTTTTTTTTTTTTTTGAGACGGAGTTTCCCTCTTGTTGCCCAGGATGGAGTGCAATGGTATGATCTTGGCTCACCGCAACCTCCCAGGTTCAAGCGATTCTCCCGCCTCAACCTCCTGAGTAGTTGGGATTACAGACGTGCATCTGTAATCTCTACTAAAAATACAAAACTTAGCCGGGCATGGTGGCGCACGCCTGTAATCCCAGCTACTCGGGAAGCCGAGGCAGGAGAATCGCTTGAACCTAGGAGGCGGAGGTTGCAGCAAGATAATTTGTTCCAGCAAAACAACGTGGCGCTAGTGCAGGAAAAGGTGGAAAGGACGGGGCTAGCACAGGAGGGTTCAATATTTTCAACCTTATCAAGCCATATTTTGGCAACTCTTGTTTTTCACCAGAAGCCTCCGCTGGGCTCGTCCTAGCGCTGTCCTGAGGCTTCCCCCATGAGTTCCGACAGGGTAGAGGCCGCCCTGAGCGTTTCTCTCTCCCCTGGCCCAAGAGAGCCTTAAACCAAGGATTTTTGACTGGAATTGGCCACTTTGGGTTACTTTTTGACCCTTGACCTCCCCCCAAAGGGGGATCCGGGGGAGGGGCTCTGGCTGGGGTGGCCCCGCTCCTTCCAGGTCCGCGAGCCCAAGTTCTCGCCCACCGGGCTGAGCCCTCCCCGCGGCCGTTCAGCGAGGCGGTTGGCACCAGTGACCTACGACCCCCGTCCCCAACCCCTCCGAGGTCGCAGCCGTGGCCTCCACTCCGTATGCCTGCTTCCCGCCCCCTGCCCATGACGGGCGTCTCCACGGGCCAATGAGCGGGCCGTATCCACCCCTCGGGCGGGGCCAAGCGCCGACCAATCCCCGTTCGGGCGCCCGGCCGGGTCCAAACGCTCCAATCCTCAGCGGCGGTGGGGCGGGCAGGGGGGGCGGGGATTGCAGGTTCAGCCAACGGGTGGACACGTCGTCCTCGCGAGGAGGCGTGTCCTGCGGCCAGGCGTGCGGCGTCCGCGGCGGCGCAGGGAGGGGGAGGGAGGTAAACAAGATGGCGGCGGCGTATCGGGCGCGGAAGGGGGAGGCGGCCCGGAGCGCCCGCGAGTGAGGCGCGGGGCGGCGAAGGGAGCGCGGGCGGTGGAACTTGCTGCCGCGGCCTTGGATGGGCTGGGCCCCCCTCGCCGCTCCGCCTCCTCCACACGCGCGGCGGCCGCGGCGAGGGGGACGCGCCGCCCGGGGCCCGGCACCTTCGGGAACCCCCCGCCCCGGAGCCTGCGGCCTGTGCCGCTTCGGCCGCCCGGGGCCCCGTGGGGCCCCCGCCGCCGCGCCGCCCCGCAGACCGGACGCTGAGGGCACTCGGGGTGGGGCGCGCGCTCGGGCAGACGTTTGCGGGGAGGGGGCGCCTGCTTGGCCCCGGCGACCACCGCGGGGGTCGCGGGTCGGCTCGGGGGGTGCCCAGTGCGGGCCCTCGCGGGCGCCGGGCAGCGACCAGCCCTGAGCGGAGCTGTTGGCCGCGGCGGGAGGCTGCCCGGACGCCCCCACCCCCCCGAACGCTCGCCCGGGCCGTCGAGAGTCGGCGCCCCCCGGGAGGTCCGCTCGGTAGTCCGCGGCGGAGCGTTTGCGGCTGGGACAGGCGGCGGGACCCGGGCGTCGCCGGAGACACCCCCAGCGAAGTTGGGCTCTCCAGGTGTGGGGGTCCCGGGGGGCAGCGACGTCGCGGACCCCGCCTGTGGGATGGGCGGCCCGGAGAAGACCGCGCTTGGCCGTGTTCACGCTTGTCCGTGGGCCTGAGGTCCCCGGAGGATGACCTAGCACTGAGAAGCCCCGGCCGGCCTCCCCAGGGCCTCCGAGGACGAAGTTGACCCCGACCGGGCCGTTCCCCAGTACCGAGGCCCGGGTCCCACTGCAACTCGCGTCTGAGCCGCCGTCCCGGACGCCCGGTGCCCGCGGGTCTGCAGACCCTGCACCGGGCTCGGACTCGCAGCCGGGACTGACGTGTAGGACAATCGTTTCTGTTGGAAGAAGGGTTTTTCCCTTCCTTTTGGGGTTTTTGTTGCCTTTTTTTCTTTCTTTTTTCTTTGTAAAATTTTGGAGAAGGGAAGTCGGAACACAAGGACCGCTCACCCGCGGACTCAGGGCTGGCGGCGGGACTCCAGGACCCTGGGTCCAGCATGGAGGTGGTGGACCCGCAGCAGCTGGGCATGTTCACGGAGGGCGAGCTGATGTCGGTGGGCATGGACACGTTCATCCACCGCATCGACTCCACCGAGGTCATCTACCAGCCGCGCCGCAAGCGGGCCAAGCTCATTGGCAAGTACCTGATGGGGGACCTGCTGGGGGAAGGCTCTTACGGCAAGGTGAAGGAGGTGCTGGACTCGCAGACGCTGTGCAGGAGGGCCGTCAAGATCCTCAAGAAGAAGAAGTTACGAAGGATCCCCAACGGGGAGGCCAACGTGAAGAAGTAAGTACGGCTTGCTGGGGCCGGGGCCAGCCGGGGCCGGGCCGGGCGGGCCAGTCACTGTGCGGATGGTTCTGTCTTCCTTCTCTCCTCCCTCCCTCCCTTACTTCCTCTTAACACCCAGAGCTGGACCCGGCCGGCGCCTGTGTCCTCCGTGCCAGGGAGAGGTTGGTTGGAGGCCTGCGTTACGGACTTTCCCTCAGGCAGGGCCAGTTGTCGCAGCGGGGCGTGCGTTTGCTTGGGCTCTTCTGTTTGGACGCCCTGGTAGCGAAACCCTCCTAAGAAGGGAGCGGCCCCCAATCCCCTAAGTCTAGCCCCGTGGCTCCCCCAGCTGTCCAAGGAGCAGAGGCGCCCAGTGGAATGAGCCTGTGTTTATTTGGGCGCCGAGAGTTTGTGTGCGGCCGCCAGCAGGTTTTCTGCGCAATGTGTGGCGGTTACCGGGGCCAGGAGAAAATGTGATTTGTTTATCCTGTCAGAGGGGAACCCTGGGCTGCCAAAAATAACTGCACCGGCTTATCAGCCAGCAGGAGGGAAACGTAGCCTTTCCTCATTTGCCAGGGATGTGACGCTGGAAGCGTCCCTGGCCCCCAGCGCTGGCAGCCCTGCCGGAGGAGGACTGTGCCTCCCTCCCGAATTGCATCCGGAAGACCTTACTTTTCAAACTGATTTCTTCAGTCATGGGGCTGCCGCTGGGCATCCCGGACGCCTCTGCATCTGTGCGCGGAGAAGCTCCTACCGAGGGCAGTACGGGCCGGCCTGAGCCTCTCCCAGCTGGTGGGGGGGGGTGTCCCTTCCTTATCGCAACCAGACACGCTGCACCTGCCGTCGCCTGGCGGGCCGTGCCCAGGCCCTGCGCCTCTCCCAGCCCTCTTCACTTTCATAACTTTGCCTCCTGTTTCCAAGAAAGGACCTTATCTGCGGGGCTAGGCCTCGAGGGACTGGCGGGACACCCTGCACAGGGCACCATGACCTTGGAAGGAGGGCTGGGGAGGGGCCCCTGCCCTGTCTGCTCTCACCTCCCTCCTGCTCAGGGGCCCTGGGGCTCACATACTTCTTTTTTTTTTTTTTTTTTTTGAGACCAGAGTTTCGCTCTTGTTGCCCAGGTTGGAGTGCAGTGGTGCGATCTTGGCTCGCTGCAATCTCCGCCCCCTGGGTTCAAGTGATTCTCTTGCCTCAGCCTCCCGAGTAGCTGGGATTACAGGCGCTTGCCACTGTACCTGGCCAATTTTTGTATTTTTTTTTTTTTTTTTTTTTTTTTAGTAGAGACGGAGTTTCACCATCTTGGCCAGGCTGGTCTTGCACTTCTGACTTTGTGATCCACCCGCCTCAGCCTTCCAAAGTGCTGGGATTAAAGGCATGAGCCACCGCAACTAGCCAACACGCTTCTTAATCAGCATGCGGGCTGTGACGTGCAGAAACCAGGGACACAGGCTCTGAAGTTTGTACTCCGGAGCTGGAGCAGTCGGGGTTAAATGGGAGCGGCTGGGAGGGGCGTGTTTCCACCAGGCCTTTCTGATATCTCAGCACCCAGTCTGGACCGGGTAGAAGGCCAGTGCCTGGAGTCGGTGGAGCAGTTGCCCATGCCTGGTCTCTGTGAGATGGGTTGGTCAGGGGCTGGGCAGAGCCTGTGCTGGGGGTAGCAGGTGACCTCTAAAGGGGCCAGTGACAGCCACTCTCCTAGCAGTCAGAAACCCACCCTTAGGGGTTGGGCACAGTGGCTCACACCTATAATCCCAGCACTTCGGGAGGCTGAGGTGGGCAGATCACCTGAGGTAGGAGTTTGAGACCAGCCTGGACAACATAGTGAAACCCCGTCTCTACTAAAAATACAAAAGTTAGCCGGGTGTGGTGGTGCATGCCTGTAATCCCAGCTACTCAGGAGGCTGAGGCAGAAGAATTGCTGGAACCTGGGAGGTGGAGCTTGCAGTGACCAGAGATCGCACCATTGCATTCCAGCCCAGGAGACAGAGCAAGACTCTGTCTCAAAAAAAAAAAAAAGTCTGGTTTGAGTTTTGACAAACGTATACGCAAGGTCAAAGGGAAGACAGATGCTGGGGGGAGGAAGCCAAACTGTGAGTGCGAGCCCCCTGCTTTCCTGAACAGTCAGTGCAGGAGGTCCCAGGAGCTCAGGTGAGCACCTGAATGGTAGGGCGGAGCCTGAGGGTCTTGGTGGAGACAGGCCAGAGGGTTGCAGGAACCCAGTCTCACCCAGTGCATGGGGGAACAGGAGGGAACACTGAGGCAGGGAGGCAGAGGAGTTGGCAGGACCTGGACTGGACTGTGCGGCGCAGCTCCCCACAACTTATGACCCCACCGGCCTTGAAGTGAGTGATGCACCCTCACTCCTGTTCAGCGTCCAATGTCATCCTGGCCCTGAGTGTGCAACGGCTTTGCCCTTGTGAGGCCCCCTGGGCTGAGGGCTGAGCCCTGTCCCTTCCTGGCCACCGTCTGCAGGGACCGTCTGCCATCAGGAGCTGCCCGGTTTGCAGCTGTGATTTAAGAGCCGCTGTACTCCTCCAGCCCCCTGGGTGCTGCCAGGAGGTCCCCCTACTCTGGGAGCTGGTGTGTCCTGACTGGAGGCTGCCACGTGCAGAGTGCCGTCAAGCAGAAGGGGTGTCCACTGCCCAGCCCTGAGGCCCAAGGCCTTGGCCAGCCTTGCTGCCAGCGCTGCAGGGAAAAAGCCTCCTTTGTGTGTGGGAAGCTTAATAAACTCCGCTCAGATTGTGTCTCGCAGCGAGTGTCTGGAACCTTCCAGACAAGCCTCAGGCGTCCGGTCCTCCAGGTGGTGTGGAAAGCGTGGGCAATCACCAAGGGGGGTGGGTTGGGGCAGATGGAGCCAGCATGAGTCCTGTCCCTTCCCTTCCTTCCCAGAAAGGCAGCCCTGGACTCCGTGCCTTGTCCCGCTCTTACCGGTAAAAAGTGTAATCTTATTAGAAACAGGAAAGTTCCAAAAAGCATCAATAAGTTAAAAAGAGGGTTGGGCATGGTGGCTCACGCCTGTACTCCCAGCACTTTGGGAGGCTGAGGAGGGCAGATCACAAGGTCGGCAGTTTGAGACCAGCCTGGCCAACATGGTGAAACCCGGTCTCTACTAAAAATACAAAAATTAGCTGGATGCAGTGGCTCACGCCTGTAATCCCAGCACTTTGGGAGGCCGAGGTGAGCGAATCATCTGAGGTCAGGAGGTCAAGACCAGCCTGGCCAACATGGCGAAACTCCATCTCTACTAAAATACAAAAATTAGCCAGGAGTGGTGGCGGGCGCCTGTAGTCCCAGCTACTTGGGAAGCTGAGGCAGGAGACTCGCTTGAACCCGGGAGCCAGAGATTGCTGTAAGCTGAGATCATGCCACTGCACTCCAGCCTGGGCAACAGAGTGAGACTCTGTCTCAGAAAAAAAAAAATTGGCCAGGTGCGGTGGCTCACGCCTGTCATCCCAGAACTTTGGGAGGCCAAGGCGGGTGGATCTCCTGAGGTCAGGAGTTAGCCTGACCAACATGAAGAAACCCTGTCTCTACTAAAAATACAAAATTAGCTGAGCATGGTGGCGCACGCCTGTAATCCCAGCTACTCAGGAGGCTGAGGCAGGAGAATCACTTGAACCCAGGAAGCAGAGGTTGTGGTGAGTCAAGATCATGTCATTGCACTGCAGCCTGGGCAACAAGAGTGAAATTCCATCTCAAAAAAAAAAAAAAAAGGCTCCGGGGCCGGGCATGGTGGCTTATGTCTGTAATCCCAGCAGTTTGGGAGGCCGAGACAGGTAGATCACAAAGTCAGGAGTTTGAGACCAGCCTGGCCAACATGGTGAAACCCCGTCTCTACTAAAAATGCAAAAATCAGCCAGGCGTGGTGGCACGTGCCTGTACTCCCAGCTACTTCATCTGAGGTCAGGAGTTCAAGACCAGCCTGGCCAGCATGGCGAAACTCTGTCTCTACTAAAAATACAAAAATTAGCCAGGCATGGTGGTGGGCGCCTGTAGTCCCAGCTACTGAGGCAGGAGAATCGCTTCAACCTGGGAGGCGGAGATTGTGGTGAGCCAAGATCGGGCCATTGCATTCCAGGCTGGGCGAGCCTGGGAGAGGAGCGAAACTCCGTCTCAAAAAAACAGTTAATTAAAATAAAATAAATCAGTGCCGTAGGCTGTTTCTGGTAGGCAGTGGTTTCCTGGGGTGGAGCAGAGAAGGCCTGGAAAGGGTCGCTTGCTCCCAGCCTGGCTCACCGTGCTTCTCGGGGGACAGCAAGGCCGGCTGCTGCTGCAGAGCCCACGGCAGAGTTCTGTGGGGGCGCAGGCAGAAGGCCGCCATGCCTCCCTTCCCCTTTCCACCCCAGTGAGAGTGGGCTCGAAGGCAGGGAGTGTGCCCGCCTTGTGGAGCCTCCATAGAGGCACCCAGGGTTTCCGTGAGTGCATAGCCTGGCTGCGTCCCCCGGCCCTCCCCATTCCTGTCATTTCCACCTGTTGCAAAACACTGTGCTTTCGTGTCTTTTCTTTCTACCTGTTTGCTAATGTGAACATCACCACTGCCGTTGCAAACGGGCCGAGATCGGGACTGTGGCTTTCCCATCCGCACCGCCCTGACTGTCCAGCCGGGAGGTGGGAGGTGGGCGGCACTGACTGTGCGAGGTTGGGGCGATGATTGGCAGATGCTTGGACCTATGGTAAAGAGGATTTTCGCGAGTTGAGCGTCAGTCCTGGACTTTGTAGATGTTTACATCCCAGGCATCCTTTATGGGGTTCCAGCATCTGTTCAGGCTCCTGCGCCAGCCGTGTGAAGCCTGGGTGTCCTCGAGGCCTCTGTTTGTCCCCCTCTCTGGGCAGCGGGAGGGACAGCTCTGAGACCCAGTGGGAGCTCAGGGGCTGGGCAGCCGCAGAACAGCGTGGATGATGGGTCCACTGGGGGTTCTGGGCTGGGTGCACAGTGGGCTTCTGGTGCCCAGCCAGCTGGGGCAGGCCTGGAATGTTGGTTCCTCGCCCAGGATCTGGGGTGCTGCGGTAGCTGTCGGAATCAGTGAGGCGGCCGGACGGCCCGTATGTCCCACAAACGCCACCGTGGTGCTCAGATTGGACTCAGTTTTCTTAACAGCTTTTTTTTTTTTTTTTTTTTTTTGGAGACAGGGTCTCACTGTATCACCCAGGCTGGAGTGCAGTGGCCTGATCATAGTTCCGGGCTCAGGTCATCCTCCTACCTCCAAGGTAGCTGGGACTACAGACATGTGCCACCACACCCCGCTAGTTGTTTGTAGAGATGGGGTTTCGCCATGTTGTCCAGGCTGGTCTCAAACTCCTAGACTCAAGTTATCCGCCTGCCTGGGCCTCCCAAAGTGTTGAGATTACAGACGTAAGCCACCGCCGCACCCAGCCAAGGGTTTTATTGGCGTGTAATTCACATATCATAAAGTTCACCTTTTTACTTTTATTATTTTTTTGAGACAGGGTCTCACTCTGTCGCCCAGGCTGGAGTACAGTGCCGCGATCTCGGCTCACTGAAACCTCCACCTCCTGGGTTCAAGTGATTCTCCTGACTCAGCCTCCTGAGTAGCTGGGCTTACAGGCGCCTGCCACCACACCTGGCTAGTTGTTGTATTTTTAGTAGAGAAGAGGTTTCACCATGTTTGCCAGGCTGGTTTTGAACTCCTGACTTCAAGTAGTTCGCCTGCCTCGGCCTCTCAAAGTGCTGGGATTACAGGTGTGAGCCACTGCTTCGCCACGTTCAGCTTTTATTTATTTATTTATTTGTGAGACGGAGTATCTCTCTGTCCCCCAGGCTGGAGTGCTGTGGCACGGTCTCAGCTCACTGCAAGTTCCGCCTCCTGGGTTCACGCCATTCTTCCACCTCAGCCTCCCGAGTAGCTGGGACTACAGGTGCCCACCACCATGCCCGGCTAATTTTGTTTTTGTATTTTTAGTAGAGACGGGGTTTTACCATGTTAGTCGGTATGGTCTCAATCTCCTGACCTTGTGATCTGCCCGCCTCAGCCTCCCAAAGTGCTGGGATTACAGGCGTGAGCCACTGCACCCGGCCTACCTTTTTTTTTTTTTAATTTTATAGAGACAAGGTCTCACTGTGTTGCCCAGGCTGGTCTTGAACCCCGGACCTTAAGTAATCCTACCCGGCCTCCCAAAGTGCTGGGATTACAGATGTAAGCCATAGTACTGGGCCTAAAGTTCACCTTTTTAACGTGTGTAATTCAGTGGCATATAGTACATTGACAGAGTTGTGCAACTATTACGTCTGTCAGCTTCCAGAACATTCTCATTACCCCAGAAGGAAACCCCGTCTCCATCAGCCGTCAGTCCCTGTTCCCTCCCCAGTCCTGGCACCCACTCATTCCCTTCCTGTCTTTGGACGGGCCTGTCCTGGACATTTCACATGAGTGGCGTCACACATTGCGTGGCCTTTTGTGTCCGGCCTGTCTCACGGAGTGTGCTGTCCTCAAGGTGCATCCGTGCCAGTGGCCTGGGTCCGAGCCTCGCTGCTGTTCATGGCTGCGCCACCTTCCAGTGTGTGGCGGGCCCCGCCGCGTTTGACTTCTTATCTGTGGCTGGACACTCGGGCTGTCCCGCCTCTGCCTGTGACTCGCGGCTGCTTCTGTGCACGTGTGCTCAGCGGCGTCCCGCTCGAATCCTCGAGGGCCTTGTTTCAGCCGCATCAGGAGGGATTCAGGGACCTGGGTACTCAGTCTGGAGCTGGGAGTTCCCGGGTCTCCATGTGCCTCCCAGTCCTGCTCGGAGCCGCGGGCATCCGTCTCTTCCCTGTATGATCTGTTTCTAGGCAGACAGAGGCTCCTGTCCCCATCTCTCTGTGAGCTTGAGTGACTCTCCTTCCTACTTCCTGTCCTGCTAATCAACAAGTCGGCTAAACAATCCACTCTGGGCCGGGCGCGGTGGCTCACGCCTGTAATCCCAGCACTTTGGGAGGCCGGGGCGGGTGCATCACGAGGTCAGGAGATCGAGACCATCCTGGCTAACACAGTCAAACCCTGTCTCTACTAAAAATACAAAAAAGTTAGCTGGGTGTGGTGGCGGCACCTGCAGTCCCAGCTACTCTGGAGGCTAAGGCAGGTGAATGGTGTGAACCGGGGGCGCGGAGTTTGCAGTGAGCAGAGATCGTGCCACCGCACTCCAGCCTGGGCAACATAGTGAGACTCCGTCTCAAAAAAAAGAAAGAAAGAAAAAAAATGCACTCTGCCTGGGCAAGCCCAGTGGGTCCCTAATGTGGCATCTCGGAGCGGCTGGTGACGCCCCGGGAGCCGGGCTTCCCCCGGTGGAGGCACTTCCTGTCCTCGCCAAGCTCTTGGGTTTCATGGGGTCTCCTCTTCCGCTCTTTTTCTGACTGGAGACGTCCGAGGAAGCCTGGCAATCTAGAGAGGCTGATGCGCCCCCAGCATCCCAGAGGTGACTGCCACCAGGTGGGGGCGGCTCACCCCGGCTCCTCCCTGGCATAAATCGGGGGACTCGCGCCTGCGCAGAATGCCTTGGTCCCTTTTAATTAAACAGGCAACCCAGGGTCCCTTGGTCTATGCCAACCTGCTCAGAAGTGCCTGGGCTCTTCCACGTTTCAACTGTTGTGTGTCCTGCTGCTGTGAAGTGTCCCTGTTGAGGTGGAGGCAGGGCAGGGCGCCTTCGCTGAGGGCGGGTTCCTGCTGTGCCCGTTTCCCCGTCTGTAGAATGCGGGAGACTTGGTGTCAGCAGGGAGGTTTCTGTGGGGGGAGTCCTCCACCCTCATTTGCATTTAGGGCTCTGAGGCTGCACGCAGGTTGAGCCCCTGGCTTTGCTGCCCCTCCTCAGGGTTAGGACTGTGCTGGTGCCTGGGTGGGTGGGGGGTGGTGCCTGCACAGGCAGCAGGCGGTGGGTGAGAGCGGTGCTGGACCTGAGGGCCCGTGGCTCCCTTGGCCCCACTGAGGAGGCTGCACAGGGTGTCCTGGGCCACCTTCCCTGCCTGTAGCTGGCTCCTGCTGAGGGAAGGGGCGCTCTTGCCTCATGGTGGAGCGTCAGGCTCTCAGGCCCTGTGTGTCGGAGCATCCGGACCCTGCTGTCTGAAAACAGCACCCTCCCCGCCCCCCACCACTCATCTCCTCTGAATAGAAGGCAAGTCTTGCCTCCTGGGAATGGCCTGTGACCCTCGTCAGCGGGGGAGGTTAGGGCACACACAGCCCTGGGGAACAAGGGGACCTGGGGCTGAGCCGGGCCTCTCGGGCCCACCCTGAGCTCTCCTGAGCAGCCTGGCAGGCAGGAGGGCACTGGGCCCTAGGGCCTTTGCTGAGCCCAGCCTGGCCCTCAGCGTCCCCCTCAATGTTCTGGGCGCCTGCCAGGCTGTGGACACAGGCCCCGGCCAGCTCTAAAAATAACCTTCCCGGGCCCTGCTGGGAATTGGTGCCACCACCACATAGCCTGGAGAGAGCCGAGACGCGGGCTTCCCGCGAGCAGCCAGGCCGAGGTGGCCAGTGGAGGTGGGGGGACGTGCTCGGGGCTGGGCAGTCCTGCAGGGCACCAGGCATAGCCAGGGCCCGGAGCCAGTTGCTCACTGGCATCTCTTCTGGGAGGACTGTGTCCCTCTGTGCCCCTGTCCCCGTCACCCACCTCCCTTTCCCTTCATTCTGCTCTCCCAGCCCCTCCCCAAGCTGGCGGCCCCTTGTCCAGGCCCAGCCCCAGTGCAGCCTGCAGCCCTGGCAGAGCCCAGGCCTTGGCCTTCTGAGGTTGTCCTGAGAGCATTGAGCAGTGAGCCCTGGGATTGGTGCACTGGGAGGGAAAGGTGAGCCGAGGCTTCCTGCAAGAGGCAGCCCTGGGCTGGGGGTGGGCAGCCTGGGTGATGGGACACCCCTGCCCCCCTCAGCCTTTTTTTTTTTTTTTTGAGATGGAGTCTTGCTCTGTTGCCCAGGCTGGAGTGCACTGGTGCGATCTCGGCTCACTGCAACCTCCGCCTCCCAGGTTCAAGCGATTCTTGTACCTCAGCCTCCCAAGTGGCTGGAATTACAGGCACCCAGCACCACGCCTAGCTAATTTTTGTATTTTTTTTTTTTTTTTTTTTTTTTTTGAGACGGAGTCTTGCTCTGTAGCCCGGGCTGGACTGCAGTGGCCGGATCTCAGCTCACTGCAAGCTCCGCCTCCCGGGTTTACGCCATTCTCCTGCCTCAGCCTCCGGAGTAGCTGGGACTACAGGCGCCCGCCACCTCGCCCGGCTAGTTTTTTGTATTTTTAGTAGAGACGGGGTTTCACCGTGTTAGCCAGGATGGTCTCGATCTCCTGACCTCGTGATCCGCCCGTCTCGGCCTCCCAAAGTGCTGGGATTACAGGCTTGAGCCACCGCGCCCGGCCTAATTTTTGTATTTTTAGTAGAGACAGGGTTTCACCTTGTTGACCAGGCTGGTCTTGAACTCCTGACCTCAGGTGATCCTCCCACCTCGGCCTCCCAAACTGTTGGGATTACAGGCGTGAGTCACCGCGCCCGGCCCCACAGCTGCTTTGTTTGTTTGTTTGTTTGTTTTTTGTTTTTTGTTTTTTTTTGAGACTGAGTCTTGCTGTCGCCCAGGCTGGAGTGCAGTGGCCGGATCTCAGCTCACTGAAAGCTCCGCCTCCTGGGTTCACGCCATTCTCCTGCCTCAGCCTCCCGAGTAGCTGGGCCTACAGGCTCCCGCCACCTCGCCCGGCTAGTTTTTGTATTTTTTTTTTAGTAGAGACGGGGTTTCACCGTGTTAGCCAGGATGGTCTTGATCTTGTGACCTTGTGATCCGCCCGTCTCGGCCTCCCAAAGTGCTGGGATTACAGGCTTGAGCCACCGCGCCCGGCCTCCCACAGCTGTTTTTTATGCTCCATGCTGGGCTTCCTGTAAAGGATTAAAAAAAAAAATTTTTTTTGAGATTTCATTTGAATACTGTACAACTCACTTGTTCACAGTGTGCAATTCAGTGGCATCGAGTACATTCACATGGCTGTGCAACCACTATTTCTAATTCCAGAACATTCTGTCACCCCAAAAGCCAGCCCCATTCCCATTGTGTCACTCTCCATCCCCTCCACCAGCTCCTGGCCACTCTGAATCCACTTCCTGACTCTGGATTGGCCTGTCCTGGATATTGCACAGAAATGGGATCCTGTCGGCCGGGCGCCGTGGCTCACACCTGTAATCCCAGAACTTTGGGAGGCCGAGGCGGGCGGATCACGAGGGCAAGAGATGGAGACCAGCCTGGCCAACATGGGGAAACCCCGTCTGTACTAAAAATACAAAAATTAGCTGGGCGTGGTGGCGGGCGTCTGTAGTCCCAGCTACTTAGGAGGCTGAGGCAGGAGAATGGTGTGAACCCCGGAGATAGAGGTTGCAGTGAGCTGAGATCACACCAGTGCACTCTCGCCTGGCGACAGAGTGAGACTCCATCTCAAAAAAAAAAAAAGAAAAAAAAAATGGGATCGTGTCATCCCAGCGCTTTCGGAGGCCGAGGTGGGCAGATTGCTTGAGCCTAGTACAAACGAGACCAGCCTGGGCAGCATGGTGAAACTCTCTCTACTAAAATACAAAAATTCGCTGGGCGTGGGAGCACACGTGTAGTCCCAGCTACCCCGGGGCTGAGGTGGGAGGATCGCTTGAGCCTGGGAGGCGCACTCCAGCCTGGCCGACAGGGAAACGCTGTCTCAAAAAAAAATTAAAAATAAAAAGGGCATCACACACTGTGTGTCCTTTAGTGTCTGGTATCTCTCAGTGTGGCGTCCTCAAGGTGCATCTAGGCTGTGGCTCGAGTCAGCCTCACTGGTTTTTGTGGCTGAGCTGTGTTGAGCGCGTGGATGGGCTCGGCTGACCCTCACCTGTGGAAGGGCCCCCGGGCGGTTCCACGTCTTGGCACGGTTTCTCCGTGGCATGTGCTGTTCCTCAGGGTGTGTACCTGGCAGTGGAGCTGCTGGCTCCCAGGTAACGGACCTTTGGAGGAGCTGCAGACTTTTCCACGCCCACCCACGGGCTCCTTGTCATTTTGTTGTTGTTGTTGTTGTTGTTTTTATGAGACAGGGTCTCATTCTGTTGTCCAGGCTGGGGTGCAGTAACGCGATCACAGGTAACTACAGGCTTAAGTGATCTTCCCACCTGAGCCTCCCGAGTAGCTAGGACTTCAGGCATGTACCTCCATGCCCGACTAATTGTTGTATTTTTAGTAGAGACAGGGTTTCGCCATGTTGCTCAGGCTGGTCTCGACTCCTGAGCTCAGGTGATCCACCCGCCTTGGCCTCCTGTAGTGCTGGGATGACAGGCGGGAGCCACTGTGCCTGGCAAAGTCAATAGTTTGGAGAAAGGAAGCAGCTGCAAAGAGGGCTGTGCTCTGTGACCTGCAGAGGGGGCTGTGCTCTCTGGCCTGCTGGGCCGACCCTTGTGACAGGCAGACAGGGCAGCAGCTGCAGGGGGCAGTGACAGGCGGGTGGGCGTGGACGGCAGGGGGGCAGAGTGGGCAGTGACAGGCGGGTGGGCGTGGCAGGACCCCTCGATGTCTCCTTCTGTGGCTTCACCTGGTGCCCCTTCCTATGGGCCATGCTTCCAGCTCACCTGCGGCCCACCCTCCAAGGAGTGGGACCCTCTGAAGAGGAGCTGGGAGCCCTTGGCGGCAGGGGGCTGTACTGTGTGGCGGAGCCGTCACTAGGACCCCAACCCACCCTGGGTCCTGCCATGGCCCAGCTTCCATCTGTGCTGCCATCGCAGTAGTCTGGTTTCTAGGAAGCAAAACTGTTACTGAGTTACGAAGCTCAATTCACAGTGTCATTTGGGAGCCAAGGCGGGCAGATCACAAGGTCAGGAGAGCGAGACCAGCCTGGCCAACATGGTGAAACTCTGTCTCAACGAAAATACAAAAAATTAGCCAGGTGTGGTGGTGGATGCCTGTAGTCCCAGCTACTCGGGAGGCTGAGGCAGGGGAATCCCTTGAACCCAGGAGGCAGAGGTTGCAGAGAGCTGAGATTGGGCGACAGACCAAGACTCCGTGTCAAAAAAAAAAAAAGTGTCCTAACTGTGTCCTCCAAAGCTCTCACTGGCTGGTGACAGACTGGAGGGTGCTGTGCTCCCACCCCCTACCGCCCCAAGCCTGGACATGTGGGCCCTGCAGGGCCCTGCCCCAGCGCTGTGAACCCACGGCTTCTCTCCTGGGAAGGGTAGAGGTGCGCCACCTCCATGGGGAGATGGGGAGGCCCAACTCCAGGGATCCGGGTCATTGTCCTGACATTGAGGTTGGCTGACACCCCCCTGTCCTCTCTGTCCCAGGGAAATTCAACTACTGAGGAGGTTACGGCACAAAAATGTCATCCAGCTGGTGGACGTGTTATATAATGAAGAGAAGCAGAAAATATATCCTTTCTGGTGTTGGGGCCACGGGGCCTCCGTGGGAGGGGCTGGGGCCCTGGGTCCGCCTGCCCCGAGGCCTGCTCCCCTTCCTGTCTACTTGAAGGAGACTGGCACACGAGGGCAGTGGCCTTCCCTGGCTTCCTGGAAGTCAACCATTGTGGCAGTGGCTGAGCAGCTTGCTGAAACGGCCCCTGTGTCCCGTGTCCTGTGTCCCGTGTCCTGTGTCCTGTGTCCCATGCCCCTGTGTCCTGTGTCCCGTGTCCTGTGTCCCGTGTCCCATGCCCCTGTGTCCTGTGTCCCGTGTCCCGTGTCCTGTGTCCTGTGTCCCGTGTCCCATGCCCCTGTGTCCCGTGTCCTGTGTCCCGTGTCCTGTGTCCTGGAGCCGCGGGGTGTCAGGACCCTGTTTTCTCATAGTCTTCTCCAAGGCTAACCAGGGTGTGGCCAGGGTCTGCCTGAGGCAGGCCACGCAGGCTGAATGTTGTGGGCCATTTTGGTCGTGGCTGAGCGTGTCCTTGTGTCATCGGTAGACTCCCCCCATGGGTCTTATGGGCACAGCTTCCCTGCGGGGACTTTGCTTGAGGCCCTGTGCCCAGAGCAAGAGCAGAAGTGGTCCTGAGGCTGGGGCTGTGTTCAGAGTCACGCAGTCAGGTACCTGGGCCCTATCCTGTGTGGACCCGAGCCTGCTTGTGGGGGCGTCCAGGAGGTATCATCCCCCGCCCATGGGCGGGGTGGGGGACGTGAGTCCCGCAGGAACACTGCCCCAAGAGTCAGCCCTGTCCTCCACTCCCATGGAGGCTCCTTCCTCCTGGACACTGGGGCCTTTTCAGAGGGGTGTGAGGGCAGGGTGGGCCCCGGTCTGAGGAGGGGCAGGGTGGTTGCGGAGGGTCCCTCCAGAACCCCTTCTGTGGCCCTGTGCTCCCCGGGCCTGTGAGTGGGGCCGCCCCCTGAGCTGTGTGTCCTTAGCATGCCACGTATATGGTGATGGAGTACTGCGTGTGTGGCATGCAGGAGATGCTGGACAGCGTGCCAGAGAAGCGTTTCCCGGTGTGCCAGGCCCACGGGTGTGTGCACGGGGCAGGGGCTGGGGTGAAGTGGGGGCTGGGGTCCGGGCAGGGCAGGCTCCTTTCCCTGTGGCCACACGGCTTGTCCTGATCTTCATTGACATGAAGGCCCAAGTTTTTTGTTGTTGTTGTTTTATTTTTTTTGAGACGGAGTCTCGCTCTGTCGCCCAGGCTGGAGTGCAGTGGCCGGATCTCAGCTCACTGCAAGCTCCGCCTCCCGGGTTCACACCATTCTGCTGCCTCAGCCTCCTGGGTAGCTGGGACTACAGGCGCCCGCCACCGCGCCCGGCTAGTTTTTTTGTATTTTTTAGTAGAGACGGGGTTTCACCGTGTTAGCCAGGATGGTCTTGATCTCCTGACCTCATGATCCGCCCGTCTCGGCCTCCCAAAGTGCTGGGATTACAGGCTTGAGCCACCGCGCCCGGCCTTTTTTTTTTTTTTTTTTTTTTTTTTTTTTGAGAAGGAGTCTCACTCTGTCGCCCAGACTGGAGTGCAGTGGTGCAATCTCTGCTCACTGCCAGCTCTGCCTCCCTGGTTCACACCATTCGCCTGCCTCAGCCTCCCGAGTAGCTGGGACCATGGCGCCCCCCACCACGACCGGCTAATTTTTTGTATTTTTAGTAGAGATGGGGTTTCACCGTGTTCGCCAGGATGGTCTCGAACTCCTGACCTCGTGGTCCACCTGCCTCGGCCTCCCAAAGTGCTGGGATTACAGGCGTGAGCCAGCACACCCTGCCCTGTGAAGGCCCAAGTTTTTAAAAACAGTTTTGGGGACTCCCGTGTGTGGTATCCACAGGCAGGGCTGCTGTCAACCTTCTGCCTCCATCTTTGCTGGGCCTGCTGCCTGAGGCCGGCGGCCCACCCCATCCCGTCCCAGCAGCCACCTGCCCCGACCGGACCTCCTGGGTGCAGATCTGTTGGCTGCAGAGTCAGGGCCCCTTGCTGCCGCAGGACTGCAGGGGCAGGGAGGGGCCTGCTGTTTCAGCAAGCCTTTGGGGTGCAGCCGGCCTGTGGCCCACAGGGAAATGAGACCTGTGGACATCCGGGGCCCTGCCAGACGCGACTTGGCTGGATGAGGGTGGTCACTGCAGGCGCAGGCCTGGCTCCCTACTGGACCCAGCTTTTCCTCTGTCCTGTCTGCCTGGACCTCTGTGACTCCCCAGCTGGGCCTGTGGTGTTTGGGAGGCTCCCAGGCGGCTGCAGAGGGGACCCCTGTGAAGAACAGGGAGGCCTGAGTCCCAAGACGGGTGTGTGCTGCCCACAGGTACTTCTGTCAGCTGATTGATGGCCTGGAGTACCTGCACAGCCAGGGCATCGTGCACAAGGACATCAAGCCCGGGAACCTGCTGCTCACCACCGGGGGCACCCTCAAAATTTCCGACCTGGGTGTGGCCGAGGTAGGCACGTGCTAGGGGGGGCCCTGGGGCGCCCCCTCCCGGGCACTCCCTGAGGGCTGCACGGCACTGCCACAGGCACTGCACCCGTTCGCGGCGGACGACACCTGCCGGACCAGCCAGGGCTCCCCGGCTTTCCAGCCACCCGAGATTGCCAACGGCCTGGACACCTTCTCCGGCTTCAAGGTGGACATCTGGTCAGCTGGGGTCACCCTGTAAGTGCCCCGGCTCCGCCCCGGCACTCGCCACACGCACAGCCCGGAGGGGCCTCTGCATCTTGGGCAGCTTCTGGCCTGTGGGTGCAGGGCGTAGCCACCAGCCTAGACCCTCGCTGGCCACAGCTGCTGGGGGTGCTAACTTTATGGAGATGTAGCTCACATGGCAGATGGTGGTTCACCCATGTGACATGCAGCCTGGCTTATCAGGGATCTTCACAGAGTGTCACAACCAGTCCTCCTCTCAGAGCCCCACAGGGAAGCTGGGCGGGTGAAGGCTCCAGGCCCCTTCCCTGGGTGGGTCCAGAGGATGCGCCCCTCTTGCCCCATGGCCTCCACTAGTGGGAGGCAGTGAAGACAGAGGTGTCCTTGAGTCCGCAGGGCCTGTGGTCCAGCAGCCACGAGAGGGCTCCATCCCTGGGTCAGAGGTGGGGCTCCCGGGGCGTCGACCACCTTGACTGACCACACCTTTCTTCCCTCCCCTCGAAATGAAGCTACAACATCACCACAGGTCTGTACCCCTTCGAAGGGGACAACATCTACAAGCTGTTTGAGAACATTGGGAAGGGGAGCTACGCCATCCCGGGTGACTGTGGCCCCCCGCTCTCCGACCTGCTGAAAGGTGGGGGCCTCGTCCCTCTGCCCACAGCCCCAGGGAGGCAGGGCTTTTGTGCAGAAATACAGGGTGGGGGGTGTTAGGTGGGGGGCTGTTGGCCCCGAGACCCCTGCAGGCACTGAGAGGACTGAGTGGAGAGGCCGGCCTCCCACTAGGGCCTGGTTTGCCGGGTCCCTCAGCTCCACCCTGCTTCTGGACCCTGTTCACCTCTGAACTCCCACCCCTGAGGGCAGTGCTACCCTGAGCTTCCCCCAGCCCCGCCCTCGGGGGCTCCCTGGCCTGCAGGGTGTCAGGCTCGTCCTGCTGCACTTCCTGTGTGTGGGCAGCAGGTGGCACTGGCCGTCCGTCTGTCTGCCCAGTGGCCTTGGGAGAATGGACCGCCTTGGCTGTCCAGCCCAGCCCTGTCTCCCAGGCAGCCACGCAGAGGCTGTCCCTGGCCTGTCCCCTGGAGTGGCCTCTGTCAGGGAGGCCATCTATGCGAGGGGGCCCCCCTTGGGAGCATCCAGGTATCACCTGGGGCCTGACAACAGAGGCTGGTCAGGCGGGGACGATTGGCGGGGTCTCGGGCCTGTGCCCGGCTGACTGGCTCCTCGCCGGCTTCTCCTCAGGGATGCTTGAGTACGAGCCGGCCAAGAGGTTCTCCATCCGGCAGATCCGGCAGCACAGGTGAGCGGCCCCTGGGGGCAGTGGGGCCAAGACCACAGGGAGGCTGGCCACGTGGGCAGCTGGTTGAGTGGGCGCCAGAGCAGGGCATGGTGGGGGTGCTGGGCTGGGGCCAGACCCCGTGCAGCGCCCGCAGTTCTCAGGGCCCAAGTGGGGTCTCTGGGCAGTGCCCTGTTAGTGGCCAGACAGGCCTTGTCCGAGCTGGGGTCTGAGTGAGGACGTGCATCCGTCCCTGCCCTAGGCATAGAGACACACCGGGAAAGGCACAGCTGGCCCCGAACGCTGGCGAGAGCCCCTCTTTTTACCCTCCTCCTGGGGCTCCCAGCAGCACGGTCTGGTTGGGATCCAGCCACGGGCACCCAGCTCTGCGACAGGGAAGACAGCAGGCCCCGCAGTGCGACCTCCCTCGCCTCGTGGGCTCTGCTCCTCTGCACCAGCCCCTGGAGTCCCTTGAGCCCTGTGCTGGAGCCCCTTCGAGCCCCGAGGCCCCCCAGAGACTGGCTCTGGGAGTGGGAGTGTCCAGACCCCTGAGGCGCTTGTGCCGATTGTGCCTTGGGGATCTCTGCGTAGCTCAGGGGCAGCTGGGAGCTGGGCGGGTGCTGGGGCTGCCCCCATAGCCTCCTGGGTTAGGATGTATTCATGGCCCCCCAGGCCCCTTTCTGGCCTTTGCTGACATCCGTCTGGTGGGTGCTGGCTTCTGAGTGCCACCTGGGAGACAGGCCTGAGGCTGGGCGTGGCAGGGGGGTCAGGCCTCAGGGTGGAGGGGACATCTGTTAGGCTTGGAGTGAGGTCAGGGCTACAGAGTCCTGGCAGCCTGCCTGCTCCAGGAGGGCATGGCTGAGCGTCTGTGGTCACAGCCACCCGGTGTGCGGCCTGGTTCCGGCTCCTGAGCGTGCAGCAGGTACCCTGAGCACAGAGGAGCCAGGTTGGGCAGCTGCACCGTCCTGGTGCAAGCCTGACAGGCACCACTGCTTCTGGGCGTTGGCAGCTGGTTCCGGAAGAAACACCCTCCGGCCGAGGCGCCGGTGCCCATCCCGCCGAGCCCGGACACCAAGGACCGGTGGCGCAGCATGACTGTGGTGCCGTACTTGGAGGACCTGCACGGCGCGGACGAGGACGAGGACCTCTTTGACATCGAGGACGACATCATCTACACTCAGGACTTCACGGTGCCCGGTGAGTCTGGTAGGGGCCCCTGCCCAGCTCTGCTAACTCGGCCGTGATGTCCCACAGGAGCAGGGCGCCTGCCTGTCTGCAGTGAGGACAGCTTCTGCCCTCTGGTGGCCAATCCCACGTCCCCGAAGCCTCCAGCCCACCTGCAGGCCGCCTCCGCCCTGGGGGCAGCTGGGACCCGGCTGACAGGCGTTGGGGCAGCGGGGGCACTGGCCAAGGCCTGTCTGGCCAGGAGGGTTCCCCAGGCGTCTCTCCGGGTGCTGCCTAGCCAGGCACCGCCCACCGGCCTTGGCCTGAGCCCCAGCAGGAGCAGGCGGGGAGCCCCAGGGTCGGGGGCGGGCGGGTGAGAGCCAAAGTGCAGGGTGGCCCCTCAGACAGCTGGCATGAGAGGGTCCAGTGGCCCTCCCTCCCACTGTCCCTGAGGCCTGCCCGCTGGCCCTGATGCCGGCCGCCCTTCTTCCCCAGGTGGCGAGGAGGCGTCTGAGGCAGGGCTTAGAGCGGATCACGGCTCACAGAAGAGCGAGGGCTCAGACCTTTCAGGAGAGGAAGCCTCGCGGCCGGCGCCGCAGTAGTGCCAGAGGAGGAGCTCAGGGCCTTAGCATAGGGGTGGCCGGAACTGGCAGCCAGCCCCTCCCCGCCACGCTCCGGCTTGCCTCTGTTCCGCCTGGGGCTGGGCTGTGTCATAAAGAGCTGTGCAGTGTATCTGCAGATGGATGCTTGCTGTGCTCGGGCTGGAGCACGGCGGGGGCTTTCTGTTTCACTATTTCAGCGTGAAGTGGTGGGCAGGGGCCAGCCTGAGAAGGGGGGTACGCCAGGCAGGTTGGGATGTGAAGATCCAGGGGACAAGGACCACCCCCGGGCCCGAGGGTCCCAGAATAGTGGGGGCCCTGCAGAGAGCCCCCCATTATATCCCTCAGCACCCCCGGGCCCCTCAGCAAACCTCTAGGCTCAGCTCAGTAGCTGGTCCCCAGGAGGGTACAGTGTGAGGACCCCAGGAGAGCACAGTGGGGGGCTCCAGGGGGTGCAGTGTGTGGGGCTCCCCTGGAGGGCACAGTGTGGGGCCCCCGGGAGGGTACAGTGTGGGGGCTCCCCAAGAGGATGCAGCACGTGGGGGCCCCCCAGGAGGGTACAGTGTGTGGGGTCCCCCAGAGTCAAAGGGTCTCACCTCCTGGGTTCTTGCATTTGCGGCACCACGTCTGTTGGGACAGGAGGTGCTGCTGGGCACCCTGGTCACTGGGGTGTGCTGGGAGGTGGGGTCCCCTCATGGCGCCCGTCCTTGGGGCCTGGCTGCAATTTGACCCCAGGTCCAGGGCCTTCTGCCTTTCAGAGCCCTGGGGCCCCGAGACGGGCTGTCAGGCAAATCCCAGGCAGGAGGGCCAATTAGGGCAGGGCCAGCCCAGGCAGGCCGCCAGAGCCCTTGCTGGGACGTGGAGCACACGCCGACCCTCACGGCCACCCCTGCAGGCCAGGATTCCTGAGCCAGGAGCCGGCAGGCCTGTGTGAGACTGCCCTGTGTGGGCTGCCTTGGGGTGAGGTGCCGGGGAGGAGGGCAGGGGCTGGGCCACCTTTTTCATGACCCTGCTGAGCCCACTGTGGGTGGTGGGAAGGAGTACCCAGCAGAGGGGGGTCTGCCGGGACTACTTGGCATGGCTGAGGCCTCGGTACTCGGTACTGGGTGCTCAGGCGCTGGGGATAGGCTCAACTTGAGGCTTCAGTGTGAGCCCCAGCCCTGACCTGCAGAGCCCCCTTGCGCCGGGGCAGGACAGTCCAGCGCCCTGGGGTCAGGGTGTCCTCCCCACTCGGCCTGGGCTGCTGCATCGGCCCCTGCATGGCTCCACTTTGGCCTTGCCTGTCCCTACCTAGGATGGGGGTCCTGCTGCCGACACCCAGAACCAGGGAAGGGGCTTGGGGCAGGTCCTGGGCACCAGCGTGGACAGGAGTGTGGGGTGGGAGTCCCAGTGCCTCGTGGGGGCAGGGCCCTGGTGGCGGCTGTGCCACTGATGCAGAGCTGGGGCACCTTGTCTACCAGGTTGGCCCCATGGGAGTGGGCACAGGGTCTGCCCCAGTGGAGATGGGCTGGGTGTAAGACCTATGGGTGCCATTGGTGCCTCCTGACCAAGGTGCTTTTTTTTTTTTTGGAGACAGTCTTGTTCTGTCGCCCAGGCTGGAGCGCAGTGGCACAATCTCGGCTCACTGCAACCTCCGCCTCCCGGATTCAAGCAATTCTCCTGCCTCAGCCTCCTGAGTAGCTGGGATTACAGGTGTGCACCACCACGCCCGGCTAATTTTTGTGTTTTTAGTAGAGACGGGGTTTTACCATGTTGGTCAGGCTAGTCTCAAACTCCTAACCTCGTGATCCACCCGCCTCGGCCTCCCAAAGTGCTGGGATTACAGGTGTGGGCCACCGTGCCTGGCCCAAGGTGCCTTTTTAAAGCCAGTGACTTCCTGTGCACACGGTGGGAGGTGTATGGCAAGTCCTGGAAGCTGCTGAGTCAGCCACTGGCCCCTTCTCGGAGCTGGGGCTCTGCACTGGGCACATGAGCTCTGGGGCAGCCCAGGGCAGCCTCCCACTGACGTCGCCTGGGAGGGGCCTCGGGGGTGGCTCGGCAGCCAGTGTGTTGGCGGAGTCCTCAGACCACCACAGCTCCTGGCAGGGACAGCACGTGGGCAGCTTCCTGCACTTCCCCCGCCATTATGAGGACATTGTCCACCTGGGCAGGGTGGGCAGCCCCAGGCCTGTGAGTTTCACAAGATGCTGGTGCTGGTTGGTGGCCGGCAGAGACTGGGGGCGGCTGGGGGCCTTGGCAAGCTGAGCTCTGTGAGTTCTGTGCTGGCATTTTGCGTGCCTGGCCTGAGCCTGGCCTTCCTGTGTCCTCACAGGTGAGCATGTGGTGGCTCCTGCACCTTTAGAACCAACCATGGGCCAGGGCACCCCAGGGGAGCACGGGAGGGTCTTGCCCTTTCTGCTTGCCGCCTACTCAGGAGGCCCCTGTAGACAGTACCGGGGTGGGGTCCCACCTGGGGCCATGGCAGGTGCAGCAGACGGGGTGGAGGGGACACTCCTCCCAGGCCATCTGTGGGAGGCTCATCCCCTGGGGGTGCCTCCCGGAGCTGCTGGGGGTCAGCATTTCAGGCTGGAGAGACTTGGGCCTGACCCGGGGGCGGGCATGGCCTGGGCCACAGCTGTAAGTGTCTACCTGTGCTGGGGGCCAGCCAGGTTCCTGCGGCTCTGGGGGTGCGGCCCTCGGCTCAGGCCACACTTGCCGTCTCCCTCCCAGGACAGGTCCCAGAAGAGGAGGCCAGTCAGAATGGACAGAGCCGGGGCCTCCCCAAGGCCGTGTGTATGAACGGCACAGAGGCGGCGCAGCTGAGCACCAAATCCAAGGCGGAGGGCAGGGCCCCCAACCCTGCCCGCAAGGCCTGCTCCGCCAGCAGCAAGATCCGCCGGCTATCGGCCTGCAAGCAGCAGTGAGGGTGGCCACCTGCAGGTGGGGCGCGGCGGGACCCAGGCGGGGCATGTGGGGACACTGCATGGATGCCACAGCCAGCCATGAGCATAGCCCACGCCAGTCATGGCGGCTGTCAAACCGCTGCGCATAGTTGCCATGTAGCCTTTGGGTAGCTTGGCCACGTAGCAAGCCCCACTGAGGGTGGTATCTCTGGGCCTGGTGTCTGGCTAGCGTGCTGGGCACGGAGCCCTACGTGTGGCAGGACTCTGGGGGGTGTCGTGCCATCCTCACAGCCATTTAGAGGACCCTGCCCTGGGCCTGGCGCCCCCTCCCCATGCGTGGGCTACTCCCAGGAAAGGCTCACGTTGGGCTCAGCCCAGAAGCTTTTGAGGCATGAGTGAGTGGTGGGTGGTGGGGAGGGGCGGCGACCTCCATGGCCCTGCTGGGCTGCCCCAAGCTCTGAGCCAGCTGCCAGGTCTGGCTGAGGCTGAGTCGTGCCAGACGCTGCCCTGTCTCCCCTGTGTGCCTGCTCCCTCTCCCAGCCCCAGATGTCAGAGACCCTTGTCACTTGCTGAGGATGCGGGGTGGATGGGAGCCCAAGGCTGAACCCCCTGCCTTGCCACAGTCCCTCTCCCAGGTTTTGGGGGCCACTGCCTGAGTTACATGTCTATCCACCAAATGGGTGCTCACAGCCCATCCACCAGTGTCAGAGCCTGCCAGACCCTACTGCAAGAGGCTACACTTAATGTACCCCGGGAGTGACTCAAGGGTGGCCTTCCCTGGCCTCCCCTGCTGCCCCACTGGAGTCCCGTAGCCCGATGACTGCACCTCAGCTTCTCCATCCTCCCAGGAGCCCGAGGGAAGTGGAGAACCGGTACCCAGGCTGACCTCTTCCATCCTCCCTCCCCGCTGCAGCCCGTGTCCAGGAGCCCCGCCAGGTGCCCGAGCCAGGCCCTCAGTCTTCCTGGCGGTCCCGCCCGCCCTCCCGGAGAGGTGGCTGCCATGCCTCTGTGCCGACCGCGCCCCAGGACCTCCGGAGCACCCTGCAGGGCCGGGCAGGGGGACAGCAGGGACCGGGCACAGCCCTCCCCTCGGCCGCCCGGCAGTGCACGCTTGTTGACTTTGCAGCCCGGGGCGGAGCCTTCCCGGGCGGGCGAGGGAGGAGGGAGGCGGCCTCGATGCACTTTACGTGGAGACTACTGGCCCCGCCCGTGGCCTCGTGCTCCGCAGGGCGCCCAGCGCAGTCCCCGCCGCAGACCAGCGGGCGGGTGTGAAGACCAGGCTCCTGGCCCTGCCATGCATGCAGCACCGCCCGGAAGCCGCGCGGCCACTTTGGTTTTGTTTGGTTGGTTCCATTTTCTTTTTCTTTTTTTTTTTTTTTTTAAGAAAAAATAAAAGGTGGATTTGAGCTGTGGCTGTGAGGGGTGTTTGGGAGCTGCTGGGTGGCGGGGGGGGCCGTGGGGTTGGGCTCACGTCGCAGCTGCCTTTGCGCGCTGGGGTCACCCTGCTTCGGCCGCCTGGTCTGAGGGCAGGACCCCTCACCTCCCCCAAGGCCACTGCGCTCTTGGGACCCCAGAGAAAACTCGGAGCGAGCAGGAGTGTGCAGTCAGTATTTATAATCATCCAGAAAACAAACACGAGAAACGCCATCGCGGGATGGTGCAGACGCGGCGGGGGCTCGGAGGGCGTGGTGCGGGCGAGGGCGCCCGAATTTGGCAATAAATAAAGCTTGGGAAGCTTGGACCTGGCCGTCTGGGTTTTGTTCGCGTCTCAACATGGACGGGGCGGCAGCGGGGCGGGCGCCGTTCACATGCGGAGGGCAGTGGGGACTCGGGGGCGGGAGGGCCGGGCCGGCTCCCCCAGGGCCGGCGGCAGCAGCGGCGGCGGCGCAGTTATTGCTCGGAGGCGGCGGGGACTGCCGCCAGCACACGCCGCGGTGAGGTAAACGGTCTCGGGGGTCGGCAGTCACGGTGTTGAGCCGCCTCCCGGCCCAGGGCGGTGAACTCGTCTGCGGCCCTTAGCGCCCCGCGGCCCCAACCCGGGCGAGCTCGCGCACGCGCCCGGCACGCGGCGGCTCCATCCGGCCCGGCGGGCTGCGCGTCCCTCGGGTGGCGGGCCCTGCGAGTGTCTAAGTAGCCGCCCGATCCGGGACGGAGGGCAGTTGGTCGTTGTCCTCAGGAGCCCGAAGCTGAGAGCCGTTCACGCCCCTTCCTTCCCGCCCAGCCGGGGTCTCCGCGCCCCGCGCCTCACGACGCGCAGCACCCGGCAAGCACCGGCCAGAGCAGTGCTCACTTCGACCGCGCGAGGGCGGCCGGGGCTCTGCGCGTGCGCCCTGAAGCGGCGAGCGCGCCTCCGTCGCCCGGCGCGTGCGCGAAGGGCCCACGGTTCCAGCGCATGCGCGTCGGGGCGTCGCGCCCCCACGTCTCTCCCGCCGCCGAGGCCCCGCGCGGCGCCGGAGAAGCTGCCAGAGAGATGGGCCCAGGACGCGGGAGTTAGGCCGGGCTGTGGTCGGGGGACGTGGGAGCGGCGGCGACCAATGAGGGAGCCGCCACGACGGGCTCGGAGAGGCGTGGCGGAAAGAGTCTCTCTTCGAGGCCGGCCGCCAGCTTGTCCAGCACCGCTCCGGGGGGTACGACGCAGAGGCCCGAGCCGGGGCAGCCCCCGCCGCCCGGCTCCTCCTCGATGACGGGGATGGCGGGGTCGTCGCCGGCGCCGCCCAGGGTACGGCCGTCGGGCGGGCCGTCCACGCTGTCGCCACGCCGCAAGGGCGCACGCGCGGGTCGGGCCGCACCGGCAGGCGGCGCCGGGGTTCCGGCCAGGGCCGGGGCCGCGCGGGCGCCGGGGTCGCTGTGCTGCCGGCCGCGCTGCCACTGCTTGCGGGCGTGCGGGTGCGCGCGGGCGCGGTGTCGCGCGGCGGCCGGCGTGTCGTCGAAGTGCGGGTCGTGGCGCAGGAACTCGTGGAACAGCGCGTCCGTCTTCTCGTCGATGCTGTAGTCGCGGCGCGGGCGGCGGGGCCAGGCGCGGGGGCTGCGGGGCCGGGCGGGCGCGGCGGGCGGCTCGGTGTCGTCGCCGGCGCCGCGGCCCTCGATGCTGGCGTAGCCGCTGTCCATCTGCAGCAGCCGGCGCGCCTCGCCGTCCTTGGGCCGCGGCGCGGGCGGGGAGGGCGGCGGGAAGGCGGGCGCCGCGCCCCCGGAGCCCGAGCCCGAGCTGTCGCCGCTGCGCACCGAGTCGCGGTCGTTGCCGCTGCTGCTGTGGTCCGAGGCGGCCGCATGCAGCTCGAGCGAGGCGCGCAGGCTCCACAGGTCGCGGTAGCTGGTCTGGGCCTGCTCGGGGCCCGCGTCCCGCTCGGCGTCCGGCTCCAGTGGCGGCTGCTGCTGCTCAGGCCCCGCGCCGCCCGCGCCACGCTCCGGGGGAGAATCGGGGCTCGCTTCTCCCGCTGCCTCGGCCGCCTCTAGCCTGCAAGCCAGGCCGCGCCGTCAGAGCCCGGCCGAGCCCCGCGCCCCCTCCCTGGCCGGCCACCCGCCCTCTGGATCAGGGAGGGTGGGCCCGGGTGGGACTTGGGACTCGGGCAGGCCCTGGAAGGTGAGAGCTTTAAAATGGGCTGGTGTGTTTTGCAGGGAATGGGTCTTGCATTGACCCTGAGCTGTAGCGCCTGCTTCTTAAGCAGGGTGTCTCCATGCTGGACTGCAGACAGCGGGGGCCCCCTCCCTTGGAAGCTCCCAGGAAGAGTCAACGCGCTTCTCCCTGGGAGTCACCTTTTCCCAGCCTCCCAGTGAATGTGGGAGCCGCAGGGGGTAGACTGGATGCGGTTGAGTCCAGCTCAGCCCCTGCTCCAGGCTAGGGCTCTCTGCCCACCCATGCTGGATAAACAGGAGGAGGAGGACGGTGCACAGACGTGAGGGTCACTCCCCAGACCAGGGCTGCCCCAGGAACCCTGCTCTGCCCCAGCCCCACGCCCCACTCCCATCCCACTGGACGTGGGCCCTGGGCTTCAGGAAAGTTGCCCTTGGGGTTGGGGCAGGAATGCCGCTGGCCAGAGTGGTCACAGCAGCTTCTGAGAAGGGTCTGCCCAGCCCTCGGGAGCGTGGTGGGGGTGGCAGAGGGCCCAGGACCACAGCAGAACCCTTCAGGCCTCGTTCTCCACTAGCAAGCGGCAGTACCAGCGCCATCGTCGGGGGTGGGGCCCCACCTCCCACCCACCCCCCTACCCTTACCCAGTTTCTCCCTGCTTCCCTCCTCTGGTCCATGCTGGAGAGGTGGCCCCAGTGAGTCAGCCTCTCGGAGGGGCCTTGCTGCTGGAGGCGGGTGAGCGCGTGTCCACGGGGCCTGGAGAGCGCTCCCTGGGCCGCCTAGTGGGGGGGCGAAGCGGGGCAAGGGCCCACAGGTCCACCCCTAGCACCTCCATCTACTGAAAAATACCTGCCGAGAGCAGGGGGCGGGCTGGCCAGAAAGGGACGGGGGCGTGGGAAGGCCACGGCGTCACCAGCCCTGGCGATGTACTGGATGAAGTCCTCGTGGGGGGCGCCCCCCTCCTCCTGCTCCGTGCTCTCACTGGCTGCCCGCTGCCGCTGGAAGTGGTGCCGCTTGGGGGAACCTGCGCGGGGGATGTACCGTCAGCGTCAGCCAGCATGTACCTCCACCCTCCACCCCACATGCAGAACGCCTGCGCCCCACCCCCCCACAGAATGCCTGTACCCCCCCACACACAACGCCTGTGCCCTCCCCACACACATACAACACCTGTGGCACCCCCCACACAGAACGCCTGCGCCCCCTCACACACATACACCACCTGTGGCGCCCCCACACAGAACGCCTGCGCCCACCCCACACACACAACGCAGAGGATGTGCCGTCAGCGTCAGCCGGCATGTACCTCCACCCTCCACCCCACATGCAGAACGCCTGTACCCCCACACACACAGAATGCCTGCGCCCCCCCCACACACATACAACACCTGTGGCACCCCCTACACAGAACGCCTGCACCCACCCCACACACCTGTGCCCTTCCACACAAATGCTTGTGCACCCCACACACACACTTGTGGCCCCCCACACACACATAGAACACCTGTGGCCCCCCCCCCACACAATGCGTGTGCCCTGTCACACGCACAGAGAAGTGGGCCCTGGTTTGGGCCAGACTCCAGCTGGCGTCTCCCCAGGCCAGGTGGGTGTGGACAGTGGCTGTATGTACACCCTGGAGTACAGGTGAGGAAACTGAGGCACGGAGGGCAGAGATGCTAGGACCAGAGAGCCTGGACAGGGCAGGGCCAGGAAGCAAGTGAGTAGAAGGGCCTCAGGCACTGGTAGTGCCCCAGGGCAGCCCTGGTCAATGTGTGGCCACTCATAAGGACATGTCCTGGACACCTGGTGGCCTGCACAGCCTGGCTCAAACTATGGAAGGCATGACAGTCACATACAGGCTTGGTGGGGACTAATGAGGAGAGGGAGAGCGGTGCCCTGTCCTGCCAGCTCCACCCTGGTCTGGGGAGCGCTGGGGGACTGCCCCCCCGCCCCGCCTCGGCCCCCTCCTCCCAACAGCCTCCCCAGCGAAGCTTGAGTGGGCAGGCCCCAGGGGCAAAGAGGCAGTTACCCAGCAAACAGGTTCTGGGTTGTGCTGCAAGCACATTGGACTCTAAATGTCTCTAGTTGCCACCAGGGCTCCATTCATCTCAAGATCTGGATTCTCTCAGCGGGACCTCGGCAGCCAGAGGAGGCCTTCCCTTCTCTGGCCCCTAGCCACCTTGGGGGTGGGGGTTGGGAGAACTCACCCTACCCCTGCTGGCTGGAACCAGGCCCCAATATGGGGTCTCCCACTGTCTGATGGCGTGTCCTCTGTCACACTGACAGCACCTTCTCTCTGCATTTGTCCCCTGTCCCGGCCTCACCTGACAACTGGACCTGCCACCCCCTCCACAAGGCAGAGCAGGGCTCCAGCCCCTCTGGGCTGCCCTAGCCCTGCTGCCGAAGCTACAGACGGGACCCCTCTGCTCCCGCCACACACTCCTGCCCCAAGCCCAGAAAAGGCAGCCCTGTCTCCAGGATCCTGCCTGACCCAAGGCCTGCAGAATTCAAGGACTACTGTTAAATAGTCCAGAGATCTATGTGCTACAGCCCAGAGGGCAAAGCGCCGCCCCCACCCCCAGCTTCTGTAAGTTTTTCTGGCACACAGCCACGTGCATTCGTCCCGCAGTGCCTCCTGCTGCTTCCTCGCCTCAACAGCAGCACTGAGTTGTGGAGACATAGCCTCTCCGTAACCCCACGAATGCCACCATCCCGGGCTAATGGGAAATGTCTGCTGACCCCTGGCGCAGTCCAACACTTACTTCGTGTCAGAGGAAGCCAGAGCCCAGACAGGCAGAGGGCCTTGGCCAAGGTCACACAGCAGCTGATGCTCTGGCCAGCGGGCGAGGGAGGGGCTCCTGGAGAACTCACCTTCCGCTCACATTCCCAGGGATGAGAGCCCAGCGTGGCCGGGAGGGGATGCAGGCCGCAGGCCCCACCCTCTACACTGCACAGGGACCAGGTGGTCCCCTGACACCCTCCTTTACCACCTCGTCCTGGGTGCCCCAATGACCTGAGAGCAGTCAGGGCGCGCAAAACCCTCCTACACAAGGCACCACAGCTAGGTGGGTCTGGCTCAAGCTGCCCACACACTCAGCCCTCCCAGCCACCTGCAAACCTCAGGCAGGACGCCCGCTGGCAGACCGGGCAGGGCCAGGCCCCAGAGCATTGGCTCCCCACCCAGCCCACAACTTCCTGCTCCTGGATGTCCAGGGCAGCCCCTGGCAGCCACCACCAAGCCCGTAGGGGCCACTCTCCACCAGGTGCCACAGCTCACCTCTCGTGTCCAGACTGGCTGCCCGCTGGCTGGGCTCCAGCTTCCACTTCTTGACCTTGAAGTAGGGGCTGGCCCCGTCCAGGCTGGCATGGCGGCGCAGGCGGGTGAGGAACTGCAGAACGGTACCCGTCCCGGATCCCGGGCCCACCTCCCCAGGTCCTGCTGCAGCCCCGGGCCCTCCAGCCTTGGTGCTCCTGGTACTGGCATCCAACTGGCAGGGAACAGAGATGGCGCTCAGACTAAGACCTCTTCCCGGCCCTGCGTGCTGGCCCCAGATGGCCCTAGGTTGGGAGACAGTCCCAAGGGCGCCCATCACTGGGACAGAGGGGTATCTGCTCGGAGAGGGGCAGAGGCAGGAGGAGGGGCACTCAGTGCCTGGGTGGGCTACACGAGGGTGCTCTGCCCTCCGGGGAAGGTCCCTGGACATGGGGTTTGGAGAGAGGAGAAGGTGTGTGTCTAGGAGCTCTCTCGCCCATGGCATGGGCTGCAGGTGAGGGAGGGCAGGGGTGGTGCACCCTCTCCAGCGCCTAGGGAATGTCAATGAGGTAGGAGCCTGGGGTGCCCCCTGCATGTGTGAGTACACCCTGTGTCCGGTGTGCGGTCGGCTCCCGCTTTCTCCCGTGTGCAATGACCTGGCGGGCCAAGGAGGGCCGTGGTGGATGGGAGATCATAGGCTGACGTTGGTCCTGGATTGGGGGCAGGGAGGGGAAGGACCCTCCCAGGCTGTGGACACTGTGGGGGACGCGCAGGGGCCCTCACCGAGATGCCTTCCCCAGAGTCGCTAGATGCCGAGGGGCTGATCTCCGCAAAGTCAGTGGCGCCCGCGGCAGAGTTGTAGGGATCACCTGGCAGGGCGGAGCTGGGGCCCACGGAGCGGCCCGTGAGGGCCTTCCCCGGGGGCTGTGGGACAGAGCCAGGTGGGGGAGGAAGCAGTGACAGGTCAAAGAGCATGGGTGGGTGAGGGGCACAGGTGGGTGACGGGCATGCTGGGCTCGGCTCCCTGCCCTGCTCCACCCCACCTCGCCCATCCCAAGATGAGGGCCACCCCGAAAGAGAGTGAGTGAGGGCGTGGGGGCCCAGGAGTCCCCGGGGCTGCCCCCACATCCCCCGAGGAACCCCGATGGCTGCTGCCCATAGGCTCACCTGGAAGATGGCCAAGGTGGTCTTGGGAGAGGTGGCTGGGTGGGGCGTGGCGGCCGAGCTGGCCTCGCCCGAGTCACACTCATGGATGGTGACAATCTTGAGGGGCGGCAGGTGCAGGTGTGTGAGCCGGGCATTCTTCAGGTGGTGGAAGTCCCCTTCCGTCAGTGTGTACCTGCGACGGTATCTGGCCGTCAGAGCCTGTCCACCTCCCATGCCTGATGCCGCAGCTGCTGCGCTCTGCCATCCACCCTGCCAGCCAAGGCCGCCCCACCGCACAGTCCCAGTTCAGGGGCCTCCGCCTTGGTCCCTGCAGCCTCTGTGCGCAGCTCCTCCCCTGTCCCGAGCAGCCATGACCTCAGACAGGCCCTGGGGTACCCCGACGCCACCCTGCTTACCGGCGGCCCTTGTCCTGCGTCTTGCGGCTCTGCTCGAACAGCGCCGCCTCGTTGAAGGAAACCCGGCGGCCAGTGGAGCTGGTGGACAGGAAGCGCTCAGTCTCCGCATCCTGGCTCTCGGGGTCCTCCCCCCGGAAGTCGGGGTCTGCGTGAAGAGGCAGGAGAGGGTGGGCCCCGGGTGGGCCGCGCCAAGCGCCTGGTCCCGGGAGGGCTGCTCGTCCGGCAGCCGGGACAGGGAGGGCTGGGGCCACGGCGCGGGCGGCCGGGCGGGTGGGGCGAGGGACACTCGTCCATCCGCTCACACACTCACTCGCTCAGCACGCGCCTGGGCCCACCTACGCCTGGGCGTTAAGGAAACAGAGATGAGTCGGAATCGAGCTGCGCCCAGTCTGGTGGGGGAGACAGACAGACACAGACGGTCAGGCGGCCCAAGGGGGCAGCAGGTGGCCGAGGGGCAGATGGACAGGCGGGCGCACAGCTGGGCTGGCCAGCACCTCACCTTGGGCCGGGTGGGTGCCGTTGTCCAGATAGGTGGTGGTGGTCTTCTCCACTTCCTCCATGGCCCTGGGAGAGACATCGGGAGAGCCCAGTGGCACCAAGGGCCCAGAGAGCTGCAGTGGGTCTCGGCTCTCTACCCCAAGCCAAGGCCCTGTGCATCACCCAGTCTCCAGAGGCACAGCCCACCCTGTGACTCAGAAGTCAGTGAGGTAGGTCCCCATACCCGACTGGTGCCCACAACCACCATGCACCTGCCCAGCCGAGGTGGGGGCCTCGCACCTGTTGAGGCGCTGGTGGACGTCCCAGCAGCGCTTGCAGAGGAGCAGGACGCCGGACAACACCACCAGCGTGCCCCCCACGAACAGCGACATCACCACCACCAGCAGCACGTAGTTGTCCAGGATGGGGTCTGGCTCTGCCTGCAGGCGTGCGGGGGGGTCAGGTGCTGCTGGCCTGGACGACCACCAGCCCCTCCCACCTGTCCCCTGCACCCACCGTGGGGCGTCCAGTGGCGTTGTCCCACGACGTCGTCAGGGCTACTGTGGCAGTGGTGGTGGTGGTGGTGGTGGTGGTGGTGGCGGCGGCAGCAGTTGTGGCCATGGTGGCTGTGGGCTGCATTCTGAACTGGGGAGGAGGGCCCTGTAGGGAGGAGGCCTGGTCAGCTCCAGCTAGGCCTGCTTCTCCTCCAGGAGCCACTGCAGACAAGCCAGGTCTTCCCTGCGGGACCAGTAGCCCACACAGGGGCCAGTGACTCATGGAGAGGTGGCAGAGCCAGAGATAGCCTCCACCCGGCTTGGTTCTGGCGAGAGGGCCCGGGGGGGCTCTCTCTGGACCTCCATCTTACATCCCCATGGCAGGGGAGGAGGCCTGGCCCTCTGAGGGTGCGCCTGTGCCCATCACAACCGCACACAGCCGGTGCGGCCTGTCCTGCAAGATAACGCCAGTCCCTGGAGCTCCGCGACGGGAAGGGCAAGCACTCGGAGGAATGGGGACAACGAGGCGATGCGGCCAGCTCCAGAGGGATCCAGACGCCCTCTCCGCCCCATCACTACCCCTGCCCCAACAAGTTCAGCTACACCCTGGTAGGGCCCACCCCGCCATGGTTGGGTAGAGGGAGACCTCCCGCTGCCCGCGCGCGGGGGAGGGCGCAGGGGCTGGGTGCGTGTCCCCGGGTCACGACTCCCACGACTCTGGGAGGTGGAGGTCCCCCGGTGCTGAGCGCTGGTGGGAGTGCAAGGGACAAAGGAGGCGGATCTGTTCCCGGCCCCGAGAAGCTGGTTCCCATGGCGACCGCGGAGCAGGCCGCGGCTGGGGGGGCGGGTTGCCAGGGAGCGGCGGGGAGGGGGCGCGGGGGCGGCAGCCTTGGGAGGGGGGGCCAGCGCGGAGCCGCAAGATGGCCGCGGCCGCCACCCCGCCGTGCCCAGCCCGGGCGCCCGGAGCATCCCCGGCCACCTTATGCTCGGGGGAAACTGAGGCGGGGCGCGGCACTAGGGAAAGGAGCCCCTGGACACTGCGCGACGCAGCCGGGCGGGGAGGCCCGGGAATCGCAGGGGGTCGGGGCTGGCGCCGGGTGCTCGGCGGCCCCAGGTCGGCACCGCACGCGCGAGGCCTCTCCCGGAGCGAGAGGAGCGCACAGGCGGCAGCCACTCCTGCCCCTCCCCGGCTTCCGCCCACACACGACAGCGGGAAACTGAGGCCCAAAGCCGGGCAGGCTCCTGGCGGGGGCTGCTGTCCTCAGCGCTCCCGGTCACAGGCTGCCCGGGCCCTAGTACTGGGGGAAGGGGCCGCATATGTAGGTCGGGAAATGAGTTCAGGCTGGAGGGGGTGGGGCACAGGCGCAGAATGGTGACCGGAGGCCGGGGAAGATGGCAGGAGGCCGAGGGGAAGAGGGGGACTCCTGGCGGAGGAGACTGCGGGAGTCGAGGGCGGAGGTTCCCCACGGGGCAGCACCGCACCTCCGAGCCGGCCAAGGGGTGGGGATGGCGAGCGAGGGGAGTCAGGGACCCGACGCCAGGGCTGAGCCGAGACGCCATCGTCCTCGCCCGACCTCACAGGGAGAAACTGAGGCTGGGGCGGGGCCTGGGCGGGGGTCCCTCTCCAGGCAGCCAGGTTAGGGGCGCAAGGCCCGGAGCTCGGTCCCCACGCCCGCCGGACTCCTCCGCGCCCTCCCTCCAGCCGTTCAGCCCACAGCCGGCTGCGATCCCCGGCCTGCCCCCCGTCCGCCCCCCGCAGCCCCGGGCCCGCCGCGCCTACCTCAGCGCCGGGACGCGCGGCCCATGGGCGGCGGGCGGGCGGCGGGCGGCTGCGTGGCTCTCCCGGCTGGCTCCGGCGCCCGGTGGCCGCGGAGCAGGCGGAGAATTTATGAATGGAGAGAGCGGCGCGGGGGAGGCCGGCGCGAGAGGAGGGGCCGCGCACGTGACCGCGTTGGCGGCGCGCCCGCTCCGCGCGCCCGGTGCTGCCCCGTCCCCGGCCCGCCGCCCCCGCTGCGCTCGCCGCTGGGTCTGGCTGGCTCCGCGCCGGCCGCCGCCTCCCCTTCCCTTCCGGCGGGGGCGGGGGGCGGAGCCTGCGCTCCCAGGCGCCCACTCCACACGCGGAGCCGCCCCCCGCACCCGCCGCGGCGGCCGAGCCCCGCCCCCGGCCCATCGGCACGATTCACCTCGCCCGGTCCTGAGGTCCCAGGGACGCAGCTCGGGGTGTCCTGGAATGCACGACTCTCTGCAGTCCGAGGTGCGCCGCGTGCGCAGGAGGGCGTGGGGTCCAGGGGGACACGGACTCCCCTCTCACGTTGCTTGGTCCGTGGGGGTTCTGGGGCCGCACAGCCAGGGCCCCTCGGGCACAAATGCAGCCCAGGGTCTCTGGGTACAGGCGCCCCGCCTGCTTCCCCACGCAGGTCCCCTCTGCCACTGTGGAGGGCTCGCCATGCCCCTTCTGGCCCCTGTCCTGTGTGACAGCGATCACAGACCGGCTTAAAGCTGAGCAGAGCCCATGGGGCCCAAACGTGCGCTCACAGAGGTCTGCTCGTGGGGTGACATCAGAACGACACCTGCAGAAACCCAAGTCCCAGAGCTGCCGCTGCTTCTCCCTCTCAGACCATCGGGCCTCACCCTTCAGATACTCAGGCCACACACCTGCCACCAGCCTGGCCCGAGCACCACCCCAACCCCGCTGGGCCCACACCTAACACCCCACAGCGCCTGCTCTTTCTCATCCCAAAGAAAGGCTGACACCGCTGGCCCAGCTCAGCCTCCCCGCCTCTGCCCTTGCGGGTGCTCCGTACCCAGGCGTCTTTGTCCATTCAGCCGAAGATTCACCCCGGTTTCCTTCAACTCCTCCAGCTTCACAGTCTCGGGGATTCTGCTCTTGGCTCCCAGCCTATGTCCAAGTCCCCTCCTCTGCTACGTCTCTCCAAGGCCCTATGCCTTGCGCCTTGCCTGTTCCTGTGTGCTGTGGGACCCCCACTCCGCTAGCTGTGAACTCCAAGGGCAGCCCTTCTCTTATGGCTGGCCCTCCAGGCAGAGGGGCAGCACCAGGGAACCTGGTGCCAGGCAGATGGGAATTGCATGGGCAAAGGTTTCAAGGCAGAAAAGTTTGCAGGTCAGCGCCTGTGGAGGAAGCAAAGAAACCGTCTTGTTCCCAGCAGGACCATGACATAGGCAGGCTTCAGGGTTTTTTGTATTTTGTTTTTGCTTTTTGGAGAGACAGAGTCTCGCACTGTCACCCAGGCTGGAGTGCAGTAGTGTGATCACGGCTCACTGTAACCTCCACCTCCCGGATTCAAGCAATTTTCCAGCCTCAGCCCAGAAGGTAGTTGGGACTACAGGCCCGCGCCATGATGCCCAGCTAATTTTCTCTTCTTGTTTTTGTTTTTGTTTTTTTATGTAGAGATGGAATCTTGCTATGTTGTCCAGGCTGGTCTCGAACTCCCAGACTCAAGAGATCCTTCTGCCTCAGTCTCCCAAAGTGTTGGGACTACAGGCGTGAGCCCCCACACCCCGCCAGGCTTCCGATTTTTAATAAAGACTCGCTATGGCTGTGTGAAGAAAAGGTACCTGTACTAAACAGGCGGAGGCTGGGGCCTGCTAGGCCAGAGACGGTAGCCACGGTGGCCATGCCGGGTGCACAGGCCAGGAGAGGGCGGAATTCCAGAGTAACCCCAGGTTTGGGGCTGGAGTAATGCCGCCCTCACCCGTGGGCGACCCTGGAGTGGGGACGGGAGGGAAGTGGTTCCATGAGTGAGATTGAGTCTATTAGGCCTCCCAGCTTCCTGGAGTGGCAGCTGGATATGAGGTCCCGAGAGCCAGGAGAGGACGTGGTGCACAGGTCATGCCTAGAAAAGTGAGCGGGGCTTCCCCTCTGCACCCCCCGAACCAGGGCCAGAATGACCAGGCCCCAAGTGACCCTCACAACTCTGGCCCGCGGGGAGGAGCCAGGCCCAACCCTTCATCCTGAGTCCGGCCAGCAGGGCCTTCTTCAGGTGCCCGGGTTCCAGAGGACAGGAGCGCCCGCCACTGCACTGGCCTGAACACGGGCAGGGGGCGAGGGTGCAACCTCCCGGTGTAGGGAGCCACGGATGGTGTCGGACAGCCCCAGGCCCTCCCCAGATCCCTGCACCCCTGGGGTCCAGCAGCCCACAGCGCTAGGCACAAGGCCCTTTCCGAGGAGCCCGAGCCCCAACCCCCGCCATCCCCAACTCCGCATTTTCCCGGAGCCTGAAGAGGGGGGCTTGGGGCCCGGACGGGTGCCTCGGACCTGCGTGAGCGCGGGGGCGGGGCAGTGACGTCATGGCCGCGAGCGAGGCTGCGCGGGCCGCTGGCTGACGGCAGCGGAGCCCCGAGCCGCCCGCGCACGCGCTCCTGCGTCAGCGGCGCGCGGGGGCGAGGGCCAGGCAGGAGGTGGGGGGCGGTGAGCGCATCTCTGGGCGCTGAGCGCCCTCTGCCGGCGCCGGGGTCCGGGGTTCCCAGCGAGCCCTCCCGCATCGCCCGCTCCTGCCCGCGCTGTGCCCCTGGCCGCGGTCGCCGTTCCCTAGAACCGCGGCACCTGCAGCGTTCCACCCTGTCCCATCCTGCACTCTTTCTCGACTTTTACTAATATTTATTTTTGGCATTTGTCACCACCTATCACTACTACCTGCTTATTTTTTAATTAATTAATTAATTAATTTTTGAAACAGAGTCTTGCTCTGTCGCCCAGGCTGGAGTGCAGTGGCGCGATCTCGGCTCACTGCAACCTCCTCCCCCCGGGTTCGAGCGATTCTCCTGCCTCAGCCGCCCGAGTAGTTGGGATTACAGGCGCCCGTCACCATGCTCGGCTAGTTTTTGTATATTTAGAGACGAGGTTTCGCCATGTTGACCAGGCTGGTTTCAAACTCCTGGCCTCAGGTGATCCGCCCACCTCGCCCTCCAAAGTGCTAGGATTACAGGCGTGAGCCACCGTGCCCGGCCTGATCTGCTTATTAATGATCTCAAATGTCTGCTAAACGACCCCCGGCCCCAGAGCAGGATTCTCACTCTGTCGCCCAGGCTAGAGTGCAGTGGTGCAATCATAGCTCACTGCAGCCTCAACCTTCTTAGGCCCAAGCGATGCTCCCACCTCAGCCTCCCCAGTAGCTGGGACTACAGGCGTGCACCACCATGCCAAGGTAATTTTTTGATTATTTGTAGAGACAGGGTCTCCCTATGTTGCCCAGGCTGGTCTCGATCTCCTGGGGTCAAGTGATTCTCCTGCCTCGGCCTCCCAAGGTGCTGGGATTACAGATTGGAGCCACCACACCTGGCCCAGAATAGGAATCTTGATGTTTTCTTGATGTCTATCCAGGACCCTGCATCCAATGAGCGCCCCAAATATCTTTTTTTTTTTTTTTTTTTTTGTACAGACAGGTCGGGGGCGGGGGCGATCCACACTGTTGCCCAGACTGGTTTCCAAGCCTCAAGTGATCCTCTGGGCTCAACCTCCCAAAACGCTGGTATTACAGGCGTGAGCCACCAGGCAGCCCAATCTTGAATTTCACTGAAGCTCGTTTTACTCCCTCCACCTCCCAGGACTGTCTCACCACCCTTATCTGACCCCCTGCTGGATAAGGGGCCAGAACAAAACTGCAGCCGGGGCCAGAACAAAACTGCAACCCCCAAAATACCCCACGACGGGGCGTTGCGTCCTCAACGTCGACAACGTCGCGTGCGCCCTGCTGGGAGTAGTAGTTCGCGCTTGCGCTCTTGCCAGGACTCCTCCTCCCAGACGTCCCTGCGCGTCGTCCTCCTCGCCCTCCAGGCCGCCCGCGCCGCGCCGGAGTCCGCCGCCCGCCCGCCACCCGCTTCCTGCCGCCGGTCGCTGCCATGCTGCCCGCCGCGCTGCTCCGCCGCCCGGGACTTGGCCGCCTCGTCCGTCAGGCCCGTGCCTATGCCGAGGCCGCCGCTGCCCCGGCTGCCGCCGCCGGCCCCAACCAGATGTCCTTCACCTTCGCCTCCCCAACGCAGGTTCGGTCGCTGCGGGTCGGGACCCTCCGTGGCCGCCGCCCCCGGAGTCCAGGGTCCCCACCCCTAGGGCGCGACCCCCCGCTTCCGGGTCCCCGGATCCGCGCGCCCCGGAAGCCGAGGTCACTCAGTCCTGGACCCTCGGCCCTGCCTCTGCCGCCCGAGCCCTGCGCTGCCCTCGTCCCGGGCACCTCCCCGAGATAAGCGCCCCCTGAGTGCCCTCCCCGATCTCCCTGGCCAAAGCCTGGGTGTCGCCGGATCGTTGCATTCCCATTTCGCGGATCAGTAGAATGAGGCGCAACGTTGAGGACCAAAGCTGCAATCTCTGATCCTGCACTGGGCTGTCTCAGTGTCTCACATCAGCGCCCGGACCCATTTCTCAGCAGGACAGGCCGAGTCCGGGGTGGGCGCGGGGCTGGCCTGCCCCGCCATCATTCCCCACGCTGTTGTCGCAGGTGTTCTTCAACGGTGCCAACGTCCGGCAGGTGGACGTGCCCACGCTGACCGGAGCCTTCGGCATCCTGGCGGCCCACGTGCCCACGCTGCAGGTTCTTCGGCCGGGGCTGGTTGTGGTGTATGCAGAGGACGGCACCACCTCCAAATACTTCGGTGAGTCCGGTGGAGGGCTGCAGGGCCAGGCTAGACCGGTGCTGCACATCCCAGGTCAGTCTCCGTCTCAGTTGAGGCTGCGAGAAAAAATAGTTCTAGGCACGGTAGCTCAGGCCTGTAATCCCAGCACTTTGGGAGGCCGAGGCAGGTGGATCACCTGAGGTTAGGAGATCGAGACCATCCTGGCTAACACGGTAAAACCTCATCTCTACTAAAAATATAAAAAATTAGCCGGGCGTGGTGGCGGGCACCTGTTGTCCCAGCTACTCGGGAGGCTAAGGCAGGAGAATGGCGTGAACCCAGGAGGCAGAGCTTGCAGTGAGCGGAGACTGCGCCACTGCACTCCAGCCTGGGCTACAGAGTGAGACTCCATCTCAAAAAAATATATATGTATATATATACAGAAAACTAGTTGGGTGTGGTGGTGGCCGCTTTAATCCCAGCTACTCAGTAGGCTGAGGCAGGAGAATCGCTTGAACCCTGGACGCAGAGGTTGCAGTGAGCGGAGATCGTGCCACTGCACTCCAGCCTGGGCAACAAGAGTGAAACTCCATCTCAAAAAAGAAAATACAGTTTTAGCAGGTTTGTCCACTGAGGAGCCTGGGCTGGGCGGTGATGAAAGCGAACCAGAGGGGACTCTGCTCTCAACCGGTTTATGACTGGCTCTGGACTAACCAACGTGTGATGGGTGAAGCAAGAGATGTAAAACCACCCAGGTCCAGTGGCTCATGCCTGTAGTCTCAGCACTTTGGGAGACTGAAGTGGGAGAATCGCTTGAGCCCAGGAGTTCGAGAGTAGCCTTGGCAACATAGTGAGACCCCGTCTCTACAAAAAATAAAAACAAACTAACGAGGAGAGGCTGGGTGCGGTGGTTCACACCTGTAATCCTAGCACTTTGGAAGGCTGAGGTGGAAGGGTCTCTTGAGCCCAGGAGTTTGAGACCAGCCCGGGCAACATAGTGAAATCCCATATCTACAAAAAATTAGCTGGTTGTGGTCCAGCTACTTGGGAGGCTGAAGCAAGAGGGCCGCCTCAGCCGGGGAATTCAAGGCTGCAGTGAGCTACGATCATGCCACTGCACTTCAGCCTAGGTAACAAGAGCGAGATCCTGTGCCAAAAAAAAAAAAAAAAAAATCCTCAAGAAACCATGTTAGGAGGGCTGATCAGATTAGGGGAGGAAGGTCATTTATGCAGGAAAAAAGCAGTTTTAAGCATCACTGGTTTCCAATGGTAGAGCCGGGTTTGAACTCAGCTTGCTTTTGGCCCGGATCCCAGCTCAGCCATGGGTGGTGGGTCAGAGGGAGGTCTCTGTCCCCAGGTAGTGCTTTTGGGGGTCCCTCCAGCTTCTAGTTCTTTCTTGGGGCCCCTGTTTTGTTCTCTAGCAGTTGCCCCCCATGTTGGGCCCCAGGGCCAGTCCTATAGGTCTGTTGGCACACTCAGGACACAGACTTGAGTGTTTGTTGAGCTTCTGGTTCACAGGGGGCTCTGCACTTGACCAGGGGCATCCCTGAGGCTGTCTGGCCCTGTGAGGTCTCACACCTTCCCCCCACCCCATTCCCCCAGTGAGCAGTGGTTCCGTCGCCGTGAACGCCGACTCTTCCGTGCAGTTATTGGCAGAAGAGGCGGTGACGCTCGACATGTTGGACCTGGGGGTCAGTGCCAGAGGGGACCTGAGGCTCACCAGGGCGGGAGTTGTCCAGGCTGCGGGGGAGGGAGCGCTGGGGGACCAGGAGCCGGGCTGGGGTCCCTGCTGGCCCCTCACTGCCCCTCAATCCCTTGCAGGCAGCCAAGGCGAACTTGGAGAAGGCCCAGGCGGAGCTGTTGGGGGCAGCTGACGAGGCCGCTCGGGCAGAGATCCAGATCCGAATTGAGGCCAACGAGGCCTTGGTGAAGGCCCTGGAGTAGGCGGTGCGTACCCCGTGTCCCGAGGCCCGGCTAGGGGCTGGGCAGGGGTGCCAGGTGGGCCCAGCCAGCTCCTGGGGTCCCGGCCACCTGGGGAAGCCGTGCCTGTCAAGGAGGCCACCAGAGGGCAGTGCAGGCTGCTGCCTGGGCCCCAGGCCCTGCTTGTGTTTAAAGCCCTGGGGACTGGGGCAGGGACAGACGATCCTCCTCAGCTTTGAGCTGTGGCTGCCACCCATGGGGCTCTCGTTCCACCTCTCAAGATCCCCCCAGCCTGACGGGCCGCATACCATCCCCTCTGCCCTGCAGAGCCAGTCGCCAAGGTCCACCTCGGCTTCGGAGCCACCTCTCTGGATGAGCTGCCCCCAGCCCCCGCCCCATTAAAGACCGGGAAGCCTGACTGCTCGGCTCTTGTTACTCCACCTGGCCCGGGGAAGCCGGGAGCGTCCGGGGCCTCTGCTCACGTCCTCCATGTCCCCCTGGGAATAGGGGCTTTGAGCTCCCTGGACTGAATGCCCTTTAGGGCACCGGGAGGTCTGTAGGAAGCAGGCTCGAGGGGGTGGGTGGGGTGCAGCCGGGCGGGCAGGGTGCTGACCTTCACCCTACGATGGTGGGGAGGTTGAAGGTCGCCAGTGATGGGGACATCGGGCGGGGAGGGGTGTCCCCGCTGCTCCTGACGCCTCGGCCCAGTTCCTGGTCTCCAGGCCTTGACCCTGAGCCCTGCCAGCCCTTGGCCCCGCCCACCAGCCTCTGGGAAGAGGCGGGCCCCACCCGCTCCCACGGTGGCCCCGCCCTGTGCCCGCCCGTCCTGTGGGTGGCCCTGCCTGGCTGGGTGCCGAATCTGCAGTGTTTTTGGCACCTCCGTGGGCACCTAGGCTTCTGGGTTGGCCCCAAATGGAGTGGGGTAGACCCAGGAGGGGGTGGCTCCCTGGCACTGCCCCGCTGGGCCCGCCTCTTCTCCTTTCTGTAACCCTGGGGGCGGGTGACACTGGCTCCAGGTGGTGTGCGGACGGCGGGGGTGGGGTCTCCTGATCTCCTCCCCTCCTTGGGATAGGGCCCTGTGGCGTGGGGTAGGCAACGGATTCCAGGGGGGTGAGTGGGGAGGGTGGGCCTGCCTGTGTCACTGGAGCTGGGATGGTGACAGAGGCCACCCCGGGCCTGTCAGCACGGACGGGCAGCTTACTCCCACGTCATAGTCCCATGCGGGTGACTTGCCACGGCTCCACTTCAGGCCAGGTACCATTGGGGGCCTCCAGGTGTGCTTGTGACTCTGAGGCCACCGGTCAGCAGATCAGGTATTCCGGAACAGCCCAGGGTCCTCTGCCTGGCTTCCTCTCCGCTTGGGCCTGAGGGCACGAGTGACCAGGCCCCCACTTCTCCAGGAACCCCTAGCCCAGGGAAGGCTGTGGCAGCCACCAGGCCACAGGAGCAGTCTCTGCCCAGGCCTCACCCTCCCCGCTCCCCGGCTGTAGCCCCAGGTCTTCGAGTTCCTGCTAGGCCACCAGGACCCTATAAATAAGACCGAGGGCACAGCTGGGACTTGGCAGGAGCTCAGGGGAGGAGCCGCTCACTCTGGGGACCCCCCTGCCCCCACCGCCAGGGAGGTGTGAGCCTTGGAGCCAGGCCTCAGGACACCCGAGACACCTGACACCCTGAGGGAACAGCCCGTGCTGGCCGGACGAGTCCTGGAGCAGGAGGCAGCCAGGGTGGGGCCGGGACCAGGCGGTCAAGGCCCTTCCGTGAGGACAGCCAGGGGCTCAGTGCGGCAGAACAGAGCACGGGGTTTGTCTCCATCACACCCAGGAACAAGTCACTCAACCATGGGGACACTGAATATGGGAAATGGTGGGGAAGCGTTTTAGCACGTTTATTCAACTGGCTCTGGGCATCTGGTCCCCAAAGGGCACACAGTGGCCCCCGTGAAGCCCAGCATGTCCCTCAACCCATGTCCCATTCCACTCCCGACCAGACCGAGGTGACTGTGTCCATTTCACTCCCGACCAGACGTGACGGCATCCAGGGCTCTCCCACAACCCATGTCCCATTTCACTCCCAATCAGACTGAGGTGACGGTGTCCAGGTGATAGAGCCACACATGAAAGGCGAGAGGCAGGGAGGGAGGTGGGGGCTGCTGGCCACTCAGAGAGGACCCCAATGTCCTGCCCGGGCTGCCCATTTGGTGCCAGCCCACAGCTCCCTCCACCACCTTTGTTCTCTCTGGAAGTAGAATAAGCCAGGCTCTGCAGGTCCCACCTGCGGCCCCAGCCTGTCATCCAGGCCCCATTAATAGACTCCTGCCCCTCCTCCCTCCAATTGGGCCCAGTTCACTAATAAGCCATTCCCACTTCCTGGACCACTTTTTTTTTTTTTTTTTTTGAGACGTAGTGTCACTCTTGTTGCCCAGGCTGGAGTGTGGTGGTGCTATCTGGGTTCACTGCAACCTCCGCCTCCCAGGTTCAAGTGATTCTCCTGCCTCAGCCTCCCGAGTAGCTGGGATTAGAGGCATGCGCCACCATGCCAGGCTAATTATATATTTTTTAGTAGAGACGGGGTTTCTCCATATTGGTCAGGCTGGTCTCGAACTCCCGACCTCAAGTGATCCGCTCACCTCAGCCTCCTAAAGTGCTGGGATTATAGGCGTAAGCCACTACGCCCAAATTTTTTTTTTTTTTTTTTTTTTTTCGAGACAGAGTCTCGCTCTGTCACCCAGGCTGAAGTGCAGTGGCGCAATCTCGGCTCACTGCAATCTCTGCCTCCCGGGTTCAAGCAATTCTCCTGCCTCAGCCTCCCAAGTAGCTGGGACTACAGACGTGTGCCACCACACCCAGCTAATTTTTGTATTTTTAGTAGAGATGGGGTTTCACCATGTTAGCCGGGCTGGTCTCGATCTCTTGAGCTCGTGATCCACCTGCCCCAGCCTCCCAAAGTGCTGGGATTACAGGCGTGGGCCACCGCACCTGGCCACATCATCTTTTTTATGTGACAAACTGCTACTCATTCCTCAAACCCCAGCCCCGGTGACCCCCTTCCAAGGGTTATCCCAGCCTCTCCCTCTCTGGCCTAGCCCTGACCCTGCGGGGTTGGGTGTGCCTGTCAAGGTGGGGGCCACAGCTGCCGGGAGCATGGGTGGCAGCCGGAAGGAGACCTGAAGCAGAGCGCAGCCCTGGGAGAGGCGCCCATGGCCAGGGTGGGGGTGGAGGTGGTCAGGCCAGATAAAGGGAGGAGCCAGATAAGTGGACAGGAGGTGCTCCAGTGGGGACGGGGTCCCCTTCTCTGGATAGAGGGGCAGACAGGGACCCACCTCAACCAGGGCCATCCTCAAAAAGCCGACTGGGAAGGGTAAGATGCACACCACATTCCTGTCTCATCGGCTGTGGCCTCAGTTTCTTCATCTGTAAAATGGGGTAATGCCCACCCCAGAGGTTGGGAACCAGTGCATGTCCTACATTAATGGGGGGGTGATGACCCCAGAGTGAGCCTGCTGCATCCCCTCACCACACTCCCACCCACCCTGGAGAAGCTGAGGCTGGGAGAGGCCAGTTACCTCCCGAGGTCACGGCATAGCCGGCTGGTGACTGGCTGGGCACAAGGCAGGCCTGGCACTGGCTAATCGCTCCATAAATGCCCTCTGAGGTCACCATTGACAGATGCAGGAGGCCAGGGCTGGCCAGGGCACCCCCACTCCACGGCAGGTGACTCCAGCCTGTTTTCCTGGACGACGGCCGCTGACTCAGGCCCCTCTTCCCGTCCCCCCTACGCGGGCGCCCCCAGGCGGAAGCACCAGGCCTGGGGCGGCAGGAAGGGGGCGGGGCAGGGAGTCGCACTGTACACCCCGAAACCCTGTCCCGGTGACGATTCGGGGTGCATCCGAGCCCGTGGCAAGGCAGGTCGAGACCCCTGTATCGGGGCATTCAAGGGGCGTCCCCCCATGAACTGCGCCAAGCCTGGGTACGGGGTGGCCCAGCCGCCAAGGCGCCCCAGGGCCCGGGCCGGCAGGCAGGGGCGGGGGCCAGTCTGCGTCACCGCCCGCCCGGCCCCCCGCCCCCCTGCCCGCCCAAACTCCACCCCGAGGGAAGGCGGCGCGGATAAAGGCTGGGGGCCGCCCGCTTGGCCCAGACCGGCCCGGCCAGCGCGCATTCAGTCCCGGACGAGGGTACTCGCAGCACTTGAGACGCAGGACCGGCCGTGCACGGTGAGTAAGGGGCGGGACCTGCGGGCCGAGGAGAGGTCCCCACTCTAGACGACTCAGGATGCCCGCACTTTTCTTTGTTCTTGGGACAGGAGGGGTTCGGGGTGCCTCTGGTCCTGGGAAGCCCCCCGGGGTGCGGGGTGGGAGGGGCTCCGCGCAGCCAGCACCGCCCTGGCCGGACCTCAGCCCCCGCCCCGCCCCCCAGGCACTCCCCCTTCCCCGCGAGTGACCTTGAACTGGTTGCCATTCCGGCCTGCGTTTCCCAGCCACGCGGTCCCAGTCTCTCGACTAGTCTTTCGTCCCTGATCGGGATTCCTCCCCCGCGCGCAGCCCCGTCGTCCTCCTCCCCTGCCAGGGGCAGCGCGGCGCCCCCTCCCCGGGACTCCGGGCGGCGCTCCCAGGCGGGCTCGGCAGAGGGCGCGCCCGAGCTGCTGACTCACCGCATCCCCGAGCGCGCGCGGGCGCAGCCGGGGACGCCGCGTCACGTCACGGCTCGGGCGGGCGCGCCTCGGGGAAACGGGTTCTGCCTGGGGCCGGGGGGTGGGCTCGCGGGTCCCCGGCAGCAGCCACCCGGCCACGTCACCGAGGTGCGGGAGCCCCGCCCCAGCCCCAACTCCGCCCCCACTCACCACGCCCTCCCCGGGGGCCGCGGCCCTAGCCGCCCCGTCGCCCGCCCGCCCCGGGACCCCGGCCACGAGGCGCAGACTTCGCGCTCCCGCTTCCGCTCACGGCTCTTCCCGGACGGACGCGGCGGGGTGGCCCCACGACTTCCTGCCCCTCCCGGCGCCGGGAACAATGGCCCGCGCCCCCTATCGCTCCCAGGTGGCTCCCCGGAGATCGTAAGGGGGACGAGGCCCGTCTCAAGGCCGGGGTCCCGCGCCCCCCGGGGCGCGCCCGCCCTTTGTTACGGGCTCCGGGCGCTTATGAATGGCTGCGGGCGCGGGCTGGGCGGGGGAGGGCGCGGAGAGGCGCCAGCCCCGCCCCCGCTGCGCTCCCCTTGGGCGCCGGGGCGCCGAGGGCGGGGTGAGAGGCGGGCCCGGCCGCCACGTGGGGCGGTGCCGCGACGGCTCTCATTGGCCCGGACTCGCGGCCGACTGGGCGCTCCGCGTGCGGCGATTGGCCGGCGCGGGGCCGGCGGAGTAAGTAGTGAATGGGAGGGGGCGGCGGCCCCGCCCCCTGGAACGTTGATACATTATAACTTTTTTTTCTTGTTACTTTCACCCCCAGATCCTCGGAGCGGCGGCGGCGGCGGCTGTTGCTAAGGGAGGGGACGCGCGAGGAAGCGCGACCCGGCCTGCAGACGGCACCCAGCGCCACCGGCCGAGCGGCGCCCCCTCCCCAGGAGCCTCCCCCGCGCCGCGCCCCGGTCGCGCCCGCCGCCCTTTAAAGGAGAAGCGAGTGCCGTCCCCACCCCCGGAAGGCGCCCCCAGGAGCCGGAGCGACCTCGGAGCGCCACTCGGATTTTGGATTTCGGTCTCGCCTTCCGCGGCTGGGACTTTCTCGAGGAGGACACGCGCTGCTCCGCGCCCCCGAGTGCCCGGAGGACCCGGCATCCGGGAAGCCCATAGCCCCTGTCCCGGAGGCACGGCAAGGATTGGCGGCGCCCGCCGCCCCCAGGCCCCCAGCGCGCGCCGGGGATGGAGCCGCAGCCCGGCGGCGCCCGGAGCTGCCGGCGCGGGGCCCCCGGCGGCGCCTGCGAGCTGGGCCCGGCGGCCGAGGCGGCGCCCATGAGCCTGGCCATCCACAGCACCACGGGCACTCGCTACGACCTGGCCGTGCCGCCCGATGAGACGGTGGAGGGGCTGCGCAAGCGGTTGTCTCAGCGCCTGAAAGTGCCCAAGGAGCGCCTGGCGCTTCTCCACAAAGACACGTAGGTACCGCGCGCCCCCGGCCGGCCGCCCCCTCGGGCCCCGGCCCCCGGGCGGGAACAAAGAGCGCGCCGCGCGGGGAAGGCAGGGGGCGGCCAGACGGGGGGCGGGGGCGCGCCGCGCGCTCTCGGGCGCCCTCTGCTCGGCCTCGCCTGCTTCGGCCCCCTCCCCCGCCCGGGGTCGCAGCACAAAGGCGGCTGCGAGGGCGTCCCAGGCCCGGCTTCGGCGGCCCCCCTTGGGGGCGGGCAGGAATCCCAGGGCGGCGCGGGGGTCCCGGCTGCGGGCGCGGGGGCCGCCGCCGCCCCCTCCCGCTTGCGTCCGCGCCGGCTTCCGCATCTGCTCGGCGGCCTCCTCTGCGTCTGGCTGTCTCCCCCCACTTGCGTCTCTCTCCCCCCTTTGTTCTCGCCTCCGAGCGCTCCCCGCAGCCTCCCCTCCCCCCTGGTATTTAAATCGCCTGCAGGCCCGGAGCCCTCCCCCCGCGAGCCTCCGGGGACACGCAGTGTCCATCCCAGCGGAGGGGCCCGGCGGGGGAGGGGCGGAGGGGGAGGGTCTCCTTTGTCTGCGCGGCGGCGGCCTGCGCTGGGGAGGTAGGAGGAGGGAGAGCCCGGCCCGGCGCAGCCCCCAGGGCCTCTTCTCGGGCCGAAGCCCGTGGCGCCCACAAAGACGAGCCAGGGCTAGAGTTGGGGAATTGGAGGCAGGGGCTGCTCTGGGGGCGCGGGAGAAGGTGGCATAGAGCACACTGGGGCCCAGACGAGGGGAAAGTGCCTGGTTGGGGTGCAGAGGGGGTGCCAGAGTGCCAGAGTCCAGGGCGGGGGTTCCACTGGAGGGAAGGGGTCCGAATCGCCAGGATGGGGCTCCCAGTACCAGACGGAGACCTCTGCATGCGCTCAGGGCCCTGGATCTGGAAGCCGGGAAGGGTTGGGGGTGGGAACCTATCCGTCTCTCCCCACACAAGCACAGCCCTCCCCCGCGGCCTCTGCTTCCGCGGCCCTGTATCGTCTCCGCGGAGTCTCATGCTCTTCTTTCCTCCCCCCAGCCGGCTCAGTTCGGGGAAGCTGCAGGAGTTCGGCGTGGGTGATGGCAGCAAGCTGACCTTGGTACCCACCGTGGAAGCGGGCCTTATGGTAAATGGCCATGGGGCTGCGTGCCCCCCGAGGACCCCGCACACAGGCAGTAGCCCCTTCCTCGGCACCTGTCCGCGTACACACACTACCTGGGGCCCCCACTCCGCCAGCCAGCAGGGCCCTCCCCACCCCATGCTCCAGCCTGTGATTCCGACCCCACACTCAGGCCCCTCTCCTGCCTCTCTTTGTAGTCTCAGGCCTCAAGGCCGGAGCAGTCTGTGATGCAAGCCCTCGAGAGTCTCACGGAGACGCAGGTAAGACCTCGCCAGCCCCTTCCTAACAGGGCAGTCCCGGGGGCAGGGTGCCTCGGCCACCGATGGTGCCTGGGAGTTGTCTGTGTTCCCAGGAGGCTGGGGGAGGGGAGGGGATGTGCCACTCTGCCTGGGTGCCAGCCTGGCCTGGCCTCCTCACCTCCTCTCCCCCAAGACTCACCACCTGACCCGGAGGGTTTTCTCTCCCACGGTGGCTGCCCTGGGGGAAGGAGACCTGGCTTTCACAAGACTGCCTGCGGGGTGACCTTGGCCCACCGGGCCTCATCCCTGCTCACACCCTGGCCCGCATCCCCAGCCCCCTCTGGCCCCCGCCGAGGAGCCCCCCCACCCCCCCGCCCCCAGTCTCTGTGGCTTCCCCAGAGCGAGTTTCTCCTTTTTTACATTTCTGCTAGGGGCCGGGGGCGGCGGCCTGGGTGACACTCCTTCCGCCTTCCGTGACCCCATCGTGAGAGGGTGGGGATCTCGTCACCCCCTCCTCCTCCTCTTCTCTCTGGCCTTTGTTCTCTACCCTGAAAGAGGAGGGGGCGGGGGCGCCCAGCCCTGGGGCCAGTGAGGCCTAGACAGGATGTTAGGAAAATATTTAGTAAGCGGCCAGGAGGGAGGCTGGGGCTGGCCCTCACCCGGTTCCCGGTTTTGCTGCGGCCTTTTTTTTTTTTTTTTCCTCCTTCTTTCCTCATTTTCTTGGCTGCGGCTGAGCCTTCCTCAGACAAGGGCCCTGGCCACCTCCCAGGAGGGTGACACAGGCCTCAGCAATCCGCCCGCTGCCAGGGTGGAGGACGCAGGCTGCCACCCGCCCCAGCGAGGGGGTGGCCAGCTTCCCGGGCCTCCCTGGCCCCAAGGCCCGTGCCCCCTTCTTCCTTCCCAGCGACATGTAGAGTCCTGCACCGAGGGGGCAGGGCGGGGGCCGGGAGCTGGGTGGTCTGCCAGGGGGGTGGCCACAGCAGCAGCAGCAGTGGCGTGGGGGCAGAGCCGGGGTCCCGAGCCAGGCTGGGGGCTGCAGGTGATTTCCTGGGGCGAGTGTGAGCAGAGCTCCCCGCTGCTGGGGGGCTGCGGTTGGCAGGGGGCCCAGGGCGTGTTGGCTTCACACCCTCCTCCCTGGGCGCCTGCGTCAGGAAGGAGCTGGGGTGGGGGGGCTGGGCGGAGACACTGGTCTCCCCAGGGTAGCTTCCCTGCCTGGCACTGAGTCCTGCCCGCCCATTTACCCTCCCCAGGGAGGAAGTTGCAGGGCGGGTGGTGGTGGGGACTCCAGCTGCTCTCGGGAAGCCACCTCGGGCCCTTCCTGCAAAGGCTGTCTTGGGGCAGGGGGGCCGGGCAGGCTGGGCCTCAGGGTGGGGGCTTTGCCCTGCCCTCCTCCCTGCCCCCCTCCCCACGGGCCCCAAGCAGAGAAGGTTACGCCAGCCACTGCCAGCGGAGAGCCAGGAGGGAAAGCTGGGAGGCGGTCGGTTCTGAGTCATCCCAGCCTATGTCACTTCTCAGAAACCTCCACCCCCCCCATCCTGGCCCCTGGGGAGAGCAGGGTTCTGGCCTGGACCCAGAGCAAGGGGCTTGGTGAGGACAGGGTCAGATCCAACCCACACCCACCCTGAACGGGGGCAGATTGAGGGTTTCTGTGCTTGGGGCAGGTTGTGCCCTCTGGGACTCCAGCCCCAGGGCGGTCAGGGCCTCTTCCTGCAGCCTTGCCGCCGCCCCCTCGGCCTCCGCCCCGCCCAGGACAGATAAATATTTATCTTGAGAAAGCAAAGGTTAGGACAGAAGAATTCGTCCAGAAATTCCACCCACTTGCTGGCCTTGGTGACATCGCTGGGAGGGGGCCTGAGATGGAGCCCCTCCCGCATCCACAGGCAGAGAGGATCTAGGGGCCCATGAGGGTGGGGGAAACGCAAAGTGAAGGTTGTTTGAGGTCAGCGACTGCCAGCTGGGCCCCGTCCCCTCTGGCCTCAGTTTCCCCTTGCAAGAACTGACCGAGTTGGCCAGGGAGGGGCAGGCCCCCGTCTGACCCGCCTCTGTCCCCACAGCCCCCAGCGGCGCCCGGGCCGGGCCGGGCTGGCGGAGGAGGCTTCCGGAAATACAGATTCATTTTATTTAAGCGTCCGTGGCACCGACAGGGACCCCAGAGCCCAGAGAGGGGCGGCGAGAGGCCCCAGGTCACAGCGCGGGGGGACTGGGCCGGGCTGGGCTGGGGGCGCCACAGGCTGGGACTCCCAGCTGATGGACCGCTCTCCTTGCAGGTCAGTGACTTCCTGTCGGGCCGCTCGCCACTGACACTGGCCTTGCGTGTGGGCGACCACATGATGTTCGTACAGCTGCAGCTCGCGGCCCAGCACGCTCCACTGCAACACCGCCATGTGCTGGCTGCCGCCGCCGCCGCCGCCGCTGCTGCACGGGGGGACCCAAGCATAGCCTCCCCCGTGTCCTCACCCTGCCGGCCCATGTCCAGTGCTGCCCGAGTCCCCCCGGTGCCCACGAGCCCCTCCCCTGCGTCTCCCTCGCCCATCACAGCCGGCTCCTTCCGGTCCCACGCAGCCTCCACCACCTGCCCAGAGGTGAGCCTGGGGAAGGGAAGGGTGACCCTTGGTTGGAATCCAAAGGGTGGGCCGTCCTGGGGAGGGCTTGGAGAGGACAAGTGCTCTTAGCCCCAGGTGAGTCCCTTGTATTTAAGGGCTATCCTGTGACCGCCGGCTGGTAGGTGATCCCCCAGCCTAGACTGGTGGGGCTGTCTCTGGACCCTGAGTTGGTGGGTCATCTCCTGACCTGACCTGGACCAGGGGATGATCTCCTGACCTTTGACTCATGGGTCATCTCTATGCCCTGGGTTGGTTGTGACCTCCTGACCCTGGGCTAGTTTATCTCTAGACCATGCTTTGATGGATCATCTCCTGACCTGGGCTGGTGGGTGATTCCCTGAGCCTAGATTGGTGTGCTGTCTCTGGACCCTGGGTTGGTGGTGATCCCCTGAGCCTGGACCCCGTGCTCACGTGCCCCTTCCTCCTGTCAGCAGATGGACTGCTCCCCCACGGCCAGCAGCAGTGCCAGTCCTGGTGCCAGCACCGCGTCTACCCCAGGGGCCAGCCCTGCCCCCCGCTCCCGAAAACCCGGCGCCGTCATCGAGAGCTTTGTGAATCATGCCCCGGGGGTCTTCTCAGGGACCTTCTCTGGTAGGTGTCACAGCACACGCATGACCTCAGGTGTGTCCCGTGACCCTGTGCACTTGGGGCCCACATCCGCTCACAGGCAGCTCCACACATTCTGGGCATACACACGCTGTGTCCATTTGCTCCCTTCACATGTCCCCCAGGAATCCCCACACACAAGCCTGGCCGTGCCCCGGAGGCTGCGGGTCACCAGGCGCCCGCATACTGGGGACGTGTCCCGCTCCTGCCCTGTGGTCCCTCGTGCACATCAGCCCACATGCCCACCCTGCTGTCTGAGCTCATGAGCTCACACCCGTGGATGCCTGTCCTGGACGTATGGGACTGTGCGCATGCCGGGCGCTCACGGCCACCTCTGCCCACAGGCACGCTACACCCCAACTGCCAAGACAGCAGCGGGCGGCCACGGCGTGACATCGGCACCATCCTGCAGATCCTCAATGACCTCCTGAGCGCCACCCGGCACTACCAGGGCATGCCCCCCTCGCTGGCCCAGCTCCGCTGCCACGCCCAGTGCTCCCCGGCTTCGCCGGCCCCCGACCTGGCCCCCAGAACTACCTCCTGCGAGAAGCTCACGGCTGCCCCCGCAGCCTCCCTGCTGCAGAGCCAGATCCGCATGTGCAAGCCTCCGGGTGAGTGGCCGCCCTCGGGTGTCCCGCCTTCCCCGCCCGCCTGAGCCTCTCAAGGCCCCTCTGTGTGAGCCGGTGGGCACAGGAGCAGCTGACCTGCCCAGGGCCGGGGGGGACGGCAGCTGTCGTGGCCACTGCTCTGCTCCAGCTTGGAGAGAAGGCAGCATGTGTGTCGGGCACAAAGTGTCCTTGTGTGTTCCCGGGGTGCCCCAGGCCCACTTCCTCCTGGCCCCCCCGGGGCACCATCTCCAGATGGCATTTGGAGCCTCTGTGAATGGCCAAGTCAGTCCTGGCAGGCCAAGGCGGGGCCAGAGCCCACCCCTAAGCATTTCAGTGACTTGAAAAAACACCCCCAGCTCCCCACTACTCCCAAACGGCGGGTTACTCCCCTCTGGAGTCTCACGGGAGGATGGCCACTGTACTGCCCTTGGGCTCCGCATCCATTGCGGGGGCTCCTCCCGGCTCAGTTTAAAAGCGGGACACCGGCCGGGCACAGTGGCTCACACCTGTAATCCCAGCACTTTTGGGAGGCCGAGGCAGGCGGATCACCTGAGGTCAGGAGATCGAGACCATCCCGGCTAACATAGTGAAACCCCATCTCTACTAAAAATACAAAAAATTAGTTGGGCATGGTGGCGGGCACCTGTAGTCCCAGCTACTCGGGAGGCTGAGGCAGGAGAATGGCATGAACCCGGGAGGCGGAGCTTGCAGTGAGCTGAGATGGCGCCACTGATCTCCAGCCTGGGTGACAGAGCGAGACTCCATCTCAAAAAAGAATAATAATAATATAAAGTAAAGGTACAACCCCTAAGTGTCTCCCCTCAGATCACAGAAGCGGCCAAGCCCCCTCCATGTAGGATTCCCGGAAGAATGAGGCAGGACAGTCCTGACCTCCCCAGCTCACGGTTGAGCTAGAGAATTAGATGCCAGCTGTGTAGCTGGGACTCCAGGCAAACACCACCATGCCCAACTAATTGTGTAATTTTTGTAGAGGAGGGGTCTGGCTTTGTGGCCCAGGCCCGTCTCAACTCCTGAGCTCAAGCAATCCTCCTGCCCGGCATGGTGGATGCCCTTGACTGTTTCCTTTGCTGGCACAAGTCTCCAGGGAGGGCAGGACTGTGCCTGACCTCAGGGGCATTTGCTGGGGTCTGGGGTGGTCCTCTGTGTTCAGCGGATGGAGGCTTTGGGAGTCACCGGCCACTACCTCCTTTGCAGGGGACCGGCTTCGGCAGACGGAAAACCGCGCCACACGCTGCAAGGTGGAACGGCTGCAGCTGCTCCTGCAGCAGAAACGGCTGCGTAGAAAGGCCCGGCGGGACGCGCGGGGTCCGTACCACTGGTCACCCAGCCGCAAGGCCGGCCGAAGCGACAGCAGTAGCAGCGGGGGCGGTGGCAGCTCCAGCGAGGCCTCCGGCCTGGGCCTCGACTTCGAGGACTCCGTGTGGAAGCCAGAAGTCAACCCTGACATCAAGTCAGAGTTCGTGGTGGCTTAGGATCTTCGGATCGGCCACCCTTGCCCCTCGAACCCCAGCCCAGGGCGGCGGGGACTCGGAGAGCCCGGGAGAGAGTGTGGTCCAGCCCTGGAGGGCAGGCAGCCACTCCCCCCAGCCACAAGCCTTTCTTTTTTCCTTTTTTATTACTTTTTTCTTTTTTTAAAAAGTTCAGACTGTGGTTTCCTGGACTCTTCATGGGCTTTGCTTCCTACCTCCTTCACCCTCCACTCCTGCCCTCCTCTTCCTCCTTCACTTCCTCCTCCTCCTCCTCCTCCTCCTCCTCCTCCTCCTCCTCCTCTTCCTACCTGTCTTTCACTCTGCGCTGGGTCAGTCCTCCCTGCCAACCTTCCCCAGCTCCAATATGTAGCAGTCTGTGGATGGCGGAGAGTGAAGGAGAAACCTGCCCCCCTCCCTTCCTCCGCCTCCTTCCCTCCCCCCCCACCCTATTCAGGTTTTAAGTCAAAAATGTTGATACGTCATTATGCACTTTACAGATAAGGGGAGGGGGCCACAGCGCGCAGAACCCATCCTCCCCCCAGTGCAGACTTCGGGGCCTCCACCCCAGGCCAGCAGCACCCAATGGGCTACAGCAAGCCAACAGGTCACAGAAGCCAACAAGGGGACTGTTTCTCTTCCACTCCTGTCCTTTTTTCTTGGTCTCTTTTTGCATTTTCCTTCATTTCTTTAAAAAGGGGAGCAAAGCCGTTTTAGCAGAGAGGCTGGGACTGGGGTCCGCACAGGGTTTGGGTGCAGGGGTGTGGCACCCTTTCCTGCCGGGAAGGGAGAGGGGAACTACCCCCCCCAGCCCGCCCTCCGCTCCGCCCTGCCCCGCCCCAGCCGGCAGACTGTGCTGTTTCCTCCGCCCCCACCCCCATGTTTTCTGACCTGCCTGAGCTTGGGGTATTTATAGACTATTAATTTTCTGACTGAGCCAATAGTGGTTGGGGAACTCTTGAAAAAGGGGAGAGAATGGCTGGGTGCTGGGGAGTTCCCCCCTCCAAGCCCTCCTTCCTGGCCCAACCTGAGGGATGTGGATTTGGGACTGTCTGGGGGCCCCTCCTGCAGCCAGGATGGGAGGGGGTGCTGAGCTGTGAATCCCCTGGGCAGGGGGCAACAACTCCGTGTAGCATTAACCCCGTGGCGGGGTCCGCTGCTGGTCTAATTTGGACCCCCCCGCCCCTCGGTGCCCCTGCCCTAGGGGTGTCTGGCTCCAGAGGGGAGGGACAAATCCCCTCCTGGGGCCATTTCAGTGGGGTAGTTTCTGCATTTTTTTTCCCCACTCACTTTTTATTTTTTAATGATAACGGAGATGTCTGGGCCCTTCCCCACCTTGCCTGTTGGTCTTGTCCTGGCCCTGCCTGTCCCCCCCTTTGTTCTTGTAGGTGAACCCCAGGTCCTCAACTCCCCCCTTTATGTGTGGAAAGTTAATGGTTTCAGATGTGAACATCACGTGTTGTAACTGTAGCTCTGTACATTTTTTTGTGGGGGGTGGGCAGGGAGGGGTCCCAGAGGGTAGAGCTCAAGGATTTGGGGTTTTGTTTTGTTTTCGTTTTTCCAAAAAAAAAAAAGAAGAAAAAAAAAAAGGAGAAACAGGGGTGGGTTTGTTTTTTGAAGAACTGTCTTGGATACCCTATTTAAATGTGTGTTCTGTTTTGTTTTTTAACGATTTTTAAATAACGTCTGTGCCTCCGCGGGTTGCGGGTGGAACCTCCAGGCAGGAACCGGCTCGCCACCCTCTGCCCCGTAAGGGCTGCCCAAGAAAGCATTACCCGCCCTCGGGGGGTCGGGCTGTGGGGGTCCCAGCACCTGGCGTGACTTTCATGTATGAAAACATAAAATTAAAAAAAAAAATACCTACACGAGCACCGTGATTTCAAGTAATAAACAGAAAATGGAACACGTTGACTCCCGCCTGCTCACCTGGTGGGGGGATTTGGCCTTGGTTGGGAGGGTTCCTAGAGTGGGGTGTCAGCTCAGGGAGTCAGAGGCACAGACCTGGGTCCCAGGGCCCCGAGGAGGGGGTGGGGCAGGGGCCAGGGCCCTGAGAAGTTCCCACGCTCCCTCCTGCCTGCCGGGTGGGCAGGAAGCAGCCAGGGCGTGGGAGGGAGGAGCCCAGCCACTTCCTGGTACCCAAGGCCGGAAGTCCCTTAGGGTGTGGGGCAAGGGCCTGCCTGCCTGCTTCGTGGCCTGGGCAGGACCGTGGCCCCCTCTCAGGACCTGCCGGTATGGGGGAAACCCGACCACCAGCTCTCCCCAGCCCCAGGAGTCGGGGGGCTCCCAATTGGCCAGGCCCACCCACTGCCCTTCCTGGAGTCTCATGTCTGTGTGGCTTGCTGCGAGGAGATCACCAGGCCAACTGGGAGGACCCAAGGTCCTGCAGGGTACCTTGGGCTGGCTAGCGATAAGAGGCCTGGATTGACCCAGCCCTGGGGGGCCTCTCTGGCCACACCTCCTGACATTCCAGCCCTTCCCAGACCTGGCCTTCAGCTCCAAACGTCCTGGCCTTTGCCCCTATCTAGGAACACCCCTTGTCCGGCTGTCCCTTGCTGTCTGGGAACTTCCCCAGCCTGTGCCTCCCACCCCTGTCCGCCCAGACCCCACCCTTCCCTCTGTCTGCCCCCAGCCTGGAGCTCCCCAAGAGCCCCACCAGCACTGAGTCCTCTCTGGGGTCCCACCTCCATCCGTGTCCTGGCTGGGCGGAGATAGGGCAATACTATTGCATGTCCTCTTGTTTCTTTTTTAACCTGTATTTTCTCAGGTAACAGGAGTTGCCTAAGAGAAGTAACTGGGCTTCCATTTTATAGATGGGAGAACAGAGGCCCAAAGAGAAACTTGGCCCACCCCAGAGGATTTGGGGTGTTTGTTTAATGGTGTGACCTCCACCCCTTATCCCATCTCTAGGGGCCCCAGCACCCGGAGCCCCGAGGGGAAGGGGCACAGGTCCAGGGAGTGGCCTAGGAGCACCTTCCTGAGACCCCTCTGCCCCTCCCAACGCCCAGTCAACCCCAAATCATCCCACGCCCACGGCAGGAAGGCGGATGCCCAGTCGGGCGGCCCCCCGACCCCCGTCCCTGGTGCGGATGTCCCCTCGGGGCGCAGGGCAGGGGTGCGGGTCACCGACGCCCGGCCTGGGGTCAGGGCGAGAGCCCCAGGGTGCCACCCGCCCTCTCGCTGGGCGGGGTGGGGAGAAGGAAGGAGGATGTTGTCTGCAGCACCTGCTGAATCACAGGGGCTGTGTCTGCATCCTGCAGGGCGGGGGGCGCGTCCCCTGCACTCCAGGACCCGCTCCTCGGGATGCCGACTCCCACCCCAGCCTGGGGATCCCGGGGGTCAAGGCTGTGCCCTGGGGGCGTGGGGTGGGGTGTGGAGCTCCAGGCTCAGAGCCCTGGCCTGGTGGGGTCAGCCCAGCCAGGGGTGCAGCGGGCGGAGGGGCGGCAGGCGGAGGCCACGGGTGCGTAGGGAGGCACGGAGAGGTAAACTGAGGCACAAAGAGGGCAGGGACCGCTGGGATCGCGGGGGGCGGGGTCGGCCCTGGATCGCTCCCTTCCCCCTACCATTGAGGAAAAAGCTGAATGGGAGGGGGCGGCCCCCGGAAACCCGCCGGGATGGAAACGCGGTTTCCAGGGCAACGCGCCGCGAAAGGAGCCTGACGTCACCCCGGGTAGGGCGCCCCGCCCGCCCCCGTCCGCGCGTTGGGCGGCCCAGGCCCCGCCCACCAGCGGGGAAGCCTCACTGGTGATCGCACCGCTCGGTCATCTGCGTGCCCCAGTAGCAGCGCGAGGCAGCCTCCAGAAGGCGGGACTTCAGCACGGTAGGGCCGAGTGCGCAGACGCAAGAGCGGAGGCGCTGCGGCCCCACCTCTCTCCCCGCGCGTCTGCAAACTTGGGGGCGGGAGGCGCAGCCGAGGGTCTGACGGCTGCGGCGGGGCCTGGACGGAAGAGGGGGCGAGCCCCGGGGCGCCGCACGTGGACCCCCGGCACGGGCACGCTCACGTGCACTCGTCCTTTCACGCCAACGCGTTTCCTGCTGCCCCCACCCCTGCACCACTGTACGTCCCAGACCCCGGCCCAGCCTCCCCGCGGTCCCTAGGCTGGGGTTGCTCAGACAGGAGGCCAGAAGGAGGGGGGCTCTGAGGCTGAGGCTTTGCCAAAGGAGCAGGAGTTTGCCAAGTGTTGTAGGAAGCGGGAAGGGTGCTCCAGGTAGGGGGCACGGCATGTACCGAGGCCCGGAAACGTGAAACCAAGTGCATTTGGGGAGCAACCTGGAAGTCAGTTAGTGGAGAAAAATCAAAGATGGGCGGAAAGGCAAGGCTGGCAAGGACCCTAAACGGTGATTCCCCAAGTCGGCCACTGGAGGGATGACTTGAGGGACCAGGGAGAAGGAGAAGGTGAGGGGGAGCGGCGGCCAGGACATCTGGGAGGTGGCTGGACCCGTGGCCTGGACTTTGGGGGGCGGTCGAGTTGGATCGATGATCGATGGGGACCCTGGCGGCCTCACCCTGGGGGAGGTAGAGACGGAACCACGGTGTGCCCGGAAGGTGGCGGCTTTAGGTCCACAGGGAGGTGGTTGGCAAGGCCGGGGTAACGGGGATGGAGGAGGAAATCTGAAATGCTGGTGTGAGCTCTGGGCCAAGAGAGGTGAGCACTCAGGAGGCAGGAATCCCCCGTGCCGCCCGCTGCTTGGCTGTGGGCTCCAACTTGGTGTGTGCTCAGAGAAGGCAGTGGTTGAAGTGAACAGTGCCTGTGCCAGGTGGGGAGACTGTGGCCAAGGTCTTCGGTGCAGCCTGGCCTCTGGAGTGGCCTGGGAAGAGCGCTGGAGCTGCGGGGTGGGAGCTGCCCTGTGGCTGGGAGCCCGTGCTGGCGTCCCTGCCAGGCGGTGAGCTCACAGGTGGGCAGTGCTCGGGGAGACGCGGCAGCTGTGGGCGGGCAGGAGAAGGTCAGTGGAGGTCATGGCTTTCAGTTTGAGGCCGGAGTCCTCTGGGGGTGGCCGAATGGGCCCTTGGAGCTGGTTTGGGAGGTGGCTAAGGTGGACAGCAATAGAAGCCAGGCAGCCAGGCCCCTGGCTTGGAGCCACTGGGTTGGAGGGACTGAGCCGGTGCCCAGGCACAGCCGCCCCCACAGGGCCTGGCCCCACCCACCCTCCTCTCCCAGCACCATGGGAATGGGAGTTACCGGGCTGGAGGCTGGGGACGCCACCACCCTGTGGCCAAGGGCGTTGGGGCCCAACCCAGGAGGCTGATGCAGCCCCACCCACGGGCCACCCAGCCCTGGGAGGGCAGAGAACTGGCTGCCTCTGGGGTCACTTGGGACAGGTGAGCAGCCCAGCCCGGCGGGTGGGGGAGGGGAGGCTGTCACCTGGGCCCTGCCTCTGCGGGGGCCCTCTTGGCCTTGCCTCCACCCTCTGTCTGGTTCTCACTCCCTCCGTTTCTCTTTCTTTTGCCTTTCTCTATTTGTTCCGATCTCCCGTGGTCTCCCCAACCCAGTACCACCATCTCCACCCCTCTGTCCCTTCCCTGCTTCCGCCCCCTCACTGGGGGCCCCCCTCACCCTGGGGCACATTCCAGCCTCCTCCCCCGCCTTGCAGCCCCTCCCTGGAGCCAGCTGCCTCCTTGGGTGCCAGAGCAGAGGGAGTGGGCTTGGGCCGAGGTTGGAGGTCGGGAGTGGGTGGGAGCCTGGGAGGGCGCCCCCAACACCTCTGGAATGTGGGCGGAGCGGGGTGAGGGAGACAGCTGGCTGCCACAGAGGGCACACGCCCCATACTGAGGACGCTGCCCACACTCAGCCCTGCGGGAGAGCAAGCAAAACCAACGGGTGCCGTCCCACGCGGGGCCTGCACAGCCATCCCACACCCAGACCAGCACGCCTGGGACAGCCCTCCACAGGCCATGCATGTATGGTGCGGCTGGTGTGCCAGGCTCCCAGATACACAAAACTCCCCACCAGACACACCCCATAAACCTGCCCCCAACCTCAATCCACTGCGTGACCCTAAAACAAACAGCACCTCCTTGCTCAGCCTGGGCCAAGGCCTCCAGGAACAAAACCCCAGCCTGCAGAGTCACACCACACCCCACAGCTGTCACCAGATACAAAGAGGGCCCTGACCAGATCCAGAGAGGGCAGCAGCCTTCCCCCCCAACCAACACACGCCTGGGTGGGGGCAGGAACACCCCCAGAGCCTCCAGCCACAGACACCCACCCACTCACCCCTCAGTGCACCAGTGATCCCTGCTGCCCAGCCAAGCTCGACTCCAGGCTGCTGGTCTGTGTGGGGGATGGAGAGGGGTTCCCAGGTGAGCCCCAACCTACGCCTTCCAAAAGCCTTTCTGTTCATGTTGGAAATACAAATGAAACAGGAGAGTTAGCATAAGGGACGATTATTATTTTTGTTGGTTTGTTTTTGTTTTGCGACAGAGTCTCACTCTGTTGCCCAGGCTGGAGTGCAGTGGTGCGATCTCAGCTCTCTGCAACCTCCACCTCCCAGGTTCAAGTGATTCTCCTGCCTCAGCCTCCAGAGTAGCTACGATTACCACACCCAGCTAATTTTTTTTTAGTAGAGAGGGGGTTTCCCCATGTTAGCCAGGCTGATCTCTAACTCCTGATCTCAAGTGATCTGCCTGTCTCGGCCTCCCAAAGTGCTGGGATTACAGGTGTAAGCGACTGCACCCAGCCCAATTTTATGTATTTTTAGTAGAGAATGGATTTTACCATGTTGGTCAGGCTAGTCTCAAACTCCTGCCCTCAAGTGATCCACCTGCATTGGCCTCCCAAATCGCTGAGATTACAGGTGTGAGCCACCATGCCTGGGCACAATTATTAGTATTTTCGAGACAGGGTCTCACTGTCCAGGCTGGAGCGCAGTGGCTCCATCACAGCTCACTGTAGCCTTGCTGGAACTCCTGGGCTCAAGTGATCCTCCTGCCTCAGCCTCCTGAGTAGCTGGTACTACAGGTGAGCTCCACCATGCCCAGCTAATTTTGCTTATTTTTCTGTAGAGACGGGGTCTAGCTATGTTGTCCCGGCTGGTATCAAACTCCTAGACTCAAACGAAAGTTCTGGGATTACAGGCATGAGCCATCACTCCCGGCCTGCGTACGGGATGATTCCGTGTGGACTGCCACATCAAGGAGGCGAACAACAAGGAGAGCCGGGCGCTGCGTGGAGCTGTCTTTTGCTGCTAACTGCCCTCGACTGACTTCCTACCAGGTCTTCCCCATGCGCCTCTGACCCCAGGAGGTGCTGCCGGCATGCCCACCTCTCAGATGAAGCAGTGAGGTATGGAGAGTGTCCTGGCCACTGCCTGCCTCACAGCTGGGCCCCTGACCCTCCAGGGTCTCCCTGAGCAACCATGGGTGCCTGGACAGGTGTCCCCCCGCCCATCTCTCCGCCTGGATGTGGGAACCTTCCAGGCACGCTAGGGCGGGCAGGTGCCAGATGCCTCTCCAGCAAGATGGAACATAGGTGTCTTCACCCTCACTCCATAGGTCCTGAGCCCCTGCAACTGCCTGGGCGAGTAGGGGGACACTCTCCACTCCTCCCACTCCACTGTTGCCCGCCCCAGGCAGGGCCTCTCTGAGCCTGGTTGTCTTTGCAGGAAATCCCGACTCTTTGGCCTCTGTTAAGCACCGGACCTGTAGTCCCATGAAAGGGAGCTGGGCCCAGGTGGGGATCCCTCCTCCTACCCCAGGGTGCAGCATCTGTTGCTAAGCAACATCTGAGGCTGCATGGCAGTGGGGGCTCCGGAGTCCCCGGACCTTTTCCCAGTTTCAGTAAGCAGGCAGCTGCATCCCCAGCCTCCACGCAGGTGAGCCTAGACCTCGGTCAGCTTTAGGGTGCCTGTGGCTGGCAGGGTCTCCGGATGCCCAGTGCATGGCGTATCACTTTGTGTCCAGTGGGTGTGAAGCAGGGGTGTGGGTGTGCACCTGTGTGTGGCCTGTGACGGGGTGTGTGTGCCAGGGATGTCCATCTGTGGCCCAGGCCTGGCCTTTGGGCTGCTGGGATGGCCTGGCTGGGGCAGAAGTGGACAGGGCCTCCCAGCCTCCACATTCCTGAGCTGTGACTTAGGCCTGTGGGGAGGGGTGAGTCACAGGGAAGGGAAGCCGACCCACCCTGCGACTGCATCCGAGGAACAGGAGGGAAACTGAGGCTGCAGAGCAGCTCAGACAGGCTTTCTTGTGTAGCAGCCCCTAAATCTCAGGCCCGGGGTGGGGGTGGGGTGGGTGTGGGGGGCCGGGGCCTCCCAGGGGACCTGGGATCCCACCCCCAGACTCAGGTAGGGGCTGAGGGGAGGGGCAGGTTTAACCCTTCCTCCTCTGGGCTTCTGAACTCTGGGCCGCCCTGGGAGGCGCCGCTCCCGCTGACACACAGCACGCGTGCCTACCCCAGGGACATGAGTCACAGCACCAGGCATGGACACATATGCTCTGTGGGTCCCGGCACACCCGAGTCACGCACACGCAGCCCTGTCCCTGGCTGCCCCCACATCCATATCCGGATAAGCGCCCACCTCTTTGTGTTGCACACACAACGCCACACAGACGGGTTCCTGCGTACTTGCACACATGCAGGTGCTGGGGTCTCTGTGCACGCACCTCCAAGACTGTGTGCACGCCCCTGTATGCCCTGGGCACCGTCACAGGCCGGCCTGGGGTCCCTGCACACCCCACGCCGTATGCACTCGCACACAGCTACACATTCGTGTCTACACAAGCTTGTGTCTCTGTACTCTGCCCACGGGCACACATGTGCGCCACACCTGGCAACCCGCACGCCCGGTCTCTGCATCCCCCACCCTGGCTCTGGGCCCCGCGTACTGGGGCCAGCTGGGCCGGCTGCATCCTCTGCCAGGACGGTCCTATTTCCGCGCCCCCGCGGGGCAGCCGCCAGGTGCACGGTCCTGGCCCCCGCCTGCCTAGGAGGGGGCGGTAATTATGCGGCCCCGGGGTACCCCCCACGCGCCTTTCATCCCCGGCCACGCCCGTCCCAGGCCTAGACGCTTTCTACCGGTCATTAGTCGGGGTCGGGGGAGGACCCGGCGTCCGGCGGGCGGGGCCCCGCGGGGAGGGAGGAGTGGGCGGTGCGGGAGCGAGGGGCCCCGCCCCCGTCTCCATGGCGACGCCATGCCGGGGCCCGGGAGGAGTATCGGGGTGCAGGAGGCGCGCGCCCCCTCCGAGACGGCAGGCTGGAAAGTGGGCGCATTTGTGAATGGGCCCACGGGGCCCAAGACAGACACGCGGGGAGCAGGTTCGGGTACTCTGGCTGATCCCCGCGCCTCGCCGGGCAGGGACGAGCCCCGCGCGTCGGGACCGGAATAGCAGCCTCGCCCCCTCCCGGCGCAGCTATTTTGGGCCCCTCCGCTGGGGCCGGCGCGGGGGTGGCGGGCGGCTCGGGGTCGACACGCAGGCTGCGTCCTCGCCCCGCGAGATTGGGCCTCTCGAGGACTGTGCACTGTGGCCGCGCAGGGCTGGGCGGCGGGGCTCCCTCTCCCACGCGAGGCGTCTGCGAGGAGGGTCACCAGGAGCCAGGGCGCTCGACCCAAACGCCGCGGACGGAGCGAGGCCGCAGCGCCCCCTCGTGTCCGCAACGGGCAGCGCGCCCCGGTCGGGTCTCGCGTGCTGAGCTGCCAGCAGGGGTGGATGACGGGGTCCCAGCCTCCTGAGACCCTCGATGGGGACACAGGGTGGCGGTGAGAAACCTGGGAGTCACAGGTGCTCGCAGACGCAGGTGACCCCAGAGGCACAGGTACGGACACCGGTCCCACACCTGGAAGCCGGTGCACAGTGCTCGGCGCAGATGTAAAGCGGAAGGTGTGCGCAGGTGCGCGTCGACGCCACCCTGGGAACCCAGGACGGCTGCGGGCACTCACGGAGCCCGCACCCAGGAACCGGCTCGTAGTAAGCGCTTAATAACTAGGCGCTGGCAGAATGAATGAATGAATGAATGAACACGGCGCTTTACAAAACCAGGAAAAGGCAGAGGCTCACAGAACCAGGGAACGATGGGTTGCGGGGGGGCGGCAAGAATTATGCAATTATGAAGGGGCCGCTGTGGCTACTGAGGACCCCCTCCAACGCCCCCCCTACAAGGGCTGCTCTAGGGGCAGGGAACGTCCCCGCCCTGACTGCTGGGGCTGGGGGTGGGGGGCAGATCAGAAAGAATGGGCCTGAATTGCTCCCGGGCTGGGCATGCCGGGCCCGCGTCTGGGGCTCCAGTGGGTGGGTGGCCCCTCCCGCACGGACGGCAGGCGTAGGGGAGCTCGGTGCTGATGTCTCTCCCCGCTCCTTTAATAACCACCCTGCGTGAGTGGCTGACGCAGCAGCCGGCTGCTGCTGACGGGGAGCGGGGCGGCTGTAGTGGGGGGGGCCGAAGTGCAAAGGGGGTGGTGATGAGTCACACAGCTGCTGTCTGGGGGAGGGGTCTTGAGCCCATGAGGGGTCCCAGAGACCTTGTCACTGGAGACAGCGCCCTTGGCTACCCCTACTTCGATCCACTTGAGGGTGGGAGTGAGTCTGAGGCCAGGAGTGGGACCGGGATTTCCCTGAGGTGAGCCGCAAAACGGGGGTCTCTGTACTCCAACTCCCCCCAACTTGTGAGCAGAGGGTCAGCCCTCCTGAGACTTTCTGGGGCAGAGAGGCAGGGGTCCACGCTGGTTTCTTCCACCAGAGCCGGGGGAGGGGGCAGCATGAGATGAGGCCTGGGTGAGGAGCAAGTGGTGGCCATAGAGGGCTCCCCAGAGGCTTTGGGGCCACCGAAGAGTAGGGAGTGAGGGTCCTTGCATAGCTGGTTCTCCAGATGGCGGAGGCTTTGAGACTCCCCTCTGTCAGCCAGGCTCAGTAGGGGAGGTCTGTGGAAGGAGACAAAAGGCCTGGGTGGAGGAGCAGAGTGGGCCCGGCCCGGCGTGGGGAGCGAGTGCGCATTGGGTGTGCAGCACGGTGGGAGGGGAGGCCGAGGGCCGGGCTGAGTGCTGGGGTGCAGTGGGGACTCGGGGTGTCCGCCTGCACCCGACAGCAGGGACGCACAACACTATCTGGCCAGGCGAGTGTGGGGGTGTGGGCGATGCACCCAGCCGTGAAGTCGCGGTTCCAGTGGGAATTAGGCTTAGGTGCGGGTTGGAGTTTGTAGGCAAACTGGGTTGCGTAAAGTTGGGGTGCACCAAAGTGTGGCGAAGTAGGAAGAACTGGGATTGCGAATGTTGGGGTTCGCATGAATGGGGTTGTCTTTGTTGGGGTTTGGGTGGGCATGGGGTTGCTGGCAGGAATGGAGTGCTGGGGTGCTGGGAAAACTGGGACGTCGGTTGTAGTGGCAAGAATATCACGACAGGTATCGGGGTTCAGATGAAGTTGGGATGTCTGACAGCCGGGGCTTGGTTGGGTAGGGGATCTGGGCTAGGTTATGTCGGGACTGCTGGAGCACAGGCAAAGTCGGGGTCCTAGTGACACCCAGAGGTCCCCATGAGGCCGGAGGCCTCGGAACCGGGGCCAGAGGCCCATTTGTTCCCCGCCGCGGGCCAGGGAGAGGGCACGCGGAACTGGGTCAGCCCCGCCCCGCCGCGCGCTGGCCACGCCTCCCCGAGCGCGGGCGGGGGACTGCGGACTGGAAACGTCCCGGCCAATCGTCGAGCCCGACACCAGCGCGCGGGAGGAGGCGGAGCCGAGATAGACCCGGCCCCCAGCTCATGAATATGAGACGCAGGAGCGGCCTCTGATTGGCCCGGGAGGTGCAGGGGGCGGGGCCCGGCGGCGGTGTATATAATGCCGGGCGCCGGAGCGCCCCCCCTCACTCGCGCGTTAGGAGGCTCGGGTCGTTGTGCTGTGCCGTCTTCCCGCTTGCGTCAGGGACCTGCCCGACTCAGTGGTGAGGGCCCTGGCGGCACCGGCTCCGAGGAACTCGGGGCGGCGGGCGGCCTGCGGCGGCCAGGCGAGGCGGGGCCGCAGCGGCACGCCCCTGGGAGGGGGCGGTGCCGGGGCGGGCCCGGGGTGGAGTCCGCCCCGCCGGCGGCGAGGGGCAGCGGGAGATTGGGCCGAGTAGCGGCCAGAGGGCCTCTCCCCGCCGGCCCGGGCCGCCAGCGACCGGCTTGCCGCCGCAAAATGGCGGCCGCCAGCTCGAGGCTGTGCCCAGCGAAATGGCGGGAGCACCGAGTGCCCGGATGAAGTGGCGCAGGGCGCGCACGGGGCGCATGCGCACGCGGCGGGGGCGGGGCCACGTGGCGCGCCCGGTCTCCAGGGCCCGTTTCCCTGCCGTGGGTCTGGAGGTATCCATAAACCAACGCTTTTGTTTTCTGAGCCTCATTTTTCTCCTTTTCCCATTGTGATTGCATGAGGGAAAGGACGGCCTCGCAAATCCTGGGTAGGCATGGCCCGTTCCAGTGTGATTCCTCGTCTGCCACGTCGTGCTTTGCGCCCAAACTTTGGTCCAAGTTGGCACAGCCCCCAGTGCCAGACTTCCAAGTCTAGTTATCAGCGCCACTGGGTGGTGGCCATTCCCAGCCAATGAATGTTTTGTCTGTGTCAGCACTGACTCCCCCCTTAAATAGCCAGTTCTCCTGAATGCCAGTTCTCCTGTCTGGAAATCCTGCTTCATCATTTCCGGGGCCATTCCTTCCCGATTCCCGGCAGAGGTCCTGTCTAAAAGTTAGTGCCTGCCCCGAGGTGCTCCCCAGCACGGGGCGGACTCCCTGACAGCCAGCCCCCCCAGTCTCCGGGAATTTTACAGTAAACAGAAGCACGTTCTGGTCCAGCAACAAGTAGAAATCAGCTGGTTAGGGTTGGAGTTGGCACCAGTTCGTAAAGGGGAGAAGCTGAGGGTGCAGTCCTGCCCACGGCACTACTGGAAGATTTGGGGGTGGGGGGAGGGAGACACCGGATGCCCTGTCCCATGGGGAGGGCCGTGGACATGGGTGTGGCCTGCCTTTAGTCTGGGGGGTGGATGGAGCTGAGAAGCGGACTGTGTTCAGTGTGGTAAATCAGTTTGAATTAAGTCTTAGGTAGCTGAGTGCGGTGGGTTACACCTGTAATCCCAAAACTTTGGGTGGCCAAGGTGGGAGGATTGCTTGAGCCCAGGAGTTTCTTTCTTTTTTTTTTTTTGAGACAGAGTTCCATCCAGTCTTGTTGCTCAGGCTGGAGTGCAATGGCGTGATCCCGGCTCACCGCAACCTCCGCCTCCCGGATTCAAGTGATTCTCCTGCCTCAGCCTCCCGAGTAGCTGGGATTACAGGCATGCACCACCATGTCTGGCTTACTTTGTATTTTTAGTGGAGATGGGGTTTCTTCATGTTGGTCAGGCTGGTCTCAAACTCCTGACCTCAGGTGATCGGCCCGTCTCGGCCTCCCAAAGTGCTGGGATTACAGGTGTGAGCCACTGCACCCAGCCGAGCCCAGGATTTTCAGACCAGCCTGGGCAACAGAGCGAGACCCCATCTCTACTAAAATTAAAAAGAAAAAATTAGCCAGGCGTGGTGGTGCACATCTATAGTCCCAGTTTCTTGGGAGACTGAGGTAGGAGAATTGCTTAGACTAGGAGGTGGAGGCTGCAGTGACCCATGATTGCACGACTGCATTCCAGCCTGGGTGACAGCTTAAGTCCTAGGTACAAGTTTCGCACAATGAAAAACAATAACCAGATTTTCTAATATTTCCCCTAAAAAACACATGTCATTTACGCAAAATAGGAAGTGGGGAGAGGTGGTGAGAGATGACCCCTGTTGAGGATTTCATTGGTGTCTGCCACAGGCCGCCATGGCATCAGACGAAGGCAAGCTTTTTGTTGGAGGGCTGAGTTTTGACACCAATGAGCAGTCGCTGGAGCAGGTTTTCTCAAAATACGGACAGATCTCTGAAGGTGAGGCTGGTGCTGGGCTGGCGGCCCTGGTGGGGCTGGCTTGTGCTCCTCCTGACTGTAGGTATAGCTGGGTGCTAACTGCAGACCTCTCCCCCCTGCACAGTGGTGGTTGTGAAAGACAGGGAGACCCAGAGATCTCGGGGATTTGGGTTTGTCACCTTTGAGAACATTGACGACGCCAAGGATGCCATGATGGCCATGAACGGGAAGGTGAGGATCAGGGCGCTGAGCGGGAGCCCTGTCCTGAGGATGGGGCTCCCACCCACTAACCTGTGCCACCCGCTGGTCTCCAGTCTGTAGATGGGCGACAGATCCGAGTAGACCAGGCAGGCAAGTCGTCAGACAACCGATCCCGTGGGTACCGTGGTGGCTCTGCCGGGGGCCGGGGCTTCTTCCGTGGGGGCCGAGGACGGGGCCGTGGGTTCTCTAGAGGTGAGTGCTGTGAGTGGGCCCTTTGGGGATGCTGTGAGGCACTGCTGGTGGGAGCTGGTACTCACTTCTTCCTGTATGCAGGAGGAGGGGACCGAGGCTATGGGGGCAACCGGTTCGAGTCCAGGAGTGGGGGCTACGGTGGCTCCAGAGACTACTATAGCAGGTGAGGGGTGAAGGCCAACCCGGGCACAAGGGTGACTGCGGGATGGCCAGCTTCAGTCCCAGGTCCCTGGGGGAGCTGAGATGAGGCTGGCTGGGCAAGGAGCAGAGGCGAGAGGGGGCCGAGGCCAAGAGGAGAGGAAACTGCTGAAGACAGTGGCAGAAGCGGGAAGGCCAGGGGGCCATGGCTGGTGCAGGTTTTGGACGATTTCTGAGACTCTACCTTGCTGGGGTCCTTGCGTCCCCAGAAGGGACAGCTGGCATGGGAGCTGACGGCTCAGCCTGCTGTGGCAGAGCAAAAAGTAGACTGGTATTCTCCGTTACTCACATCTGTCTATCCTGCAGCCGGAGTCAGAGTGGTGGCTACAGTGACCGGAGCTCGGGCGGGTCCTATAGAGACAGTTACGACAGTTACGGTAAGTCACGCTCCGAGGGTGCCACGCTGCTGTGGCCTGCGGTGGGAGCTCGGTTCACCTTGGCACCTTCTCCAAGCACTTTAGGCTGGACACTCAGATCTTGTCACTGCGCTTGCCTATAAGAGGCGCGTCTGTCCTCTCAGAGCCATTTCTATCACAGGATACAAAAGCCAAATGAGACTGACCAAAAAGGCAAGGGAGAGCGAGGGCCCGCTGGGCAGTCAGCGTAGGTGCATGTGTGGCTGCAGGCCAGCCTCCCTCGGCTGTGGGGGGTGGTTGCTCCCCGGTCGCAGGCCGTGCCCTGGTCTGGCCTCTGGGGTGAAGCTGCCTCTCGTTGCTTCGGTGCCTTTACACTGTGCCTGCTTCTTGTCCTCAGCTACACACAACGAGTAAAAACCCTTCCTGCTCAAGATCGTCCTTCCAATGGCTGTGTGTTTAAAGATTGTGGGAGCTTCGCTGAACGTTAATACGTGTAGTAAACGCACCTCCTTGTATTCCCACTTTCGTAGTCATTTCGGTTCTGATCTTGTCAAACCCAGCCTGACCGCTTCTGACGCCAGGATGGCCTCGTTACTAGACTTTTCTTTTTAAGGAAGTGCTGTTTTTAAGGGTTTTCAAAACATTTTGAAAAGCACTTCAGATTTACTTTTTTGACCACGAGCCATGAGTTTTCAAAAAAATCGGGGGTTGTGTGGGTTTTTGGTTTTTGTTTTAGTTTTTGGTTGTGTTGCCTTTTTTTCTTTTGGTGGGGTTGGCCCCATGAAGCGGGTGCCCCACTCACTCCTCTGAGATCGAACGGACTGTGAATCCGCTCTTTGTCGGAAGCTGAGCAAGCTGTGGCTTTTTCCAACTCCATGTAACGTTTCTGAGTGTAGTGTGGTAGGACCCCGGCGGGTGTGGCAGCAACTGCCCTGGAGCCCTGGCCCCTGCGCCCATCTGTGCTGTGCGCCCCACAGTAGACGTGCAGACGTCCCTGAGAGGTTCTTGAAGATGTTTATTTATATTGTCCTTTTTTACTGGAAGACGTACGCATACTCCATCGATGTTGTATTTGCAGTGGCTGAGGAATTCTTGTATGCAGTTTTCTTTGGCTTTACGAAGCCGATTAAAAGACCGTGTGAAATGAACCTTGCTCTGACAATTCCCTTGCATTGCACCACACACTCCCTGCTGCTGGCTCCTGCAGCCAGACCTGAGCAGAGAGAAGGCGGAGAAGCAGCAGGTCTGCAAGCCTTCCCTGGGGCCTGCAGAGAGAGCTAGAAAGGGAGGCCCAGCAGATTGGCGCTGGTCAGGGTAGGGGAGCCAGGCGGGGGACGGGAGCGGGCAGCTCAGGCCTCAGGGCAGCCCCGGGAGGCTTCTGGCAGTGGTGGCCAGAGGGCTGGACTGTGCGGGCAGCTTAGCAGGGACAGTGGACGTGCACCCGACGCTGACCTGGACTGCCTCAGTCTAGAAGCAGGCCAGAGAGCAGAGGCACGTGGCATCCCAGGGCGACCTCAGACGGCCAGCCGGTTAGCTAGTTCTGCTGTTGCTTCACGAGTTCTGAGCGTTCTCTGCTAGCCTATGGAAGCTGCAGCCCTCGGAGGACAGAAGTGTTGTGCGCCCAACAGAACCCTCTGAGACGCAAGCTGCTCCCTTGGCTAGCTCATATGTGGAAATAGCCCTGTAATTCGAGGTAACTCCTTCCGCTCGTGCCCACATCCCTCTTGTCGAGAGCTCATTGAAAGTCATATGCCCGGGGAATGTTCCTGTGACTGTTTTTTGTTTTTCCTTTTTTTTCAACTTTTTTTTTCTTCTTCAATTAAGCTGGAACTAAAGTCAGGCCTGGCCATTACGCTCCCCACGTGCAGCCAGGTGCAGGCTGGGCCCAGTCATGCTTGGCTCTTAGATGAGGTCCCTTAAGCAGGATCGGAGACCAGTGAATGCCCCCGCCTTTTGGATTTTTTGCTCATCAATTGACTGTCTTTTCCAGACCTCTTAAGTCACACTCTTAACTAGCTTTCTCTGATGTATGTTGCCGCCATTAGTTTTTTTCTAGAGCCCACATTGGCCCATGTAGCTCCATTCCCATGCGGGTAGCTGGCTCTGGCTGCGCCCTCAAGGCGCAGACCCGCCCTGGGCACGCTGGCCTGTGACGGAGCCTGAGGTCACAGCCCCGTGACTAGCCTGAGACCTTCCTAGGGGCTGTGGCTGTTTCCGGGGAGGCCGGGAGGGGCAGCTGTGAGCTCCGTGGAGGACACTGGGAGTAACGCTGCTTTGCTTTGGCAGGTTGAAGGCGCCCGGCCAGGACTCGGGGAAGGGTGGCCTGAGAGCAGCGATGACCTCTGGGGTCACTGTCCCAGGAGGGACTTCACCTGGAACAAGAGCTGGAGGCAGCCGCTTGTCCCCTGTAAGTGCTTTCGGGAAGAGTGGCATGTGTCGCTGAGTCCTGTCCTGGGCGGAACCTGGGCGTTCCGGTGAGTCCTGCTTTCCCGCACCTGTGGCCCCGCGGCGGGCGCCTTTCAGTGTGTGTGGGGTGCAGGGCAGCGCCTCCCGGAGCGCCGGGTCCGCGCCTGGAGCCCGCGCCTCCCTCCCTCCCTCCTTCCTTCCAGGAGGCGCTTCGCGAGCGAGGTGCGGGCTCAGGGCCTCAAGTCTCTCCTGGAGGACGGGCTGCGGTGCGCTGGCGGCTTGCAGGGCGGCCAGTCCTTGCCCACAACGATGTGGAGTCCTGTGAAAGTCGGATTCGAATAAAGGGCCACGTGTGCACCCAGAAAGCCGAGTCTGTGCTTTAGGGGGGGCTGTCGGCAGAGCGGGGCCACCGGGAGAAAAGCCTGCGGACCTCGGTTCAGCGCACTGGCAGCACCCGACGGGGAAGACCGCAAGGGTCACTGGCGCGCAGTGACCGCAGGGCTCGCCACTGGGGGGGTTCGCAGCGCGGAGACGTCGGTCCCGCGGGACCTGAGGCGCACTCGGCTTCGGGGGCGCGGGGGCCGCGCAGACGCTGCCAGACCCCGTCTTGGGCCGAGCCCCCGGTTCCCTGCAGCAGGCTGGGGACGGGGGCGCCTCCTTCCTGGGCCCCGGACACAGCCGAGGCGTCCTCACTGTCCGTGAGGCGGGGGCAGGAGCGGCGGGGGCCGCCCCGAGGCGCGTGGGAATGAGCGTCCTGAGGTCGGCGTCCGCCCCGTTCCCCCGCTACCAGCCCGATTTCCTCGGAAGCCATGCGCCCGCACGCCGGGCTGGTAATCCTGGACTCTGCCTGCGGCGCCTTGCCACGGCTCCCACGGGCGGGGCTCCCACGGGCGGGCTCCGCGTCTCCGCACTGGCTCCTGGAGCCGGACGACGAAACAGGCTAGGCGGAGGGCGCGCGGGGCACTGTGGGTAGCGCGGGGGCTCACCAGGCGGAGGAGGGGCCGGGCGTCAAGCTCCGCCCCCGCGCCCCATTGGCCGGCATCATCACCACGCGTCTGACTGACAGCCGTGCATAGGGGCGGGGCGCCGCCACCGCTTCCGCCGGGCCATGGGGCCGCGCGTGCTGCTGCCGCCGCCGCCGCTGCTGCTGCTCCCGCTGGCGCTGCTGCTGGCGGCGCTGTCGTGCGGTGCCAAAGAGGCCTCGCCGCCGCGCCCCGCGCAGGTCACGTTGTCGCCGCCGCTAGTCGTGACGAACGGGAGCCAGCCGGGCGCTCCGCATAACAGCACGCACGCGGGTCCGCCGGTGTCGCCGGGCTCGGCGGTGAAGCGCTCTTTCTACGTGATCCTGGGCTTTTGCGGCCTGGCCGTGCTCTACTTCCTCATCCGGGCGTTCAGGTGCGTCAGGCGCACACGGGCGCCGTCTCCCAGCCGTGGCCAATTAGCGCGCGCCCCATGAGTCACGTGCCGGGCCGCGGGGGTTCCCCCCTCCCTCCCGGTCGGAGTGGGCGTGGGCGGAGCTGTGCGGGGTCGTCACGTGGTGTAGGCGTGGCAGGGCCACGTGACTCGCCCGCTCTCCGGCCTGCGCCCGGGCGTCGGGGTCCCCAGCGCCGCCGCTTCTTAACTCGGGGGTGACGCTGCCCGTTTCCCATATGGAGCCACGGAAGCCGGAGCGTGGCGGGCAGGGGTCAGGCCCTGGCGGGGCGAGGGATCCTCCTTGGCTCCTTGTCGCCAGATGCCGGTCCTCGCTCTCATCTTCCCGCCTGCAGCCGCGACCCTTCAGTGGAGTCCCGATTCTTTTCCTTTGTGCCTCTACCCGCTGAAGCTGGGCCTTCGCCAGCGTCGGCCACGTGCCCGCCTTCGGTGCTCCCACAGCCCGGGGGGTGCGGCTGCGTCCCCAGACGCTCGCGGGGTCCAGCTGTAGGCAGCCCCTGGACAGGAGGGGCGTCTGCCTGGTCAGGCCACCCCGGCTTCCCTGGCCTGTGGGCCCAGTTTCCTCTGGGCTTCTGACTTCCCAGTGTGGCTGCTGCTTCCGGGTGGGAGCGTCACAGCGAGGACCTTATCCCTCCCCATCACCATCCTGGCAAAGTCAAGCCGCTTATCATTTCTTGTAAGTTTTTTTGTAGCGATGGGGTCTCGCCGTGTTGCCCGTGCTGGTCTAAACTCCTGGGCTTAAGTGATCCTCCTTTCTCGGCCTTCCGAAGTGCTGGCGTTATAGATGTGAGCCACTGTGCTTGGCTATGCTGCTTTTTAGGGGCCCCGTGCAGAGCCTTCTGTGGAAGCACCTGCTGGGCGCTCTCCCCTGCCTGTGCCCTGCACCCTCCCTGCCTCCCTGGCTGCTGGGGCCACCAGTGGCTTGGCCCTGAGACAGCCTTCCATTCTGTTGTCTTTGGCGAAGTCTCACTCCTGTGTGAGCCTCAGTCTTTTCATCAGTGCAACGGGAGTGACATCAGCGTGCCTCTTCTGAGGTCCTGGCACAGGGGAGATGGGAGGGCCTGCTAGGGCACGTATTTTCTGACTGTCACCGCCTTGGGAGAGAGTGGTAATCACTTGGCGATTAGGACGTGAAAGAAACAGGCACAGCAAAACCAGGGAGGTCTGCAGCAGGGCTGGGGGATCCGGTAGAGAATGGCAATGAGGGTCCTGAGGGAAGGAGGAGGCAGGATTGGCAGGGGGGGACCATTGACAATGCCTGGACCTACTTCCAGGTTGAAGAAGCCTCAGCGGAGGCGATACGGACTCCTGGCCAACACCGAGGACCCCACCGAGATGGCCTCGCTGGACAGCGATGAGGAGACGGTCTTTGAGTCGAGGAATCTGAGATGGTGTGCACCCTTCCCCAGCTCTGGGGCCTCGGTGGGCAGGCTGGGCTGGAGACTCAGCAGGATCCAGTGACTTGGGCAAGCGATGGAGTGGTCCGTGCAATCACAGCTGACAGCAGTGGTCAGGGCATGGACTCCCTGGGCAGGGCTCATCCCTTCTCCCAGCCTCTATTTACAACTTTTTTTTTTTTTTTTAATAACTTAAATTTTTTATGTATTTATTTTTGAGGTGGAGTGGCACGATCCCAGCTCACTGTAACCTCTGCCTCCGGGGTTCAGGCAGTTCCCCTGCCACAGCCTCCCAAGTAGCTGGGATTGCAGGCGCCGCCACCACTGCTGTACCTGGCTAACTTTTTGTATTTAGTAGAGGTGGATTCCACCATGTTGGCCAGGCTGGTCTCCAACTCCATACCTCAGGTGATCCACCTGCCCGGGCCTCCCAAAGAACTGGGATTACAGGCGTGAGCCACTGCACCTGACCTAAGTTTTTGTTTTGTTTTGAGACGGAGTTTTGTTCTTGTTCCCCAGGCTGGTGGACAATGGCATGATCTCTGCTCACTGCAGTCTCCGCCTCCTAGGTTCAAGCAATTCTCCCATCTCAGCCTTCTGAGTAGCTCAGATTACAGGTGCCCACCACTATGCCGGGCTAGTTTTTGTAGTTTTAGTAGAGACACGGTTTCTCCATGTTGGTCAAGCTGGTCTCGAACTCCTGACTTCAGGTGATCTTCCCGCTTCGGCCTCCCAGAGTGCTGGGATGACAGGCATGAGCCAGCGCGCTCAGCCTTCCTGCATCTTTAAGACAGAAAAGCGGCTGCAGGGCTTAGGGTAGTGGCTGCTCAATCTGGGCCCCTCTCTGAGAGTCGAGATCTAAGTCAGGTGCAGAATTGACCATAGGATGCTTCTGAGCGGGCAGCGTCAGGGAGGGCCTCTCCCTGGTGTGTAATGGGGCTGGCTCCTGGAAGAGCATCTCAGGCCGAGGGAACAGCAGGGACAGAGGCAGAGGATGGGCAGATGTCGGCGGGCTGGGGTAGGCCTGGGTGTACAGGCAGGTGTTGGGTTAGTGGGGTTCTGGGCAGGGATTGGTGGCTATGTTGTGCTGCAGTGTGGCTGCTGGGGGGACCTTGGCCTGTTGAGGGGTGGCAGGCCTGGAGGCTGGGAGACTAGGGGACAGGGCGGCCTCTGGGGACAGCGCTGACTTTTCGAGCCCCCAGGGAGGGTGGCGTTGGGATCCCTCCTCAAGGTCTTACTCCATTCTGGGAACCCCTCACAGGTTTTTCCTACCTCCTGGCTGGGGGCCTCTTCCCCCAGGGTGGGCAGTTGAGCAGGGCCCAGGAGGCCAGGGGAGGAAGGGTGGGCCCTGGTGGACTGAGGGGCCCTGGACAGGTTGCCTGCTCCTACCTGACCTGGGTGAGCGTCTGCCCGGCGGGGCGGGCCCTTCACTCCTCACCTCTCACCCTTGACCCCCTGCTTCCAGATGCTGAGCCAGGGAGGCGGCCTTTCCAGCGGCCATGAGGGAAGGACAGGAGATGGGACCCACCCCAGTGCCCAGCAATCCCCCACTCCACCGCTCATTCCCCTGCTGGCCCTGGGGCTGGCCTCACCCAGTGCCAGCCCGAGAGCTCTTTTTGGAACCTGTGCAGCCTGCCTGCCTACTGCCACCTGCACCTACCGCCGGACCCCACAGCCTCGCCTCCTGGATGCTGCCCCAGCCTGGCCGAGGGTCCCAGGTGAAGACCGGACGGGCCCCGACAGCCGCTGCCCAGGACTCTGAGGCCCCCTTGCCTGACTGTGACTTGTGTCTCTCCCCTGTCCCCGCGGGGGCATGGCAGCCCAGAACCGAGGCTGGGTGGGCAGGTGACCCAAGGGACCTTTCTGGGAGCACCTTCCCGCTGGGCTGGGAACAATAAATGCAGCCATGTCTCGGCAGCTGGTGCTGACCCCGTGCCACCTCCAGACCCGTGCATACTGGACCCGTGCATACTGGTGCGGCCAGTGCGGGGTGGGTGGTGGAGCAGGGCTCAAGCCAGCCTTGGTCTGTCTGCAACCAAGCGTGGGTTCTCCAGCCTTGCCCCCAAGTGAGGAAGCCATCTCCAGCTGCCTGGGATCAGGCCCTGCCTGTCAGCACCTCTTTTCCTAGAGGAAACTCCTGTCTGTCAAAGCCCCTGCTGCAGGGCCCTTCTCTATGCCATCTTCAGCCTGGGTCTCATGGGCCCTTCCCTGGAGGATCCCCACATCCCCTCACGGATACCTCTGGCAGTGATTCCGGGGAGCCCCAGAGCTGTGCTGTAGGAGGCTGGAGTTCCCCGCGGCCTGGGCCCCCATGCCGGACACTCCTCCCCCATCAGTCTCCTGTAGAACGTGGAGCCTGAGACCCCATCCCCGGCAAATCGCTTAATCAGCTTCCCTGGGGCCTTGTTCTTCCTGCAGGGGTCTGTCTGTGCGGAGTCCAGCTCTGGCCTGTCCCCCTGTCCCCCATGAGTTTAGCCTTGGAGAGACCGTGGTAGGTGGGTACCCACAGCCTGAGGTCTCCCCCAGGCAACCTAGCTGGAGCCGCCACCAGGTGGCAGCCTTGGGCCGCCCAGTCCCCTCGCTGTCTCCCTGGTCCTAACCCTTCATGTGGGAAAGCCGGTCCGGCACAGCCCATTTGTCACCCCACTTCCTGAGCCCACTGTGTTCCCACGTCCACCAGGGGATGGGCAGTCCCTCAGGTTTGTGCCGACCCTGCCTGTGCCGCTGCCAGGGTTGGGAGGGGCTGTCGCCCCCTCAGACCCGGGTCCCCTGTCCTGGTACCATCTGCTCCCTTGGGCATCTCCGTCTGACCAGACCCTGCCAGGACTGCTCACGTTTCGTTTTCCCCTCCAGTACCCCGGGTCCTTCTCTACCCTGCTCTCAGCCGCCGCCTCCAGGAAGTCCTCTCTGATTGCCCACCCCAACCTGTTCTTTAGGGGAATCCTACAGGGAGGGTTGGGGAAGTAACCCTCAAAGTGAGGCCACAGACCGAGAGAGGCCCCCGAGACTGCAGCGGGGGAGGGCAGCTTGGCTCGGCCTAACTATGTGTGGGACTGGGGAGAAGCAGGTGACACCTATGCCCCGGGGTCTGCTGTTCCCCATCTGTCTGGCCCTCGCGTCTGTCTCCAAACTCTCCCGTTCGCATCTCTCCATCTGCCTCCTTCGCTTTGTGTCCGTCTCTGTCTCCGTGTCTGATCCTCTGGGACGTGCTTTCAACAGGCACAGAGACACCGGCCCCGGCCCCCACCCTGTGATCTGCGCCCCCCGTCCCACAGCTCTGAGCGTTTTCACCAGCTTCAAAAGGCACATTAATTACTCTAATGAGGTCAGGAGAGACCCGTGCTCTGCCATCCGGAGTCAGAACATGCCGCAGCCCCCAGCCCGGCCGCCGCTGTCCCCTCGGGCAGGGAGAGGAGCGCTGCTGCCTCCATCCCCTCTGCCTGTCAGGGCCCGTCAGCCGCGCTGCGCCCCGTGTTGGTGCAAGTAATTGGCAGCCCCCCAAGGTTAATGCACTGTTAGTCGGGGGTTCTCCCAGGCTAAGAGCCGGAGAGGGGCCTGTCAGCGAGAGATGAAAGGCCCCAGGTCCTGGCCGGTGCTTGGCCTGTGTGTGTGCGCACACGTGTGTGCCCGTGGGAGTGCGTGTGTGTGCGGGTGCCTGGGAGTTCAGGGGGTGGGCAGTGGCATCCTCCTCCTCCCGCGTGCAGGCACAGGCACCAACAAAACACAGCTTTGTAGACACACGATAAGTAACACAGTGCCACGGATGGGACGTCTGCAGCCCCACAGGACGCGCGATCACACACATGGGTGTGACGTGCTGAGATCCTAACCCCATGCCAGGGGGTATCTCAGACCCGCGCCCGCCACCCTTGCCCCTCGGTGTGCCCACTGGATAAGCAGCATATCAGACCCCTGCCTCTGGGCGGGGGTCTCTGCCTCAGCAGTGGGTCCGGCGCAGGCTGGAGTCCAGTGGACTCATGGCACGGCTTCTCTGCCTGTGAACTAGGGATGGGTGGGCGCTGGGGACGTGGCCTCGAGGGCTGGATGTGTCAGGTTCCTTGTGGCTCTGGCTTGTGCCCGCAGCTTCGGGCCCGACGTTCGTCCTGGGGAGACAAAGACGGGGCTCCTCTGCCGCCCTGGTGCGAGGGTGTCCCAGGGATGCGGCCCCGTGCGCCACATCAGTCACTTGGGGGTTGGCAGGCAACTGAGGGTGCTGAGACCCCCGTACCCTCGATTCCCCACCTCCAGGGATCTCACCCCCAGGTGCCCATCTCCTCTGTGGGGGGCCTGAACCACCACTGCCGCCACATTGAGGCCACTGACCTCCCCGTCCAAGGCCAGCCAGACCCTGAGAAGCACCCAGTGCTTTGCTGTGGGACACAAAGCCACAGGTGGCTATTCACGTTTCTTCATTTCAGTTACATAAAACTGAAGGTCCGGGGTCTCAGTCCCCTTGGGGAGAGGTCTGGGGCCTCAGTCACCATAGAGAGAGGTCCTCAGTCTCTGTAGGGAGAAGTCTGGGTCCTCAGTCTCTGTGAGGAGAGGTCTGGGTCCTCAGTCCCCGTGGGGAGAGGTCCTCAGTCTCTGTGAGGAGAGGTCTGGGTCCTCAGTCCCCGTGGGGAGAGGTCTGGGTCCTCAGTCCCTGTGAGAAGAGGTCTGGGTCCTCAGTCTCTGTGAGGAGAGGTCTGAGTCCTCAGTCCCCGTGGGGAGAGGTCCTCAGTCACCATGGGGAGCCAGAGGCTCCTGCTCTGGACAGCAAGTGGTGGGGGCAGGGACATTTCCTTTGTATGGGAAGTTCTGGATGCTGGTGGTGTCTGGACACTGGAGAATGGGTCTGTGTTCAGGTCCTGGACCTGAAGGTGGGATGAGGGAGAGAGGAAGGAGGAGGAAGGGGAGGAGGGAGGGGAGAGAGTGGGAAGGAGAAGGATGTGAATGGAGAGGAGGGATGGGAGGAGGGAAGCGGGAAAGAGGGAAGGGGAGGAGGAAGAGGAGGAGAGAGAGGAGGGTGCAGAGAATGGGGGAAGGAGGGAGGGGGAGGAGGGAGGGAAGGGTTGAGAAGGGGAGGAAGGTGTGAAAAGAAGGAGAGAGGAAGGAAGGGAGGGGGTATCAAGGGGGAAGAGGGTGGGAAAGGGGGAGGAGGGAGGGGAGGGTAGTATGAAGGGGGAAGGAATTGAGGGAGGGGAGGAGGGTGGGAAAGGGGGAGGAGGGAGGGGAGAATAGTATGAAGGGGGAAGGAATTAGGGAGGAGGGTGGGGAGGAAGGAGAGGGAGGGAAGAGGGAGGGGGAAAGTGTGAAGGAAAGGAGAGAGGGGAAGGGGGGAGAAGGGAGGGAAGAAGGGAGGGAGGAGGGGGGAAGGTATGAAAGGAAGGAGGGAGGGGAAAGGTGTGAAGGGAAGGAGGGAGGAGGGTGTGAAGGGAGGAGGGAGGGGAGGAGGAAGGGAGGAGAGTGGGAAGGGTGGGAACTAGGGAGGAGGGTGAGCTGGGAAATAGGGCTGTGTGCCTGTTCCTTTCCACCACTGGCTGCAGGGGTTGCAGGAATCTTGGGTCCGTGGCTGGACGGGGTGGAGATTTTCTTTTTTCTTTTTTTTTTTTTTTTTTTTGAGACAGAGTCTCGCTCTGTCACCCAGGCTGGAGTGCGGTGGCCAGATCTCAGCTCACTGCAAGCTCTGCCTCCCGGGTTTACGCCATTCTCCTGCCTCAGCCTCCCAAGTAACTGGGACTACAGGCGCCCGCCACCTCGCCCGGCTAGTTTTTTGTATTTTTTAGTAGAGACTGGGTTTCACCGTGTTAGCCAGGATGGTCTCGATCTCCTGACCTCGTGATCCGCCTGTCTCGGCCTCCCAAAGTGCTGGGATTACAGGCTTGAGCCACCGCGCCGGGCCTGGGGTGGAGATTTTCATGTTACCTGCTGGAGAAAGGGATACGTTTTTCTTTTCGTTTCTTTTTTTTTTTTTTTTTTTTTTTGAGATGGAGTCTCGATGCTCAGTCGCCCAGGCTGGAGTGCAGTGGCCGGATCTCAGCTCACGCCATTCTCCTGCCTCAGCCTCCCGAGTAGCTGGGACTACAGGTGCCCGCCACCACGCCCAGCTAGTTTTTGTATTTTTTTAGTAGAGACGGGATTTCACTGTGTTAGCCAGGATGGTCTTGATCTCCTGACCTCGTGATCCGCCTGTTTCGGCCTCCCAAAGTGCTGGGATTACAGGCTTAAGCCACTGCGCCCGGCCATGTTTTTATTTTCAAGGACAGTGACCCAGCCCAGGGGAAACGCCCCGATCCCTGGGGCAAAGTGCAGACCCCAGCTCCGTGCTTCGCAGGTGGAGCGATGGACAGGGGTCGGGCTCCTGCCCAGAGTGGAGCCCACGACCTGCCCAGCCTCCGGTGACCCCTGCTGCCTGATCCTTGCCTGGCTGAGATGGGGCTTCTGAAGGCTGCTGGCACCAGGGCAGGCTGCGGACTGGGTCCAATTTATTCTGTAATGAGAAATTCTCCCTGCATATTTTTAGCTTCCTCCTGGCATCTCGGCCTTTGAAGGCTGAGGGGCTGCGGGACGCTGATCCTAAGCCCTGTGGCCTGGCCCTGTGGGCAGTGGGCAGCGGGTGCTGGGCACGGGCTGGACAAGTCTACCCCTTCCCAAGTCCGGGTAGACCCCAGGCCCAGGAGTGCAGAGCAGGGGGCGGGGCCAGACCCCATCAAGCCCTGTACTGGCTCTGGACCGGGGACTGAGGGCGACCCTGGATAACCCCTGACCTTGGCTGACCCCTGTCCCCAGCGTGAGCCTGACCTCTGACCCTCAGCTCCACAGGAAGCTTACTCTAGAGTGATCTCCGGCCATGGCCGCGTCCCAAAGCTGGGATAGCCCCCAGCCCCAGGAGGGAATAGGGCTTCCTGGGCCCCCACAGTGGCCCCCCGGCCGGGCGGGGCTTTGCTAGGGCAGCCTCACCCGGGGCCAGGCTTCGGAGACGCCATGCCCTCCCCTTCCCTCCCCAGGTCATTCCTCTAGGAGCGGCCAGCGGGTGTGGGGAGGTTGAATGGGGGACGCACCGCCTTTGTTCCCGTCCCTGCTTGGGCTCTGACCTTGAGAGAGAGACAAGAACAGAAGGAAAACGGAGCTTCTGCTCAAATCCGCTCAGCGGTGGCGGTGGCGGCGGCTCTCGCCTCGGTGGCCCCTGCATGCAAATGAGTGGCCCTGTCATGCCTGGGTGGAGGTGGTGCCCTTCCAGCTCCCACCTGTGCAGGTCCCAGTCCTGGTTTGAGAAGAGATGCCCTCCTCCCAACCCTGGCCCACCCCTGCTCACCCATGAGATTCCTTGAAGCAGGAGGGGGCTTCTGGTCCCAGGGCAGAGGGAAGCTTCCAGAACTCCCACCTTTGCCAGGTGGCATGCTGGGGCCAGGCACGCCAAGACCCCAGGCTCGCGGCTCCTTGTCCTGTGCTGGGGTGCAGCCGCCGCACCTCTGCTCCGAAGGTGCTCGTCTCCGGGAGTGGCCATCCCCCTCCCTCAAAGAGCCCGACCAGACCAAGCTGCCCGGGACGCTTGTCCAGCCTGTGTGGGCCGCAGAGCCCTGTGTGGGTAGAACCGCAGGCCCTCACTCCAGGAGCACTGAGTCTGTCCAGAGGGCCTGGCAGGTGACTCAGGGCCTGCCTTAGCCACCACCTGGGACAGGTTCCCACGCTTCACTGAAGAGACACCCGGCCAGCCCTGGCCTTCAGCCTGGGATGTCTGTAGTGGGGTCAGCGGACGAGACCTGGAGCTCAGAGAACTGAGAACCTTGTCCTGGCAGGGACGCTAGAGCACTGGGTGAGACAGACTTTTCTGGAAGAGCAGGATTTTAACAGGAAGAAAAAGTGGAAGGACTTCCCAACAGGACACGGTCCGATCAAAAGTCGGGTGGTGTGGCCTTCTGGGGAGTGGGGGGAGGAGGGCACGCCGCAGGAGACACAGGACAAAGCCCACATCTCAGCGCTGTGGGGCGGTGGTGGGTCCCATCCCCACCCCACCTTGCTGGGGCACAGGTTAGCTTGACCATCTCTGGGCTAACGGTCCCTGCAAGTAGTTTGGGTAATGCCTCATACAGGGACCTTCGGGTCCAAGGGCTGTCAGCGCCTGCACTGTGGTTCCCTCTCCTGCACTGGGCCTGGTGAACGAAACTAACTCAGAGAGGTACAACACGATCTGGGCATCGCCAGTAAAGTCTAGCCAGCACTTGGTGGCAGCGTACCTTCCACAAGCTCAGAGTCTGGTGAGGGAGGCTGTGGCATGAATAAGGGTGAAAACAGAGGGCAGGCCAGGTGCAGTGGCTCACGCCTGTAATCCTAGCACTTTGGGAGGCCAAGGCGGGAAGATCGCCTGAGCCCAGGAGTTCAAGACCAGCAGGGCCAACATGGCCAGACCCTCTCTCTGTAGATTGGAAAAAAGACAAAATAGAGGCCAGGCCCCCAGTTCCTCGCCTGTGTCAGCCTCCCGGGAGGAGAAATCACTCGGCATTCCCCAAACAGATTACACCCCGGGCCTTTGCATAAGCTGTGGCCCCGGGCAGCGGCCCTCCCCTGCTGCAGGATTCCTGCGTGACGACTGGCTCCACTCTGGGCTTCTTGGATCCCATCCCCAGCTGCTCAGACTCCACACCGGTCCACCTACTATGCGCCCGGCACCCTTAGGGCTGAGGTAGGGACTTACTCCATCCCTAGGGAACAGCGCGGTCCGGAGAGGCGACTCCCAGGGCCCCAGGGAGGCCGCAGCACCAGCAGCTTTGGACTTTGGCCAGCGCCCCTGTGAAACTCTGCCCAGACCCCCGCAGGGAGGCTGGAGTTGGCCGAGCCCGATTTGGGACGCGTGCGTCGGGGTTTGTGAGGCTGCGGATAGCACTGGAACCGCGCAGGTGAGAGGCCCGGGACCCAGGGCCAGGCCGGGAGGAACACTTGGGGGCGCGGGAGACAGGGTGCGCCCCCGCTCCTCGGAGACCGCGGGCCGGGCCACGCGGATGCCGGCGGGGGGCGCGCACAATCGGGGTCGCTGGGGCAGGCCCCGGGGGATAAGCCTGCGACGGGGTGGGCCGGGGCAGGGGGCGGGCGCAGGCTGGAGACCCCCGCCCAGTCCCCGTGCGGCTGGGGCACGGCGGGAGGGGGCGCCCGCGGCCCTCCCGGCGCTCGGGCGGGACAAAGGCCGGAGCCCGGGCCCCTCCCCGGCGGGTGCGGCGGCGGCAGCCCGCGCTCCTACAGTCCGCGCGGCCGGGTCCCGCGCCCGGGGCGACCCCGGCGCCCCGCCCCGCCGCCGCCTGACTTCTCGGCGCCCGAGGTCGCGCGCGCGGAGGCGGGGGCGGCCGGGGATCTCCAAGCGCCGCCGCGCCCTCCTCCCGCCCGCCCTCCGCCCGCCCGCTCGGCGGCGGCGGAGGAGGCGGAGACGGCTGGCAGGCGGCGGCCGGGAGAGCGAGCGCGGCGGCCGGACCGGGGCCATGGCGCCCGCGCAGCGCCCGCTGCTCCCGCTGCTGCTCCTGCTGTTACCGCTGCCGCCGCCGCCCTTCGCGCGCGCCGAGGACGCCGCCCGCGCCAACTCAGACCGCTACGCCGTCTACTGGAACCGCAGCAACCCCAGGTGAGCGCGGCCGCGCGCGGGGGGCGCCCGGAGACCCCCCAACGTCCCCCACGCCCCGCCTGGCCTCGCGCCCCCCGAGCTCCGGGCGCCCCCTACACGCGCGCCGCCGCCGGGATACTGGTGCCTGGTTCCCGCGGGAGCCCCCCAGGGAGTTTCGGCCCCCCGGAGTTTGGGGGACTCACCCTTTTCGCACCTGCCTCCCCCGTGGCGCCCCATTGCCCTGCAGACTTTGGGGACTCGCGTCCCACATCCCCAAGAGCGCCGACGTCTCCTGGAGTTTAGGGAACCCCTCTGACACCCTCCGATGCCGGGTAGCCCCTGAGTTGCCTGCCTGGACTTGGAGGACCCCTGATCCACCCGCCTCTCTGGGGAGCCCCTAGGTTTCGCATTTGGTGGGGATCCCTGGGGACCTTGGCTCCGGAGGTGGGGGACTGTGGCCCTCCAGGGATCTGTGGGGGCGCCCTGCCCGCAGGTCCCCAGATGAACTTGGGGAAGTTGGAGTGTCCCTCCCTCGGGACCCAGCATCTGCTTCACTCCAGGGGGCCAAGGGCCCAGCTTTGAAAGGAGACTGAGGGGCCGGGGAGCTGGGGTCAGCCCCGGGAGGGGCAGTGGGATGGAGTCGTCTCCTGTCCTCTGGGTGCTGACCGGGAAACTGAGGTGCAGAGTGGATGAGGGGCTGGCTCAAGGTCATGCAAGGGGGGACTTGGGGCGGGACCCAGGTAGCCCAGTGCCCTGCCTGCCACGCCCGGCCCAGATGCCCCACCCGCCTCCCGCAGGCCACCATGTTCCGAACCAGGTCCGGGCCAGGCACAATGTGGGGGACAGGAGAAGCCCCCGTTGGTCAGAGCAAGAAAAGTTTGCCGGGGCCTGGCCATGGCCTGGACATCGGCAGAACCCTCCGGGCCATCCCAGGGTCTCCAAGACGGGAGCAGGCTGCGGCTTCCCTGGGGGTCCCATGGGAGCCAGGGCTTTGGGCGTCCTGGGGCTCTGGAGGGAGTCAGCCCCAGCACTCAGGGTGTCACCGTCTTCCCAAGGTGCGCAGAGCTGCATGTCAGGGGCCGAGGCGGCCCCCTCACTGTCCCGCCACTGGTCACTTTCTCTCCGTTTTCCAGCCGCTTCCTGTGCCGACCCAGCTGCCCTCCGGAGCCCGCCATCCCTCCTTGTCCCCGCTGTCTCCTGCTGTCCTCGGTCCCCGGGAGGAAAGTTGCATGAACGGGCCTCTTTGAGGCGGGCTCGGGGACAAGGGCGGCCCGTGTTCCGCCGTGGGGGTGGGGAACACGCACAGGCCCACCCCCCACCATGGTCGACAGCCTCGGGTCGGGCCCCTGGGGGCTGAGGGCAGGGACCCTGGGCCACTGGGGGACGGCTGGCCCACCTCAGAGCAGGTCCCTGAGCCGCCCACTGTACTGGTCACATGTGGGTTTGATTAAGGCTGTCGCTGGCCGTGCGGGGAGTCCAGCGGGCAGCGCTTCCCTGGCCCAAGTTTTTGGTTTCAGCTTCGGAATCTCCCTTCCCCAGCATGGCCTGTCCTTTGTTCTAGCAAACGCCAAACACAGGAGGACCCGGGAACCGGGGGAGGAAGGGGGTCGCCAGGGCCGCCCTGCTGCCCCACCTGCCACAGGGCTGCAGGCTGCGGGCTGCAGGCAGGACCCCCGGCCAGGGGAAGGAAATGACCTCCCCAGTGCCTGGCTTGGCCCAGCCACCTCCTGTTGCTCCGGGTCTGACCTGGTTGCCCAGCTCAGACCGCTGCCCGAGGGAACGGCCTTGCTGGTCCGAACAGCCGACCTGGGCAGCACCAGGGCTGCCTCCTCCTTCAGTGTCCAGGGTTGCTGGGGACGGAGCCCACACCCTGCAGTGGGGCCCAGGGCTGGGTGAGCACCTTCCCGGGAAGCCGGGATCCGGCCAGAATCGGGGCTTCGTTGCCGACATCGGGGGTCTCTGCGGTTTTCAGATATGGTGTCCAGGGGCACTTGCCCGGGACCTGTGCCTGGGTGGCGGGGTGTCAGGCATGGCAGGGGTTGGCGTTGGGCCTCCGTATCCAAGGGGACCCTGTGGAGGGGCATCGGCCTGGGGAGAGGAGTGGCATCAGCCAGCAGGCTTGTATGAGGCTGGGCTGGCCGGGGAAGGATGATGGGGTTGGGCAGATGTGTGGGGGATGCAGGGACCCCGAGTCTTTGAGAGGGGCCTTAAGAAAGGCACTGGGAGATGGGGGAGGCTGCGATGGGGGGCAGACAGCAATGTGGGCACCACGGGACCGTGTGCTTCCGTGTGCTTGATGGGCCCGCAGGCCCAGGCAGTGCCACAGCATCACCAGCCGCCCCTTCTGCCCATTGGCCTGGCACCTGTGCCCAGGCAATGACTGGTCTGTTCCCACATCATACTCTCCCTGCTGTGAGGTGCGTTGCCTGCACCCAGGGGGCCCCGCACCCACCTCCTTGAGCCGCTATAAGGTGGGGCCCCGTTCGGTGGTCTGGCCAGCCGGCCCTGCCACCCCCACTGGTGACTGCACAGCATCTGTCTGAACCACCCCCCACCTGGGCTGGATACACCTGAGCTGGCAGCTAAGCGTCTCTGGGCCTGTTCCCAGCCGGGCCGCATTGGGCTGGGGCGTCCAGGCCTTGGACCTGGCCAGCTGCCCTCACCCGTCCTGCTCACGACACTGCGTGTGCATTCCCACGGCTGCTCCTGTGTGTTTGCGTGTGGGGCAGGGGAGGAGGTGGTGTGCAGGTATGCCTTGGAGTCATATCCGGCTGCAGGTTACATGTGTCTGTGTGTGGCAGGAGGCTGCGTGAAGCCACAGGGCACGGCTCTGGCGTGTTTGCACGTGTCTGTGTGATTGCATATGAGGTACGTGTGTGTGCATGAGTGTGCCTGTGTGTGGCACCCATGTTTGCATGTGCGTGCCCGTGCACAGAACGTCTGCAGTGTCCGAGGTCCCTGTGCGTGTCTGCCTGTGGCATGCATGCATTTTGTCTGTGCATGGAGTGCAGGTGTGTGTACGTGTCTGTGTGTGGGGTGCATGTAAGCGTGTCTGCCTGGGGGCAGCACTGGCTGTCAGAGGGCTTGCAGTGTGGGGGCAGTGGTGGCCCTGGCCCAGTCCACAGCAACCCCGCTGCTGGCCCTCCCTCTCCTTCCCTGGGGATGGGACCAGGGCCCAAGTGCAGACGGCCGTTGAACCTCAGAGCGGGGTGGACGCAGGGGCCTGCGGTCCCCAGGAGTCTTCACCTTCTTATTGGAAATCTGTAGCCATGTGAACTGGGTTGCGGGCACTGGGTGGGCGCCTGCCCGCACCGGGCATCTCTGGGCTTCGGCCACCCTCCTGGGGTTCCCCACGGACCCAGTGGCCGTCGGGTGTGGACAGCAGCTAGGCTCCCCTCAAACACCAGTTGGAAAATGGTGACCTGGGCGAGGGCTCGGTCCCCGAGGGAGGAGCTGCCCGCCGGCAGAGGGCCAAGGTGAATGTGGCGTCCTGCTCCCCGTGGCTCCACTGGCGTCCCTCGGCCTCTGGGGGAGGCGGCTTTGAAGGGGGTGATGCTGTGTTTTGCTGCATCAGGGTTTTTTGTTTTATTTGAGAGAAGCTGGTCCACTTGGCACTGGGGTGGCTAGGAGAGCCGGGCGGTGGGCCTGGGGGGTTCGGGGCCTGAGGATGGGGTCCTGGAGGCCGTGGGGTGCCAAGACTCTCTGGGCGTGATGTCGGGCAGGTGGCTCAGCAGCCTGGAGCCCCTAGGCCTGCTCCGTGAAGCAGGGGTGACGGAGCCCTGCGGAGGGTGCAGCTCCTCTGATAGGGCCTTGTGTGGACGGGCAAAGGCCCGAGGGTGGTCCCAGGGGTTTAGCGTCCCCTCCCCAGAGGGGAAACCGAGGCAGCTCCTGTGGTGGGGAGGATGTTTCTGCCGAGGCTCCATGGTCTCTGTGTCTCACAGTCTCTTTGGGTCTCGGTCTTCCCCGTCTCTGCGCATCCTGGGGTGCCATGAGTAGCCCAAGATTCCGCCTCCACCTCGGGCCTCCCTGGGCGGCCTCCGTTTGCAGAGAAGGGAACAGAGGCTCTGTGGTGGGGGCTCGGGAACGAAGTGGGATTCGACCTCCCCCTGTCTCTGGGCTGACGTCTCCACAGGTCTGCAGGGGACCGGCCCGACGTGGGTCCCTCAGGGCCACAGCGGAGGCAGCGGGTTGTGCATTCATGGGGGTCTGGGTGGCAGCGTTTCTGTGGAGCTGGTGGTCTCCCTGTCATCCACGAGGGTCCTGCCCCGGTGGCCGTGTGTTCCCTGGGACACGGCTTCTCTCCTCAGGAACCGGGATGCACCAGGCCTTGCCCCGCGGTCCTGTGTGTGGGACCGGCCTCTTTTGCAGATGGGTCCTCAGGGAAAGCTGGGCTTTGTACCTTGCTGGGGGAAGGGCTGAGCCCCTCCCGTCCCTGTGCCCATCGTACCCGTCGCCCCAGACACACGGCTGGGAGCCTGCGGAGGACCAGACGAGCCGGCGGGGTTTTTGCTTTAACCTCAAGCAGGCGTTTGAACTCTGTGGCCGAGCCGGCCCTGGTGGGGGGGCTCGTGCCACGCCTGCTCCCAGACCAGGCTGGTGTGAGGTCTGGCCAAGAGACTCAGTGACGCCCCCCCCATCTCAGTGCATCCCTCGTCCGCCTGCCCTGTGAGTCGGTAGCCCCCACTTTATGGACAGAGCAGCCAAGACCCTGAGAGATGGTGACTCACCCAAGGCCACCCGGAAGTTGGGCACAGTCCAGGGTGTCCCCACCTGGGGGCAGGCCCAGGAGGAGCCAGGAACAGCCCTGGGAGGGGCCGGAAGGTGGGTGGCTGACAGCAACTGTGCCCGCTGCACTCTGTACCCAGGCCACCCACGCCCACGGTGATGGAGGCCCCGGTGGGGCTGACCCTGCCCGGTCTACCTTTCCCTCCGGTTGCATTTTTCCTCTTTTGCTTCATTTCTAGGGCCCTGCCTCAGTTTACCCTCATGCACCACAAGTCCATACTTGTCCTTTCTCAGGCAGACCCTGCACCATCCTGGGGACTGATTTCCATTCAGGTCCCACCCGGGTCCTGGGCAGGAGGAAAAGCGCCAGCCCTCAGTCACGGGGGACATCTCTGGTTCCTGGAAAAGCCAGCTGTGGTTGCTGGTGTGGGTGCTGTCATCCTAGCAGGTCTTGCTGGGGGTGGCAGGAGGGGATGGGCGACCTCAGCCCCACGCTGGGCCTCAGGACCCAGGCTGCCTGCTCATCTGGCTGGCCTGGGCCTCCCCGGGAGCTGCTCTACCCTGGAAGAGAGATGGGGACGGGCGCAGGCGTCCACCTGCCCACCCACGGGGTCCTGGCTGCCGGCCACACCGCTGCCTCAGTTTCCAGTCCTGGAAGGCGGCCCAGCCCACCCCCAACCCAGTTCTGGGTGAGATTCCTAATTAGTCGCTTAGCTATTAGTGTCTAATGACTTGACAATTGCCCGATTGGAGCTAATTAGCTCCAGGCCGCTTGCTGGAAGAGGGTGACAGCCGGGAGGCCCACCCGGGTGGGCAGCAGGGTGATGCTCTGCCTGGGTGAGGCTCTGCCTGGGGCCTGGAGGGCTGCCTGGAGGCGTGGACTTTGGCACCCGCAGGTTGAGCGAGCGTGGGGGGAAGGTGTGGCCCGGCAGAGGGAACCTGGAGGAGTAAAAGCTGCCACCCCGCTCTGTCTGGGAAAAATCCCAATTCAGTCATTAACCCCTTAGTGAGAATTTCAGTCTCTCTCTGCTGCTCCCAGAGAGGATTTGCATATGGAGGCTTTATCACTAATGGAGGAAGCTAAGGCTTTGTCTGCCTCTCCCCAGGCGCGGTTTTGGGGTGGGGGCCCCCTCCCCGCTGCAGGCGCCACCCTGAACAGGGGCAACGCGCCCGCCTCAGGCTCGCTCGCCAACTTGGAACCGGGAATGCCAACACAGCAAGGCCGCCGCTATTTCAGAGACGCAAAGGGAAACAAATGGCCCCACGCCGGCAGCCAGAGCTGGGGATGGGGGTTCCCCTAGGACCTGCCCCCCAACACACACACCTGCGGGGTGCTGCCGACAACTCTGGCATTTCAAAGTCCTCGCCTTCTGACCTTTTTAATTCACTCGTTCAGGCAAGAAACACATATTGAGTGCCACTGTATGCAGGGCCCGTGTAGGGCCCTGGGGAAGGGACAGAGGAGGCCAACCTCAGGATCCAGGATTCAGACAGCAAACCCTGTAAAGGATCAGATGTGATATGGGGCAGGGCCCAGGGAACAGCATTGCAGGCAGTGGGAACAGCACCTGCAGAGGCCCTGGGTGGGAACGGGAACAGCTGGGAGGCTGGTGTGGCTGGAAGGGAGGAGTCTTGGAGAGGAGGCTGAGGAGGGTGGAGCGGATGTGCCATGTAAGCCTGGAGGGGTGTACATCTTATTCTGAGGATCAAGAATGGATGGAGGGGTTTGAGCCGCTGCCGACGTGTTACAGGGTCTGCTTTGCGTTCAGAAGGGCGAGCTTGGGATATGGGGAGGCTGGGCCCTGGCAGACCCTCACTGCATCCTGGAGGGGCCTGGGCACCCGGCCGCTCAGCCACACAGAAGCCTCGGTCTCTGATGTTTTACCGAAGGCAAAACGGGAGGAGAGAACACGGTGGCGTCAGACACGGGGGAAGCAGACACCATCCGGGAACCAAGAGGCCAGAGGGGGACCGACAGGGCTGGTGCTGTGGGCCCACCTTCCGAGGCTGCTCTGTCTCACGAAGGCTCCTGCTAGGAGCCAGGTTCCTTTTTTGGGTTGAATGTGGCTCCCTGGGGATCACTGCTGGGACAGGAGGGGAAACTGAGGCCAGAGGGCGGTGGGGAGCCCAGACGTCCCTGTGGTTCCTCCACGGAGGCCTCCCCTGCAGGGTGACCTGGGTGCGGGCAGTCCCAGGCGGGAGCTGAGCCTGGCTGCCATCGACCGCCTGATCAATGGGCTTTCACTTGGGCTAGGCAGGAACGAAAATGACTTCAAAAAGGCTGGAGCAGCTTCTGCATCGATCGTGCCCAAGAGGCCAGCGGGTCAATGAGACGCCTGTGCCCGGCCGGCCAATGGGGTAGCCCGAGGGGTGGGCCGAGGTCAAGTCGTCTCCATCTGAGCCTGTCTGGGGGCTGCCCCCGCATCTGTGCGGACGCACCCCGAGTGTCCAACAGCCGGGAGGAGCATCCTTCTGCACAGAGGGGAAAGGGAGCCTCAGACCCAAGGGCTCAAATCCAGACCCTAGCCCAGAACTGCAAGGTTCCGAAGCCCTGGACGGACCCCTGCCCCCCAAGCCTGGTTCCCTGGGGAGATTTCCCTGCGACACCCCCTCCCACTGTCCTCTGTGCTGGGCCCACAAGGATGAAGGAGGCCCGGGAAGCTCTCCGTCCCTGGACGAATCCAACCAGGTGGGGAAGGGCTGGAGGGTGACTTCACCGCCTCCACCCCCCCCCCCCCGCCTTGAAATTCTTTGCTCTGGAGATCTTCATGCCAGATCACTAGTGGGGAAACTGAGGTGCGAGTGAGCAGGCCTGCCTGCCCCTTCTCACCCCTGGAGACCCAGGAACCCTCAGCCCCGCCTGGCGCGGCATCTCGGGGTGGCGGGGGGCCGGGCCGATGCCATCTGATAATCCCACCAACCTCTCTCGAGCTGCTGTGCCAATTAGTGCACCCGGCGTGGGGCCGGTGGTGGACTCACCCCTGCAGACCAGGGTGGTGGCGGCTGTGCCAGGCCCAGAGGCAGTGCCAGGGCTGGGATTGGAGCAGCCTGCGCCCATGTGCTGCCAACTCTGATGGGGCCTCAGTTTCCCCTGCCTGTGCAGGGAAGGAGGAGGCAGGAGCGGTGTGGGGGACCCCCCATTCCTCCCTGTTCAGGTCTTTTATGTGCTAATAAGCCCCTCTCAGGGCCCCCCTGGTGCCCCGCTTGGTCCAGGCCGCCGGTTACATGACAGGGACCCTGGGGACCACAGCCGGGAGATCTAAGGGCTCCTGCCACCATCGCCTGAGGCAGTGAGAGAAGGGGAGCCGCCGGTCCCTCCCTCGACTGACCTCTATCCTCACAGACGAGGCTGGGTCAGGGGGCTCCCTGGAGGAAGGGGCCTGTGGGCTGCATCTGGGGGACCTCAGGGCAAAGGCTTGGAGGCAGGGCTAGGGGACTGAGGTGTCAGGAGCACAGGCACCCAGGAGGGAGACCAGGAGGCCGCCGGATTCCGGGGCTCGGGGCTCAGGAGGTTTCTGGGTTCCAGATAGGAGCGGGGTGGTGTGGGGCTCACAGGGTCACACAGGAGGGCAGGGTTGGGGCTGGGAGTGGAACCCAGGATGCCTCCAAACTGGGCGGCAGGTGGAACTCTGGGGGGCTGCGGTGGGGGGGTGTGTGTGGCGGGTGGAACTTTGGGGGTGCTGAGAGGAGGGTGGAGGGATTCTTCACATCAAGGGATTCTCTTTGGGGAAACTGAGGCCACGGTGGGGGCAGAGCTTGCCCCAGAGCGAGCTGGAACGCCCGACTTGTGTCCCCCACGCTGCCCCCATCCTTCTCAACAGGCGGGAGTGCAGAAGGAAAGCAGGGCTGGGGGCTGCCTGGAGGAGGCGGCACAGATGTTAAGCATGTTAGGTAGATGCTAAGTTTCTGGAGAGGGAATTCTTAGTGGAGGGACAGCTTGTGCAGAGGCCCGGAGTCAGGAACCCCACGCCGGCCCTTTGCACCCAGGGGTCCAGATGTCACCCGCCTGGACACCCGCCTCGCTGCTGGCCCTGCCGTGGGGCTGTTGGGGACACTGAGGCAGGAGGTGGGGGGCAGTGCCAGGCAAGAGACCATTGGCTCCCAACCTTAAAGCCCGCCGTGACCGGGGTGTGCAACTCCACCTGCTGGCCGCTATCACCATTCAGGGCCCCAGGCTGAGTCCACCTTGCGAACTGACCCTCCCCCATTCCCCGGCCTGACTTCCTCGTGCACCTGTTCCCTGACCCGTCCCTCTCCGCGCACCCTGACCCGTCCCCAGTGCTTCTGCCCCCTGACCCCGGCCCTCTCCGCGCACCCTGACCCGTCCCTCGTGCTCCTGACCCCTGAGCCTGCCCATGCACCCTGATCCATGCCCCGTGCTCCTGACCCCGGCCCTCCCCGCGCACCCTGACCCGTCCCTCGTGCTCCTGTCCCCTGACCCCAGCCACCCTGGCGCACCCTTACCCGTCCCCCGTGCTCCTGACCCCTGACCCTGCCCATGCACCCTGATCCATCCCCCCGTGATCCTGACCCCGGCCCTCCCCGCGCACCCTGACCCGTCCCCAGTGCTTCTGCCCCCTGACCCCGGCCCTCCCCGCGCACCCTGACCCGTCCCCAGTGCTTCTGCCCCCTGACCCCGGCCCTCCCCGCGCACCCTAACCCGTGTCCCGTTCCTCGCTCCCGGCGCTGACCTCTGGCCGCCCCGTCCCCGCAGGTTCCACGCAGGCGAGGGGGACGACGGCGGGGGCTACACGGTGGAGGTGAGCATCAACGATTACCTGGACATCTACTGCCCGCACTACGGGGCGCCGCTGCCGCCGGCCGAGCGCATGGAGCACTACGTGCTGTACATGGTCAACGGCGAGGGCCACGCCTCCTGCGACCACCGCCAGCGCGGCTTCAAGCGCTGGGAGTGCAACCGGCCCGCCGCGCCCGGGGGGCCGCTCAAGTTCTCGGAGAAGTTCCAGCTCTTCACGCCCTTCTCCCTGGGCTTCGAGTTCCGGCCCGGCCACGAGTATTACTACATCTGTAAGTGGGGTCGGGCCGGGGCTGCCGGGGGGCCGCGGGGGTGGGGCCGGGGAGTGGGCGGGACCGTGGGGTGGGGCTGGGGAGTGGGCGGTGCAGGGGTGGGCGGGGCCGCGGGGTGGGGCCGCGGAGTGGGCGGGACCGTGGGGTGGGACCGCGGAGTGGGCGGGGCAGCGGGGTGGGGCAGGGGAGTGGGCGGGGCAGCAGAGTGGGGACGCGGCCGGCGCTGGCCACTGACCCCCAAGGTGTCAAGTGCATGATGGACCCGCCATCCTCCCAACCATCCCAGGAGGCTAGGACTGTCCTCGTCCCTCGTTGCAGATGGGGAAACTGAGGCTTGGATGGGGACTGAGGCTGCACTATTGTGACCTCAGGCCTACAGCTCAGACCACTTCTTGGCGGTTGGACCAATAGACGTGTCTCACCCTCCCGACAGCAAGACCAGGGTGCCCGTGCCCCAGCCCAATGAGGAGGGAAACTGAGGCATCCAGAGCCCAGCAGGGGAGGGGAGCATGGTGGAAGCCACAGCTCGGCTGGGTGCTGGGGCTTACTCCTGCAATACCAGCACTTTGGGAGGCCTAGGCGGGAGGATCACTTGAGGCCACGAGTTTGAGACCAGCGTGGACAACCTAGGGAGACCTTTCCTCTACAAAAGCATAAAACCAGTTAGCCTGGCATGGTGACTTGGGCCTGTGGTCCCACCTGTGCGAGGGAGTGCATGAGCTCTGGTCACTCCACTGCACTCCAGCCTGGATGGCAGAGTGAGACCTTGTCTTTAAAAGAAGAAAAAACCCCACAGGACCTCTGCAGCACCAGCCGCACCCAGACTGGGTAGGGGTCTCAGGTCCTCCCCACCCCGCACCCACCCCCGCATCTCCCCAGGACCCATGCCAGGCTTGGAGAATCCCTGAGGACCGTGGGGTCTTCATCTGAAAGTTAGGTAGCAGCAGCCTTGGGGAGTTTCACACCTGCAGGACCCCATGGTGGGCTGGGCTTAGGGAGGCTGCCGGTCCCTGCTGCTCATCAGAGGGTCCCAAGACGGCCTTTTCGTCCCCATGAAAGGCCAACGGCAGGTGGGGAACACAGCAGTGCCATTCAGAGTCCCGGTCCTGCTTGGCCATGATATCTGTGACCTTGGTGGGGAATGTGGGGTCCAGCCACTGCCCACCTGAGATAGAGATGATGGCTTCACACTGGTGGCTTCCGCCGTGGCACCGAGACTGAGGGATTCCCGTGGAGTGGGGAACCTGGCTTCTCAGCATCTCGGGGCCTGAGGGATGGGGAGTGGGGTGGGGGATCTGAGGTCTGTGTCCCCAGGCTGCAGGGGGACCAGTGCCTCGACACCCAGCTCCTGCTGTGTGAAATCAAACTTTACAAGGCCGCATCGCCTCCTTTGTCTGCTCTAGTTGGATTTTTCCCTTTTAATTCAGGGAAGAAGCAGGTCAGGGAATGGGGGAAGGTGTTTAAATTAAGTCCCCATAATATAAGAAAAATTATGTTTTTCTTTCTGAGACGGCAGTTTCATAAAGATAATTATTGTAATTATTCGTCTTATCTCTGTGACGAATGTTATTTTTATTATGTGCTTTTTATCTTCATCTTCCAGTGTGAGGGGCTTCTAGGGGGCAGGCAGAGGTGGTGGCCGTGAGAACCAGGCCGTTGGGGGCCCTGGGCCCGGCAGAGACAGCAAGACCACATCCATGTGTGCGTGCACGTGGACCCACCCCTGTTCAATTGTCCACACGTGTGCACACCCCAGTGGCCCTGGCTTCAGGCATCCTTTTCTTCCTCTCCTGATGCTTGCTGATGCCCCCACTGCACGCCAGGAGGCTTCTGTGGGCCCAGAAGCAGGGGGCAGTGATGCTGGAATTTTGGGCATAAGAACCATATGGGAATAATCTTTCCCGGCCAGATGCAGGGGCTCATGCCTGTAATCCCAGCACTTTGGGCTGCCGAGGCAGGCGGATCACCTGAGGTCAGGAGTTCAAGACCAGCCTGGCCAACATGGTGAAACCTCGTCTCTACTAAAAATACAAAAATTAGCCAGGCATGGTGGCACACATTTGTAATCCTAGTTGCTTGGGAGGCTGAGGCAGGAGAATCACTTGAACCCGGGAGGCGGAGGTTGCAGTGAGCTGAGGTCACGCCATTGCACTCCAGCCTGGGCGACAAGAGCAAAACTCCATCATACACACACACACACACACACACACACACACACAATTTCCCAGAGACTCTAATGTGTTGCCAGGCGAGGCCCAGAAAGGGAGCGACTTGTCCACAGGCTCTCAGAGGACAGAGATTTGGTCAATCTCTGCTTGGTCAATCAAATGATTGCCAGGTCAATCATTTGACTATTAATACATCACCTCTTTGTTGATTGCTTGAAAACAAATACATCATTTTCTGAGCTCACCCTGTGCTGCCCTGGGGTGAGGCAGAGCAGAACAAAAACACAGACACCCCCAGGTTTTGGAGTCAGGATTGGACAGAGGGAGAGGCAGGGCGAATGTACAGGAGACTGCTGGGAAACAGGGGGCATTGTGTCTGGGGCTTTGATGTACGAGTAGGAGTTTTATGGGTGGCTCTCCACCTGGGGTTAGGGTTGATTCACCAAGGTGAGGAAGGGAGTACAGCCCCAGGAGGTCTCAGGCACCAAGAGCCACTTCCCCACTCATCCCCATCCCCTCTCTTCTAGCGGCCACGCCTCCTAATGCTGTGGACCGGCCCTGCCTACGACTGAAGGTGTATGTGCGGCCCACCAGTAAGTGCTCAGGGGAACGGGCAGGATCCGGGCCCCCACCCCTGTGTCCTAAACTCACAGAAACAGTGAATGTTCAGAAGAGCCAGGACAGGGGCCCTCGGGTTTCCCCATCTTGCCCTGCCTTGCCCCAGCCTCGATTTCCCCATCTTACAAATATGTCATACCTCCAAGAGTGAAGGTTGGCTGAACTCAGTGGCTCACACCTGTAATCTCAGCACATTGGGAGGCTGAGGTGAGAGAATCACTTGAGCCCAGGAGGCTGAGGCTGCAGTGAGCCGAGATCACGCCGCTGCACTCCAGCCTGGGTGACAGAGCAAGACTCTGTCTCTAAAAAACAAAGCATGCCGGGCACGGTGGCTCACGCCTGTAATCCCAGCACTTTGGGAGGCTGAGGCGGGTGGATCACAAGGTCAAGAGATGGAGACCATCCTGGCCAACATGGTGAAACGCCGTCTCTACTAAAAATACAAAAAGTAGATGGGCGTGGTGGCGTGTGCCTGTAGTCCCAGCTACTCAGGAGGCTGAGGCAGGAGAATCGCTTGAACCCGGGAGGTGGAGGTTGTAGTGAGCCCCGATAGTGCCACTGCCCTCCAGCCTGGCGATAGTGAGACTCCGTCTCGAATAATAATAATAATAATAACGATAATAATAATAATAATAACGATAATAATAATCATACAAACAAAAATTAAAGAGTGAATGTTGAATTCAACAGCCAGGTCCCCCACTTGAGACCAAGTGACTTTGCCTGGAGAGTGGGCATCAGGGATGGCACCAAGAGGGAGCCGAGGGCCTGCCTGCTGGGCTTTTGAGCCCGGTGGGCAGATGTGCACCCTGAGGCTGGGCGGCACGTCGGGAGCAGCCGAGTGGGGTTCGGGCCGCCGCTGAGCGTGCTGTCTCTGCCACCCCCAGATGAGACCCTGTATGAACCTCCTGAGCCGATCTTCACCAGCAATAACTCATGCAGCAGCCTAGGCGGCTGCCGCCTCTTCCTCATCACCATCCCCCTGCTCTGGACCCTCCTGGGTTCCTAGTCCCAGCCCCGCAGGACGCCGGCCCTGCCTGGACGGCCCCACCTGGACCGCCTGACCTCGGCCCTCCAGACCCAGCTGTGGCCCCCGCCTCTGAGACCAAATAGAGACGCTGCTTCTCCCTCCACTGGTGCTGCCCCCGCCGGGCAGGGGCCATCCACCCGCCCCAGGACCAGCCCTCAGGGAGGACCAAGAGCCCCCCCCGAGGCCCGAGGGGCTGGGGTGTTGCAGCCCCTGGCCAAGCCATCTCCTCTGGGGTGACGGAGAACCCGGGAACCTCTTGGCAATTTTTTTTTTTTTAGTGTATTTTTCATGGTTGGATCAAAAAGACTTGAGTTTTTAATTTAATTTATTCCCTGCCATTGCAGCGGGGCGGGGTCCCTGTGCCCCGGCCTGGGGGAGGGGAACGCGGAACGTGGGGTTGGGAACACAGCTGCTCCTCTCTGCTCTGCACCCCACTTGTGGGGCTCTGGCTGCAGCCCACCACGGTCCCCCCTGGTGCTCCAGGTTGGGTGAGTCTGAGCCGGAAGGGGTGCGTGGTGAGCACCCCTAATTGTGGTTGGGGGGGCCCTCATACCCCATCGCCCACCCGTATCCTCCTGGTAATTTCCTCCCAGCCAGTGTTTGGCCCCAGGGCGCTGGCCCTTCGGAATCACAGTCCCCCCCGTGTCTTAGGCCGATGCAAACAGCCCCCTGTCCATCCCCACCGCCTCACACGGTCCTCTCCGACGTCGAGAAGACCTTCTGTTCCTGTAAATAGAGCCAGCAAGTGCAAACTGTGATTTTATTTTCCATGTAATCCTGAGGACGGACTGGACCATTTATGTTTCTTCAGCCCTTCTTAGGGGGTCTTTTATTTTGGTGGGGGGGTGGGGTGGACTTTTAGAGTAGAAGCTGCACTTTGCAATAAGCTCGTTTCGTCTGTCAGAGCCCCTCCCTCAACTCTGTGACCTGATAATGTTTCTAAGAAAAAGAAAAAAGGACAAAAGGGAGGGAACCACTACCAAAAAACAAGAAACACCTCCCGGAAGACACTTTAATGAAGGAAACAACGCATTTATACGGATTTCATATTTCTACCCGCCTTTCCTGATTCTGTGTTTTATATAATATATAAATATATATTGTGTACGGCTGCCGGCCGGCGGCTCGAGGCACGCCCGGTGGTGGTGGGTGGGAAGAGGGCTTTTGTAGGGGGTTGGCGGGGCGGGCCACGTTGCCAGGCCTGGAGCTGGCGACCGGGCCTCCCCTCTTCCCGTCACAATCAACTTTGGATTCTGTATTTTTTTATAATAAAATGAGCATAAACCTCAAACGCGCGTGTCCGTATGTGGGGGCCTTGCCCTACTTGAAGGAGAGTTTTGCATTCCTGATTTGGTGGTGGACGCCGGGCGTGGTGGTTTACTCCTGTGATCACAGCACTTTGGGAGGCCAAGGCGGGCGGATCACTTGAGGTCAGGAGTTCGAAACCAGCCTGGCCAATATGGTGAAACCCCGTCTCTACTAAAAATATGAAAAAAAAAAAAAAAAAAAGCCAGGTGAGGTGGTGCACACCTGTCATCTTAGCTACTCAGGAGGCTGAGGTAGGAGAATCCCTTGAACCCAGGAGGCGGAGGTTGCAGTGAGCTGAGATTATGCCTTTGCACTCCAGCCTGGGTGACAGAGCAAAACTCTGTCTCAAAAACGAAGAAAATATTAGCTCGGCGTGGTGGTGCAAGACTGTAGATCCAGCTGCTTGGGACGCTGAAGTGGGAGGATGGCTTGAGCCTGGAAGGTGGAGGCTGAGGTGGGAGGATGGCTTGAGCCCGGAAGGTGGAGGCTGAGGTGGGAGGATGGCTTGAGCCCAGAAGGTGGAGGCTGAGGTGGGAGGATGGCTTGAGCCCAGAAGGTGGAGGCTGAGGTGGGAGGATGGCTTGAGCCCGGAAGGTGGAGGCTGAGGTGGGAGGATGGCTTGAGCCCGGAAGGTGGAGGCTGAGGTGGGAGGATGGCTTGAGCCCGGAAGGTGGAGGCTGAGGTGGGAGGATGGCTTGAGCCCGGAAGGTGGAGGCTGAGGTGGGAGGATGGCTTGAGCCCGGAAGGTGGAGGCTGAGGTGGGAGGATGGCTTGAGCCCGGAAGGTGGAGGCTGAGGTGGGAGGATGGCTTGAGCCCGGAAGGTGGAGGCTGAGGTGGGAGGATGGCTTGAGCCCGGAAGGTGGAGGCTGAGGTGGGAGGATGGCTTGAGCCCGGAAGGTGGAGGCTGAGGTGGGAGGATGGCTTGAACCTGGAAGGTGGAGGCTGAGGTGGGAGGATGGCTTGAGCCCGGAAGGTGGAGGCTTCAGGGAGCTATGATCACACCACTGCACTCCAGCTTGAGCAACAAAGCAAGACCCTGCCTCAAATAATAGTAATAATAATCATAAAATAATAACAATTTAGAGGTGGGTCTGGAGTCTACCGGGGAGGGGGGTGCGGCTTTGAGGAATGTCTGGGGATCCCCAGAGCTGCGAACCTGATTCATTAGTTATGTGCATGGTTTTGGGATCAGGCCTTGGGATGAGCATTTTATAGGGCCTGTATCCTTCATAGTCATCCATGGGCCTCAGTTTCCCTCTCTGGGAAGTAGCAACAGCCCACTTAGGGCTGGGAGGGGCGGCTGGGAGGATGGAGGGAGGAGACAGGGCTATGGATGGCTGGCTCCGGGGACACCGCTGGCCGGCACACACCTGAGCGTGGTGGAATTCCCGGGCCTCAGGATCCAATCAAATGTGAAACCTCCACTGGCAAGCTCTGCCTCCGTGTGACTCAGTTTCCCCACCTGCCCCAGGCCAGGGCAGGGGCTCTGTCATCTCATAACCTCTTCCCCTTGCAAAAGGCACATCTGTGAGTTCGGGGTCCCAGGGGCCTTCACGCCAGGCACGCCCCGATTGAAGAAACTGAGGCACAGAGAGGCTGGGGGTGATGTGGCAGGTGACCCTGCCCAGGGGACTGAGGTCTTTGCGGCTGGATGATGGTCGCCTGCATCCCACCCGCCGTGACGACGGGCGTCTCCGGCACAATTAGCCAAGCGGGAAGGCTCCCAGCTAATTAATTCAGCTGCTCTGGGCCCGGTGACGGGGGCCGCCTCCTAATGAGGCAGCCCAGGCACAAAGAGCCCTGTGTGTGCCCGCCCCGCCCCTGCCCCGCGCCGGGTGGACGCACGGAGGCACAGAGGGACGGCCAGCCACCATGCTGAGCCCTGTGGGGGAGGCCCCACCATGCCCCATTCCGCAGAGGACCCCGAGGCTCTGAGAGGGAGGTGACTCCCACAGCCCACTCGAAACCCAAGACTGCAACGTGACCACAGGGACAGAGAGGACCAGGGACAGAATGAGATCAGGGATCACAGGAGGCAGCCCAGCGCTGACTGTGATGCTGTTACAAAAACACAATAGTGTCCTTCCATTTTAATACAATCTCATGGATTTTAGTGCATTCGGAGACTTGTGCAGCCATCAGCTCTGTCTGATTCCAGAACATTCCGTCACCCCAAAAGGAAGCCTCGTTCCCATCAGCCGTCACTCTTCATCCCCTCCGCTGGCACCGAGGTATCCCCTCCCTCCCTGTCTCTGTGGATGGGCCTGTCCTGGACATTTCGTAGAAATGGGTCACACACCGTGTGGCCTTTTGTGTCTGGCGTCTCTCACTAAGCGTGACGCCCTCAAGGTGCATCCGTGCTGTGGCCTGGGTCAGAGCCTCGCTCCTGTTCACAGCTGAGTCACGTTCCAGTGCGTGGAAGGACCACGCTGTGTTTATCCAATCATCTGTCCACAGACACTTGGGTACTTTCCACCTTTTAGCTATTATGACAATTTTTTAAAATACAATTTATTATTATTGTTGTTTTTTGCAGAGATGGGGTCTTGCTATATTACCTGGCTGGTCTCGAACTCCTGGACTCAAGCAATCCTCCCGCCCTGGCCTCCCAGAGTGCTGGGGGTGCCAGGCATGGTAGCTCACCCCTGTAATCTCACCATTTTCAGAGATTGTCTCTAAAAAACAAAGAACAAAAACTTGAAAGCCAAAGTTCTTGTGATTACAGAAGTGAACCACCACGCCCAGCCAAGACACTTTTTTTAGATTTATTTTTTAACTCTTTGTTATTTACTAGAGATGGGGTCTCACTCTGTCGCCCAGGGTGGAGTGCAATGGTGTGATCACGGCTCACTGAAGCCTCTAGTTCCTGGGTTCAGGCGATTTGTCTCCCACAGCCTCTGAGTAGCTGGCACTACAGGCATATTGTGACAATCTTATTATCTTTGAGACAAAGTTTCAATGCAAAAGGTGACTTTGCTTTCTTGTTTTTTTTGTGTGTGTTTTTTTGAGACGGAGTCTTGCTCTGTGACCCAGGCTGGAATGCAGTGGCACGAACCTGGCTCTGCCTCCCAGGTTCAAGCAATTCTCCTGCCTGAGATTCCCGAGTAGCTGGGATTACAGGTGTGTGCCAACTCTCCTGGCTAATTTTTGTATTTTTAGTAGAGATAGGGTTTCACCATGTTGTCTGGGCTGGCCTCAAACTCCTGACCTGAAGTGATCCACCCGCCTTGGCCTCCGAAAGTGCTGAGGATACAGACGTGAGCCACTGCGCCCAGCCTAAAAGGTGACTTTGGGTAAATACACAAAGACTGGCTGAGGTCCTGCCTCTGGGCCTTTGCACACACTGTCCGCCGCCCACCCCCCACACGGCCCCGATGAACCGCTCTTGCAGATTGCAGCCGAGCTCCCCCACTCAGCCCCTTCCAACTCAGCTCAGATGTCACCTGAGTTCCTGGCCAGGAGGCTGTGGTGCCCTTTGTGACTCTTTCCTTGCCTGACTCCTCCCCAGGCTGCAGCGCCTAAGGGCAGGGGCTGGGTCTGTCCCAGTCATCACCAGGACCAGTGCTGGGCCCAGAGCAGGGAATCTCCTGGGACCGTGTCATTGGCCACACTCAGACATGTGTGCGCACACGCATGCATAGCCCTGCGCTTGCACCTGCACACCTGTGCACCCCTGTGTCACCAGACACATGCGTTTGGGCCCGAGTCTCTCAGGAACTGACCTCTGCTCCCTCGCCAGACCCTGGTCAGACCCCAGTCTCTGTCCCAGTGGCCGCATCAACGTGTCGAGTGGTCACTCACTCCAGGGGCTCTGCTGGGATGTCCCCGCCGGGTGTGGGCGCTCCTTGGGGAAGCCGGTGACCCCCAGGCCCCGACCGCAGCCCCAGCGAGACCCCAACACCAGCTCCTGCCAGCCCTGGATAGCCATTGGTACGCTGGTCCCGCGCAGCGCCTTTTCCGCCCGGAGGATCCGGAGGGAAGTCATCTCCCTCCTGCCGGCTGTTACTGCCGCCTCGGTGCCCGCCGCGGGCAGGGGGTTGGGGGAAGCTGCTGGGGGAAAGGAGGCCAGAGGCGCCCAAAACCCTGAGTGTGGCTTGGGGTGGAACCGTGCCCCTCCACTGATGGCCCAGGGCAGGACTGTGCCTCCCCCCCGACCTTGGCCATCTCAGTTTGGAGGAGGCGCAGCCCCCAGCCCTCGCCACTGAGTCTCAGTGTCCCTGTCTACACCTGTGTTTGAGGAGAAAACCCCTTTGTTCCCACCCTCTGGTCCAAATAGCCCTGATGGAGGGGGGCTCCCTTTTTTTTTTTTTTTTTTTTTTAGAAATAGTGTCTCATTCTGCCGGGCGCGGTGGCTCAAGCCTGTAATCCCAGCACTTTGGGAGGCCGAGACGGGCGGATCACAAGGTCAGGAGATCGAGACCATCCTGGCTAACACGGTGAAACCCCGTCTCTACTAAAAAATACAAAAAACTAGCCGGGCGAGGTGGCGGGCGCCTGTAGTGCCAGCTACTCAGGAGGCTGAGGCAGGAGAATGGCGTAAACCCGGGAGGCGGAGCTTGCAGTGAGCCGAGATCCGGCCACTGCACTCCAGCCTGGGCGACAGAGCGAGACTCTGCCTCAAAAAAAAAAAAAAAAAAAAAAAAAAAAAAAAAAAAAAAGAAATAGTGTCTCATTCTTTACACTCAAGACTGAATGGAGGCTGGGCATGGTGGCTCCTGCCTGTAATCCCAGCACTTTTGGAGACTGAGGCAGGTGGATTGCTGGAGGCCAGGGGTTTTAAGACCAGCCTGGGCAACAGGGTGAGACCCCCCCATCTTGGCAAAATAAAAATTAAAAAATTAGCCAGCATGCTGGCGCGCACCTGTGGTCCCAGCTACTCAGGAGGCCCAGGTGGGAAGATCCCTTGGGCCCAGGAGGTCGAGACCACAGTGTGCTGTGATCACGCCACTGCACTCCAGCCGGGGTGACAGAGCCAGACCCTATCTAAAAAAAAAAAAAAGAAAAAAACTGGGCCGGGCGCGGTGGCTCAAGCCTGTAATCCCAGCACTTTGGGAGGCGGAGACGGGTGGATCACGAGGTCAGGAGATCGAGACCATCCTGGCTAACACGGTGAAACCCCGTCTCTACTAAATATTACAAAAAACTAGCCGGGCGAGGTGGCGGGTGCCTATAGTCCCAGCTACTCGGGAGGCTGAGGCAGGAGAATGGCGTGAACCCGGGAGGCGGAGCTTGCAGTGAGCCGAGATCTGGCCACTGCACTCCAGCCTGGGCGACAGAGCAAGACCCCGTCTCAAAAAAAAAAAAAAAAAAAAAAAAAAAAAGAAAAAAACTGAACAGCTCACACCAGTAATCCCAGCACTTTGGGAGGCCAAGGCTGGCAGATCACCTGAGGTCAGGAGTTCGAGACCATCTTGGCCAAAATGGTGAAACCTTGTCTCTACTAAAAATACAAAAAGTAGCCAGGCGTGATAGCAAACACCTGTAATCCCAGCTACTCGGGAGGCTGAAACACAAGAATCGCCTTGCAGGGGTCCAACAGCCACATGGCAGGAATAAGAGGCTCCAAAAAAGAAAATAAAAAAAAATAAATAAGAAAAACAAAATAGGCCGGGCGCAGTGGCTCAAGCCTGTAATCCCAGCACTTTGGGAGGCCGAGACGGGTGGATCACGAGGTCAGGAGATCGAGACCATCCTGGCTAACACGGTGAAACCCCGTCTCTACTAAAAAATACAAAAAAACTAGCCGGGCGAGGTGGCGGGCGCCTGTAGTCCCAGCTACTGGGGAGGCTGAGGCAGGAGAATGGTGTGAACCCGGGAGGCGGAGCTTGCAGTGAGCTGAGATCCAGCCACTGCACTCCAGCCTGGGCCACAGAGCCAGACTCAGACTCCCTCTCAAAAAAAAAAAAAAAAAAAAAAAGTACAAAAAACTAGCCGGGCGAGGTGGCGGGCGCCTGTAGTCCCAGTTACTCGGGAGGCTGAGGCAGGAGAATGGCGTGAATGAACCCGGGAGGCGGAGCTTGCAGTGAGCTGAGATCCAGCCACTGCACTCCAGCCTGGGCGACAGAGCGAGACTCTGTCTCAAAAAAAAAAAAAAGAAAAAGAAAAACAAAATTAAAAAAAGCAGAAAAAATGAAGAAGTCCCCAACACCACCCTCAGCGGCCGCAGCACTCTGTCCTCTGGCCCCCAACCCAACCCTGACACCTGCTTCTTCCCCAGGCTCCTCTCGCTCACGGGTGCTCCCTCTTTGCCCTGGCTGGCACACCCTTCCCAAGTCTCCTCTGGGCTCTCCCCACCTCTTTTTTTTTTTTTTTTTTGAGATGGAGTTTCGCTCTTGTTGCCCAGGTTGGAGTGCAATGGCACAATCCCAGCTTACTGCAAACTCTGCCTCCTGGGTTCACGCCATTCTCCTGCCTCAGCCTCCCGAGTAGCTGGGACTACAGGCGCCCGCCACCATGCCCGGCTAATTTTTTGTATTTTTAGTAGAGACGGGTTTCACCGTGTTAGCCAGGATGGTCTGGATCTCCTGACCTCAGGTGATCCGCCTGCCTCAGCCTCCCAAAGTGCTGGGATTACAGGCGTGAGCCACCACGTCTGACCTCTCACTGCCTCTTTATAGGGCCTTTCTCCAGCCTTGCCTCTTCAGAGAGGCCTCCCGACTCCTTGACATAAGGCTGCACCCACACTTTTCTCCTTGCTTTGTCTTCTTTTCTTTTCAGTGTTTATGTATGTATGTATGTTATGTATGTAAGTATTTTGAGACAGAGTCTCGCTCTGTTGCTCAGGCTGGAGTGCAGTGGTGCAATCTCGGCTCACTGCAAACTCTACACCCCCCAGGTAGAAGCAATTCTTGAGTCTCAGCCTCCCGAGTACCTGGGATTACAGATGCCCGCCACCATGCCCAGCTAGTTTTTGTAGTTTTAGTAGAGACGAGGTTTCACCATGTTGGCCAAGCTGGTCTCGAACTCCTGACCTCAAGTGATCTGCCCGCCTTGGCCTCCCAAAGTACTGGGATTACTGGTGTGAGCCACCGCGCCTGGCCTTTCAGCATTTATCTATCACCCCAGGCACACCCTGTCTTTATTTTCCTCATTTATGTGTCAGCTCCCTGAGGGGCGGGATTTTGTCTCGGTCCTGCCTGATCTCCAGTGTCCAGAGCATGCCTGGCACACAGTAGTTGCTCAATAAATGCTTTTGATTGAATGAATGAATAAATGTTATATGTATATATGCATGCAGAAACTACATGATCAGAAAAGGGAAAATTCCATAAAAATTGCATCTGGCACGTCAATGTCAACATCCCCAGTGAGCACTTAGTGAGCACCTACGGTGTGCAGCCAGGGCTGGGCCCTCCCTCATCTGTGGCTTCAGGGTCAGGGTGGTGGGGCTGTCCCAGTGGCCTCCGGGCCCCAGGTCTGGGGGATTTCTGGGAGGAGGCCGTGGTGTCGGGGACTGTGTTCCAGGCTGCAGGTGGCCAGGATGCAGACAAAAGTAAGTTCCCAGCTCAGGGGACCCTACGGATCCGGACATCACCACTGAGACGACGCCCAAGCTGGAAATTAAGTGGCTGCAGGCAGGCTGGTGTGGCTGGCGGAGAGGCACCCCAGAGGAGGTGGTGTAGCCCCTGGCATTCTCAGTCTCCCCTCTGGAGCTGCTGCACTGGAGGTAATCACCACGATCATAGCAATATCTGTGACAGTCATCAGGGCTGGGGCTGGGGTGCAGCAGGAGGGAAGGGGCAGCCGCGAACTCGGTGCACGGGCTGGGCAGGAGGCATTGTAACCCTCCTGGACCCTGTTGCCCTGACAGCTGCTCCCTGGGAGACACCAGCCGAGCCTGGGGAGGGAGAGCCATGATCAGGGTGGGGTCCGTTAGGGAGCTGAGTTGGGGAACAGGAAAGGGAAGCCAGGTGGTGGGACCAGCCTAGGCAAACTCTCAGAAGCTGGGCTTGTGGGCGATTCAGGCATTTTTTTTTTTTTTTTTTGAGACGGAGTTCCACTCCTCTTGCCCAGGCTGGAGTGCAATGGCGTGATCTCGACTCACTGCAACCTCCGCCTCCTGGGTTCAAGCGATTCTCCTGCCTCAGCCTCCTGAGTAGTTGGGATTACAGGCATGTGCCACCACACTCGGCAATTTTTTTTTTTTTTTTTTTTTTTTGTATTTTTAGTAGAGATGGGGTTTCTTCATGTTGGTCAGGCTGGTCTCGAACTCCCGACCTCAGGTGATCCTCCCATCTTGGCCTCCCAAAGTGCTGGGATTACAGGCCTGAGCCGCCGCGCCCGGCCGTCTCCACCTGGTTGAAGGTCTTGCCGTTGTAGACGCCCACCGTGCTACCCACCATCGCGGGCAGGAGAAGCGTGTCCCGAAGGTGCGTCCTCACCCCTTCCGGCTTCTCCATGGGCGGAGCCCCCTTCTTGGCCTTGCGCAGGCGCTTCAGCGGCGAGGGCTGCTTCCGCTGCAGGCCCCGGTTCAGCCGCCGCCGGCGCGCACTGTACAGTTGCATCAGCCGCTCGGGGGACGTGTCCAGTAGCTGGTCCAGGTCCACGCCGCGGTAGGTGAAGTTGCGGAAGGTCCGTTTCTTCTACTCTACCTCTGCCATCTTGCTGCATCCTCAGAAAAGCTCTTCAGGCCCTTCTTTTTGAGACGGGGTCTTTTGCTGGTGCCCAGACTGGAAGGCAGTGGTGTGATCGTGGCTCACTGCAGTCTTGACTTCTTGGGCTCCAGCGATCCTCCTGCCTCAGCCTCCTGAGTAGCTAGAAACACAGGTGCACACCACCATACCTGGCTAATTTTTTTTATTATTTGTAGAGATGGGCGTCTTGCTATATTGCCCAGGCTGGTCTCAAACTCCTGGGCCCAAGGGATCCTCTTGCCTCGGCCTCCCAAAATGCTGGAATCACAGGCGTGGGCCACCGTGCCCGGCGAGCTCTGGGCCCAAGCTCTGGGCCTTCCTGCACGGTCACCTGGTGGAGCAGAAACAACCAGCGGCTCCCTGTCCATTTGTCGGTGCACATTCCGGGGCTCCGACGTTGGCTTCCGAGGCCAGAACTGCAGAGTCACCTGCTCTGCGCTCGAGTCTGGAATGTCTCAGACCAGATCCCTTCCTTCAGAGCCTGAGAGAGGGAGAGACCCTGCCCAGGCCTCCCAGGGGCCTGCCCACCCGACAGCCCTTCACTCCCCCACCCTCATTGATCCAGAAATGAAGAGCTTCGGCCCAGGAGCGATCAATGCGCCCTAATGGACATGTATGGCGGGGAGGGGCGCTGAGTCGCAGGAGACACCCTTCCCTGTGCAGAGGGGGAAACTGAGGCCGCTCCCAGGCCCCACGGGTCACTGGCGTGAAGCAGCGCGAGCCTTGCCGCGTCAGGAGTTGCACCTGGAGCAGCCCAGGGAGAAGGAGGGTGGGGACCCTTCGTTCCGGGGCTCATTACGGACACCCCGCCCGGCTGCGTCCGCCCAGGCTGGTCTCTTCCCCAGCTCCGACCGCCCCGCCAGCGTTTGGGGCTTACAGCTCTGCCCTGGGCTCAAGTCCTGGCTCCCACCAGGGGCTGTGGGGCATCCCCTCTGGGTCTGGGGTCCACAGTGCCTGTCTCCAGGCATGAGAGAAGCTTCTAGAGACAATCTGTGAGCATCTTTCAACAGCATCCCCCATCCCTGCCCCTCCCCAGCTCAAGCTCCAAAGCGAGCGTGGATGACAGGAGAGAGGAGGGAGGCATGGGGCGAGTTTATTATCACTCACGGGCTTCCTCCGCCCCCACACCTGGCCTCCCCCGGGGCTTCTGTGATTTTTTTTTTTTTTTTTTTTTTTTTTGAGGCAGGGTGTTTCTGTTGCCCAGGCTGGAGTGCAATGGTGCAATCGTGGCTCGCTGCAGCCTCCACCTCCCAGGCTCAAGCAATCCTCCCACCTCAGCCTCTCGAGTGTCTGGGACCACAGGCATGCGGCTCCATGCTACCTAATTTTTTAAATTTTTGTAGAGATGAGGTCTCCTTGTGTTGCCCAGACTGGTCTTGAACTCCTGGCCTCAGGTGATCCTCCCACCTCAGCCTCCTGAGTAGCTGAGACTGCAGGCATGAGTCACCACATGTGGCTAATTTTTGTATGTTTGTGTGTATTTATTTATTTTCGTAGAGATGGGGTTTCCCCACGTTGCACTGACTGGTTTCCGAACTCCTGAGCTTAAGGGATCCTCCCGCCTTGGCCTCCCAAAGCGCCGGGATTACAGGCATGAGCCACTGCACCCGGTCTGCAGCCCATTTTGTAGATAAGGAAGATGAGGTCAGAGAAGGGGAGTGCCCAGGCCCTGGGCCCTGCAGCCAGGACCCCATTAGGGTCCAGTGGATGGCGGAGGGGAGGCAGCCTGACCACTCCCGACTCCAGCCAGTCACCCCAACCTGGCCTCCCACCCCGGCCTCTGGGGAGAGCAGCACAGGTGCCCGGAGAAGCAAAGAATGATGTTTATTCCTCACATGAGGAGAAGGAGCTGGGGGCGCCCGAGTGGGTGGTCTTGGCGCTGGGCGGTCCTCGTGGCCCCCTAAGCGTCAAAAACCAGAGCTTGTTATGATCTTGTGATGGAGTGGGGGCCAGCCCCTCGCAGGGACGGCTCCGCCCGCCCGCCAGGCACTAGAGTTATGGTTTGCAATATCCCACCCCCCTCCCAGCCTGAGCATTAATGATGGTGGCACCCGAGTCCTCGAGCACCCAGGGCTGTTAGCATCGTCCGTCATGCTTGTGGCTGCGGCTCTAGAAGCTCTGTGGCCAGGAGGGGAAACTGAGACACAGAGAGGTTCACCTCAACCCCTGCGTGAGGGCACAGCAGCAGACATCGGATAAGCCCAGGTTGTGGTGTGCTCTCCACCACCCACTATAGATAAGGCCCCTGTTCTCCGAGCCTCAGTTTGCTCATCTGGAAAACAGGCTACAGTGACGCAGGGTGGGGTCTCACATTCTGGGGGTTCCTGATGAGCAGAATCGCCAGCCCCATGGAGGCAGGCCCTTTGTTGCCTGATCCCCGCCCCCGACCTTCCCTGTGATCCCATTGTCCAGCGCAATGCCAGCAAGCCCTCCGTGGATGTTTGTTGAATGACTGAATGAGCGTGTTGTGCATGGACTCTGAGTCAAGTGCTCTTTCTTGACTGCTGGGCAATACTAGAAGCAGAGGGCTCATTCTCCATCCTTCACTCCTCCGGGAAGGCCTGGGGGGCAGGGGTGTTGGTGGGGACGGCCTCTCGAACGTGAGGGGGGCAGCAGGGGAACTGCAGGAGCCAGTGGTGCTGGCTGGCAGGTCTTTAAATTAAAATACATATATACACCAGATAAATAAACTCGGCCCACATCCTGGTGACAGGCGGAATTAAGTTGCCCAGTTGGGGACCGGGCAGCGAAGGCTGGGGGTGGAAGGGGATGGGGCCGAATTACCAAGGGCGGTAACTCAGCCCCATCCTCTCCCACTTTCTATCCCATGAATATTCCTGAGACCCCTGTCCTGCCGGGTTCCTGGGAGGTGCTGAGGGGGTCAGGGAGTAAAGACCCAAATTCTGAGCCCCCAGTTGGGCACCCGGGATCTGGCTCGGCTTAGAGAGAGACCAGCTGCCCATGGGGTGCCCTGGCTGAGTCAGTGTCTTCGTCTGAAGCAGGGAGACTGTGGCTCCCTCTCCCAGCACAGCGGTTGCCCTTGGCAGTGGGCGTGGGGTGGACCTGGTTCAAGTCCCAGCTGAGCACTCAAGGGCTGGGAGCAGCCTCTGTTGGGTCGGGTACCAGGGAGACCCCGTTCTAGCTCACAGGGAGGCCCCCGTGGGGCCCGCACAGCTGCAGGGTCCTCCCTGGGCCCTTCCCTTCGACCCAAGCCCGGGGAGAGGGGTGGAGGGTGCGGGGGGCAGTTTTCAATTACGGAGAAGCTAATCTCCCAGTGAGGGCCGTTCTGGGGCCCAGTAAATCTATTATGAAAAGCCTCTAAATGTATGTAAAACCGGCCTCCGACAATCCGGGGATTAGGCTGTCGGGAGGGGAAACCGAGGCGCAGGCCGCCTGGCGGATTAGCGCAGCGGGGCCCCTGGAGGGTTGGGGGGAGCAGTCCCCGGAGGTCCAGGGCAGAGGGAGAGAGGTCCTCTGAAGAAGCCAGCACCCATTTTATAGCTGGGGAAACTGAGGCCGGGGAAAGGCCCCCCCCAGGGGTCCCCTCTCAATGTCAAGGGCACTTTTGCCGGCCACTCCTTCCTTTGTCGAAAACCCAGGGGTATCTTCCCACAAGGTGGGCTCGGTGGGTTGGAAGGATGGGGAGCTGGAGACCCCAGGGCTACGCTCGTGGGACCCCTGCACCCAGCTTAAGGCTCCGTGGCCCGGCCTGCATCTCTGCCGGCGTCCCAGACCCTTTGAAGCTGCCGCATCCTTTGGTGCTTCTGAAATGTCTTTTTTAATCACCTACTGTTTGCCAAGCCAGAGGCGGCAAAGGTAACAGAAGAGGGGACGCCAGTGCCCTGGCAGCTCAGGGCACTCGCCGAAGATAAAGGCAGCCAGGAGAGGCCTTTCCCAAGGACTCCCGCTTCCGCTGGGAGGTGGGGAGGAGGAGGTCACCCTACAGTAGTGTGGTGAGGCCACTCCAGGCCCGAGGGAAGGCCTGGTGGCCGAACAGAGACATGAGCTGAGAAGCCCCGTGGCTGCCCTGCTCCTGAGGGTGGCAGGGAGCCCTCAGAGGGTTTGAGCCGAAGTGGCATCTGTGGCGGGACCGTGGACCCCCAAGCCCTTGGGGTCCACGCTTGGGAGCACAGCTTCCTCAGCGTGGCCCCACACTCTCCCAGGCTCACCCAGCCCCCTCGAGTAGGGCCTGCTCACCCTCCTGCCCGTGGGGCCCTTGGTCCAGCAGTTTCCTCTCCTGGACACTGTCCCCACCTGCTGAAGTCCATCCAGGAGCCCCAGTGCATGAGGAGGAGGGGGGGCGATGCCCCTTCTCACCCCCACCTAGTGGAGTTCGCAGGCAGCTGGCAGCTGGAGAAACTGAGGCATGAGGCTGGGAGCGGTGGCTCACGCCTGTAATCCCAGCACTTTGGGAGGATCAGGCTGGTGGATCACCTGAGGTCAGGAGTTCAAGACCAGCCTGGCTAACATGGTGAAACCCCGTCTCCACTAAAAATACAAAAATTAGCCGGGAGTAGTGGCGCGTGCCTGTAATCTCAGGTACTCGGGAAGCTGAGGCAGGAGAATTGCTTGCATCCAGGAGGCGGAGGTTGCAGTGAGCCGAGATTATGCCACTGCACTCCAGCCTAGGGGACGAGAGTAAAACTCCGTCTCAAAAAAGAAAAGAAAAAATTGAGGCATGAGCTGACAGCCCTTTCTGCAGGCCTCGGGCGGCACCCAATGGGGCCTTCCCGGGGCCCCTGGCCTGGCCCGGGTCCAGCCACCAGCTTGTCCCTGCCTCCCAGTTGCTGGGGAATGAAAAGGAGGCGAGTGGTTTCTGTGACTCGTTCAGGCCCAGGCCTCCGAATTCCTCCAAGTCCCAGGCGAGGGGTTGTGCAAAGCTGCAGCAGGGTGGGACCGTCCCAGTGAGGGTGACCCTGGCGTCCGGGCCATGGTGGGCTTGCTCTGTGACCTGGGAGGGGGTGTGTGCCTGTCTGTGACTCAGTTTCCTCGTCCGTGTCATCAGCAACCGCCAGATGCCGTTCCCAGCACTGGGTGGGGGCAGAGGGCCTGAGGGGTGTCGGAGGGGGGCTCCAGGCGCCCCTGCCCCCCACCCGGCCGTCAGTCAGCCTGGCCGGGCCCCCTTCAAGTCGTCACGGCCCAGCAACGGCCACGGGAGGGATTATTCCGGCCTGTCCAGGGTGGACTGAAGTGGAACCGGGGCTGACGAGCGGAACGCGCCCCCACAGACCTGGCCCGCCCGCCTTTGTCTGATGCCAGCCCCCAACCCGCCTGCCGTCATGGACCCTGCCTCCCGTGCCTGAGCCCCATTTCTCTGGGGGCCAGGCTGCCTCCCTCGCGTGGCCCCTGCCTGGCCAAAGCCCTGCAGCTTCTCGGCCCGCTCCAGCTGCTGGCTGCCTCAGTTTCCCCGTCTGCAGCATGGGCGTGCAGGGTCCCTCTCGTCGGCTCATTGGCGGCTGAACGGGGGCTGTGTGGGCAGAGGCGCCTGGCGGGGGCACAGGCTCTCCCGGGGCTTTCCCAGGGTGCTCAGGGGTCCCTCTGCCCGGTCCCTCCACTGAGCCTTTGTCCAGGAAATTCGAGGTGGCAGGGAGAACGGATCCGCTCTCGGCCTGAATGGAGCCGCAGCAAATGCTGTTGACCCCTGACCCCAGCCTCCTAATCCCGGGGTCGAGGCTCTCACCAGAGAGGGGCCCTGGGAGATGAGCTGGGGCACGACCCCCGCCCCGGGCACCAAGGGGGGCTTCCGGGTCAGGGTGTGAGGGGCTGCAGGAGGACGCGGCTGCCCCGTTGGCCACGTGCCCGGTCATCACCTCTCAGAGGCCAACACGGGAAACTGAGGCGTGGAGGAGCCCTTGTAAGCCCCACAGCTCTGGGGTGGGAGCCAGGCCCGGCCGCCTGCACGGAGGGACACAGGGCCAACAGCTGCCCCTCTGTGTCACCAAACAGGAATTCCGGGACATCTGGCTGGTCCTGGAAGGCGCGGCTAGCTTCTAAACCCCGAGTCTTCAGGAACCCCTCTGGGTACCTGGCCCCTGTGTGTCCCCCCAGGAGCCCCTTGTCCGGAATAGGGGGAGGGGCTTTTCTGGCCACCCTCTGCCGCTCTAGATTTACCCAGCGTCTTCAGGAGGAAGAAATGAATGAAGTGAAAGGAGGCGTCCTCATGCCTGCCAGCTGCTGCAGTTGAGCCCCCATGCCTTGTGGCTACTTAGAGGCCTCAGCTAGCAGCATCCACCGCAGATTAAAAGATTCTCCGTCGCAGGCTGGGACGCGCTCACACGCTTGGGCGCCCCTGCTCCCCGGTGGCCGTGTGTCTGTTCCACCCTGCCGAGCTGTTCCCCACGATCAGTTTCAATTTGGCCTGGTCTCTGCTTCTGCAGCACGACCCTCCTTGGGGGCTGGTGGAGGGGAAGGAGTTGCTGGCTTCCGCAGCCCTCCCTCCAGGTCCCTGGGACCGTCGCCTGCGATGAGAGAGCTCCGCTGGCCTGCCTCTTTTTTCCGGGCCTCAGTTTCTCTGGGTGTGGAACGAGGACGCAGGGTAGCGCAGTGTGGAGCCAGCCTGATTTTCATCCAACCTCATGCAGTCACCGAACGCCCGCCATGCGCCTGACCCTGGGCTGAACCCTGGGGCACCGTGGGGGTCACGGCAGGCAAACTTGAGTCGGAGGCGGAGGAAGGGGAGGAAGAGCGTTCCTGCAGGGGTGAGGCTGTGTGCAGAGGGGTAGAGAGGGGGAGGCAGGAGGGAGCATCCAGCCCTGGGGGAAACGGTTAAGGTGAAGCCACAGAGGAGGGTGCACGCGCCCAGGCAACAATATTACTCGACAGCTAACGTTTCTGTATTTATTTATTTATTTATTTATTTATTTATTTATTTATTTATTTTTTTGAGACGGAGTCTCGCTCTGTCGCCCAGGCTGGAGTGCAGTGGCCGAATCTCAGCTCACTGCAAGCTCCGCCTCCCGGGTTCACACCATTCTCCTGCCTCAGCCTCCCCAGTAGCTGGGACTACAGGTGCCGCCACCTCGCCCGGCTAGTTTTTTGTATTTTTTAGTAGAGACGGGGTTTCACCGTGTTAGCCAGGATGGTCTCGATCTCCTGACCTCGTGATCCACCCGTCTCGGCCTCCCAAAGTGCTGGGATTACAGGCGTGAGCCACTGCGCCCGGCCTCTGTATTTAGTTTTTGAGACAGAGTCTCACTCTGTCACTCAGGCTGGAGTGCGGTGAGCTGAGGTGCCATCTCAGCTCACTGCAGCCTCAACCTCCCTGGCTCAAGTGATCCTGCTATCTCAGCCTCCCATGTAACTGGAACCACAGGTGCCACCATGCCGGGCTAATGTATTTATTTATTTGTTTATTTAGAGACAGAATTGCTCTGTCGCCCAGGCTGGAGTGCAATGGTGCAATCTTGGCTCACTGCAACCTCCACCTCCCGGGTTCAGGTGCTTCTCCTTCCTCAGCCTCCCGAGTAGCTGGGATTACAGGTGCACCCCACCATGCCTGGCTTATTTATTTATTTATTTTTGAGACAGTCTTGCTCTGTCACTCAGGCTGGAGTGCAGTAATGCGATCTCAGCTCACTGCAGCCTTGACCTCCCTGGCTCAAGTGAGCCTCCCATCTCAGCCTCCCAAGTAACTAGGACCACAGGTGTGCACCACCACACCCGGCTAATTTATTTGTTTATTTATTTAGAGACAGAGTCTTGTTCTGTCGCCCAGGCTGGAGTGCAGTGGTGCAATCTCAGCTCACTGCAACCTCCACTTCCCGAGTTCAAGCGATTCTCCTGCCTCAGCCTCCCGAGGAGCTGGGATTACAGGCACCTGCCACCACACCCAGCTAATTTTTGTAATTTTAGTAGAGATGGGGTTTCACAATGTTGCCCAGACTGGTCTTGAACTCCTGAGTGCAAGTGATACACCCCACCTCAGCCTCCCAAAGTGCTGGGATTACAGGTGTGAGCCACTGCGCCCGGCCAATAGCCAACATTTATTGAGTGCTTACTGTGTACCATATGTCGGCCAGCAGGCTTTCCCTGCCTCATCTCCCTGGAACCTCCCAAGGATCCTCTAATACCCATTTTACAAATGAGGAGACTGAGGCCACAGACAGAGACCGCTGGGAGGTGAGGGAAGGAGGCCACGGCCATGCTGGCGTTGGCAGCACTGGGGTTTCGGACCCAGCTCAGACCTGTCCGGGCCCCGGCAGCACTGGGGTGCGGCTGGCTCCTTCTGCGCCCTGCGTTCCTTCCTTTCAGGCCTCCAGGCTTCCCTCCTTTTCCGGGGTGGCCGTGGAGGAACCTACATGGGCTCCTGGGTGCTGGAGTTCGATCTGAACCTTCCCGCTCATTCTGCGTGACCCCGGGGGCGTGCCTGGCCCTCCCGTGCCTCAGTTTCCCTGGCCGCACCTGCCGGACTGTGCGTCCCCCGACCCCCCACAGCCGGGGCGCCGTCTCTGGGCCCCCCGCGGCTCCGGGCTCTGGCCGCCGCTAGGTGGAGCGAGGAGGCCGGTGGAGACGGCGGCGCGGGCAGACGCGCGCTCGGAGCTGCAGAGGCCGGGAGCCGGACTGGCGCGCGGGCAGGGCTGCGTGGACACCCGCAGACAGCGGGTGGACCCGTGGACACCCGCCCCGCAGACAGCGCCCCTGGGAGGCCCAGCCGGACAGTCTGCAAGGGGCCCGCTCGGGGCGCAGGAGGGCGGCGTCCGGGGCGCGTGGTTTGGGTCGGTTGGGACCGGGATCCCGGAGCAGGCAGGCTCAGAGGTCTGGATGGTCAGGGCGGCCTCAGGTGCTGGGGAGCCCCCCTGGCTGGACCTGGGGTCCTAGCTTCATGTCCACCTCCTGGAGCCTCAGGTCTGGGTCTGATGCCCCAACAGGAACCCCAAGCCCTGGCCACCACCCTTCCTCACCTCTGCTGCCCCTCCACTGCCCCGGCCAGTGGTTTGTGCCATAATCCTCTTGGGAGACCCATTTTTCATAGGAGGAAACTGAGGCACAGAGCGTTCTGTCAGTCACAGAACAGCTGGGTCCCTCCTGTGTGATGAGCGCCCCTGGGTCCTCCTGTGTCGTGACCACACCCGTGTCCACTTTCTGGGTCGTGGGCTGCACAATGTCACCGCTCCAAATACCCTCCCGTGGGTGCTGTGGGTGGTTTCCTTGGTCTTGGGACGGTCCTCTCTACTCAGGCAGGGATACCTGTCTGGGTTCACCCCTTACTGCCGCTGCAAGGCAGGGCTGGTGAGGCCGTTTACACCCTGGGGGCCGTCTGGTGCGGCTGCAGCTTCCCACATCACAGCTGAGGACAGGGTCCTACCCACAGGTGCCCTTGGTGGGTTCAGCTGGCCCCTGCTGCGGGATCCTGGTTGATTTCCGGTACTCCTGGCCTTGCCGCTGTCATTCCCTCTGGGCGTGATGAACACCTGCTGTGCCATGCTCTCGGGCAGCTCTCCGGGGTCATGGAAACTTCTGTGCCTCAGTTTCCTCCTCTGGAATGTGCAAATCCTTAGAGAAATAAGCTGGAAGACCTGGGAGCAAGCAGGCTTGGGTTTCCAGGTCGGGGGGCCAGATACAACCCCAAGACTTTGGGAGGTAAAGAGACACCTGCTGCTCCATCTGGACCCATGCCCGCGAGCTCTGCTGCTCTGCACCTGGCCCCTGACCCTGTCCACTTGCCCCCTATGGGTTCAAGGCACCAGGAATCAAGAATCCGGCCCTCTGGGCCAGATGCGGACTCGGTGGCTCACGCCTGTAATCCTGGCACTTTGGGAGGCCGAGGTGGGTGGATCACCTGAGGTTAGGAGTTTAAGACCAGCCTGGCCAACGTACTGAAACCCTTCTCTACTGAAAATGCAAAAATTAGGCCGGGTACGGTGGCTCAAGCCTGTAATCCCAGCACTTTGGGAGGCCGAGACGGGCGGATCATGAGGTCAGGAGATCGAGACCATCCTGGCTAACACGGTGAAACCCTGTCTCTACTAAAAAATACAAAAAATTAGCTGGGCGAGGTGGCGGGCGCCTGTAGTCCCAGCTACTCGGGAGGCTGAGGCAGGAGAATGGTGTAAACCCGGGAGGCGGAGCTTGCCGTGAGCTGAGATCCGGCCACTGTACTCCAGCCTGGGCGACAGAGCGAGACTCTGTCTCAAAAAAAAGAAAAAAAAAAAGAAAGAAAAAATTAGCCAGGTGTGGTGGCGCGGGCCTGTAATCCCAGCTACTCAGGAGGCTGAGGCAGGATAATTGCTTGAACCTGAGAGGTTGAGGTTGCAGTGAACCGATCACGCCCCTGCACTTTAGCCTGGGGATAGAGTGGGAGGGAGGGAAGGAGGGATCGATTCAGCCCTCTTTCCTCCCCTTCCCGCTCACTCCGACCCAACCTCCCAGTTCTGTCTTTAGAACAAGCTGCTTTTGTCTCTGCCCCAGGGACTTTGCACAGCCTGCTCTGTCCCTGCACGTGGCCAGCCCAGCAGCTCCCTCGCTGCCCACCTGTGGCTGGCCACATCCCTCCAATCTTCAGACACCCATTTTTTTTTTCTTTTTCTTTTCTGTTTTATTTTTTGAGATGGTGGGGGTGGTCTCGCTATGTTGCTCAGGCTGGTCTCCAACTCCCGAGCTCAAGCGATCCTCCCGCCTCGGCCTCCCAAAGTGCTGGGATCCCAGGCATGAGCCACCTCGCCTGGCCCTGACACCCATTTTTATGTTCAGTTTGACAATATTTGTGACAAGTGAGTCAGAGATGACACAGCAAGGGGACGAAGACATGTTCCCTTCCCTCTAGAAAGTCGCAGTCACGCACGGAAGACAGAAGGCTTGCAGCACACAGCGATGGGATAAAGGAACCAGCTCTGCAACAGAGTGGCTCTCAACTTTCCTTCACTGAGATATAATTCACAGACCATGAGGTTCACCTGCTTATAGGTGTAATCCAGTGACTTTTAGCGTATTTGCAGAGTTGTGCAAACATCACCTGTCTAGTTCCAGAACGTTCTCATCACCCCAGAAGGAAACCCCATCCCCATTAGCCGTTGCTCCCTGTCCCCACCCCAGCCCCGGCACCCGTGCATCCCCTCCCTGCCTCTGTGGATTGGCCTGTCCTGGACATTTCATAGAAATGGGATCACAGACTGGGTGCAGTGGCTCACACGCCTGTACTCCCAGCACTTTGGGAGGCCGAGGCGGGTGGATCACCTGAGGTCAGGAGTTCAAGACCAGCCTGGCCAACATGGTGAAACCCTGTCTCTACTATCAATACAAATAAATTAGCCGGGCGTGGTGGTGGGCGTCTGTAATCCCAGCTACTTAGGAGGCTGAGGCAGGGAGAATTGCTTGAACCTGGGAGGCAGAGGTTTCAGTGAGCCAAGATTGTGCCACTGTAGTCAGCGTGGGCAACAAAGCAAGACTACGTCTCAAAAACAAAAACAACCTGAAACTCAGATGGTGACCCTCCCCTGCCTCAGTCCTACGATGGCTCTCTGTGCCCCAGGATTAACTCACACTCCCGGGCCTGGCTGGGCACAGGGCAAGGCCAGAAGAACCTGAAAAAGCCAGAGGGTCCCGGCTCAGCGAGGAATGGGAGGTGCTTCCTTCTATCCATATAGGAGCCTAAGAGAGCTGCGAGAGTGGGAAGTGGGGTTGCCCCGATTTTCCAGGGCAGGAAACCAAGGCTGGGGGTTGGGGCTAACACCCAGGTCAGGGCCCCGGGTCTCGCTGCCCAGAGGCTTCGGTGAGTGAGGCTTATGGCAGCATGAAGCTGCGCCCGCCGGACCCGCCTCCCGCCTGCCATTCCTGCTGGGGAGGGAAGGGCCGCTCTGGGCGGCTCAGGGGCCCCGCCGCTGTTTCCGGGCTCTTGGTCGGGTGGGGAGGGCTGTTGTCAGTCCCCCTGAGACCGTGGGGAACACTGCCTGCCTAATGAGGGTCCCTGGGGCCTCTGCCCAGTTCGGACCAGGGAATAAAGGCCTCTTCTTCCATTCCGCTGTTTCTCCGCCCCCCGCCATAATAGGATTGAGACTTTTGAAGTTAATAGGAAACGGGGCAGGCTCCCACGTAGAGAATACGGACGCGGAGGGCTTAGAGGGCCCTTTGTGAGCCCGGCCAGGAGGCTCCCCCCGCCGGCCGGCCGTGATGAAAGCACCGTGAAATACACAGTGTCAGGACGCCCCTTGACCATGACAGGCCTCTTTACTTAAAGAAAAGAAGGGGGGAAAATCCCCCAGCAGTTGTACATGTGCATGTGAACGCACATGTATGTGTATGCAGCGCTCTGGCCCGGCCGGCCGCTGGGACGCTGTCCACACGGTGCGCACCCGAGGCCTCTGCTCAGCCAGGAGGGTTGGGATTCATTCCAGCAGCCAGGAGTTCGCTTTTCTTTCTTTTGTTTTTGTGTTTTGAGATGGAGTCTTGCTCTGTCACCCAGGCTGGAATGTAGTGGCAAGATCCCTGCTCACTGCCACCTCCGCCTCCCAGGTTCAAGCGATTCTCCTGCCTCAGCTTCCCGAGTAGCTGGGATTACAGGCACCTGCCACCATGCCCAGCTAATATATATATATATTTTTTTAAATTTTTATTTTAGTAGAGACAGGGTTTTGCCATGTTGGCCAGGCTGGTCTCGAACTCCTGACCTCAAGTGATCCGCCCACCTCGGCCTCCCAAAGTGCTGGGATTACAGGCGTGAGCCACTACGCCTGGCTGAGTGTGGGGTTTTGGATGCTGGGCCTGAGAGTCAGAGGCCGTTCATCACTCAGGGTAGGCAGCCCCACCCAAGGCTCACTCTTCTCCACTTACGCACCTCCAGAGACGGCAGGCTCACCACCTAGCAAGGCTCCTAGACAAGGCTTCCTTGCGTGTGGCTCCAGAAGGCGGCGAAGGTGACACCTTTCAATGTCACTGAGGAAAAATGACAAGGGACAGAAGGGAAGGCATTTTTTGTTTTTGTTTTTGAGACATGGTCTCACCCCCATTCTCCAAGCTGGAGTTCAGTGGTGCAATCTCACCTCATTGCAGCCTCCACCTCCTGGGCTCAAGTGATCCTCCCATCTCATTTTTGCATTTTTTTGTAGAGATGGGGGTCTCACTACATTGCCCAGACTGGTCTCGAACTCCTGGGCTCAAGGGATCCTCCTACCTCAGCCTCCCAAAATGTTGGGGTTACAGGGGTGAGCCACCGCTCCTGCCTCAGCCTCCTGAGTAGCTGGGATTACAGGCGCCTGCCACCGCACCCAGCTAATTTTTGTATTTTTAGTAGAGACAGGGTTTCATCGTGTTGGCCAGGCTGGTCTCGAACTCCTGACCTCACGTGACCTGCCTGTATCGGCCTCCCAAACTGCAGGGATTACAGGTGTGGGCCACTGTACCCGACCCAAGAAGGCAATTTCTAAAACGGCTTTATTGAGATATTCACGTAGCATACAGTTCATTCATTTAAAGTATACAATTTTTTTTTTTTTTGTATTTTTAGTAAAGACAGGATTTCACCGTGTTTGCCAGGCTGGTCTCACACTCCTGGTCTCAGGTGATCCACCCACCTTGGCCTCCCAAAGTGCTGGAATTACAGGCGTGAGTCACCACACCCGGCCTAAAGTATCCATCAACCCAATGAACTTTCTATTTTTTTTTTTTTTTGAGACGGAGTCTCGCTCTGTCACCCAGGCTGGAGTGCAGTGGCACCATCTCGGCTCACTGCAAGCTCTGCCTCCTGGGTTCACACCATTCTCCTGCCTCAGCCTCCCGAGTAGCTGGGACTATAGGCGCCGCCACCTCGCCTGGCTAATTTTTTGTATTTTTTTTTTTTTTTAGTAGAGACGGGGTTTCACCATGTTAGCCAGGCTGGTCTCGAACTCCTGGCCTCAGGTGATCCACCCGCCTCACCCTCCCAAAGTTCTGGGATTACAGGTGTGAGCCACCACGCCCAGCCTAAAGTATACGATTGATTTGTTTTATTTTCTTCACAAAGCTGTGTGTCCATCAACCCAATCAACTTTAGAACATTTCCATCACCCCAAGAGGAAACCCCGTTCCCTCCCCAGCCCCAGCACCCACACATCCCCTCTCTGTCTCTATGGATGGGCCTGCCCTGGACATTTCATAGAAATGGGATGACACACTGCACGGTCTTTTGTGTCTGGCGTCTCTCACTGAGCGTGGCGCCCTCAAGGTGCATCTGCGCTGTGGCCTGGGTCAGAGCCTCACTCCTGTTCACAGCTGAGTCGTGTTCCAGTGGGTGGAGGGCCGTGCTGCGTTTGTCCCATTCTTGTGTTGATGGACATTCGGGCTGTTCCAGACGTTTCTGAGTGTGCAGGGAATGCTGTTCTTGCAAACTCTTCCAATGGCCCTGGATTTGGGCCTTTGACCCTCACAGAAGGCCAGGCAGAGGCCAGGCAGGTCCTACCAAGGCCAGAAGCAGCAGACACGTTCCCCAGCAGGGCCTGGCGTGCGTTCGGGGCATGATACATGGAAACAGCTTCCAGGCGTGGCCCTTTGTCTCCCAGCTGGCCCCGCCACTTCCGGAGGTGACCCCGCCACCCTGTGACGCTGTTTCTCTGTCGGCAAAGGTGGCGGTGATGGGGGCTCTATGGCGGCAGCTGTTGTCATGGCGTGGCAGCTGCACACAGGAGGGCTCGCCCACGGGAGGGAGGCTTTCCGCAGGCGGTCCCTGCCCCTGTTTGAATGCTCCTGCAGACGGCCGTGTCATTCCCGTACCGCTGGCGTTGGAGGGCAGGTTGGGTGGGTGGAGAGGGTGTCTCTGTGTCCAGGGTTCCCCAGATTTCCATTCAGACCCATGGGAAGGCGACTTCCCTGCTGTAGGCTCCAGCATCGGGAGGGGTGGTCCATGTGGAGCGACGTGTGGCCCTGTCCCCTCTACGGGAAATCCCGGGGAAAGGAGGGTGAAGGGGGCGGGAGTGTCCCGGAATCTGGCTGAGCTTTTGTGGCCCCCATGGATGCCTGCAGCCCGCCCAGCGGCACGGGAAGCCCCCTTGCCCGCCGGCTGGAAGGGGAGGGAGGCCAGTGGCAGGAGGCGGATGGAGGGGCTGCTCTTCCCTGGGGGCGCCCGGGGGAGACCTGTCCCTGCCAGAGCACGGCGGCCGGCCGCCCCCTGGCCCTTTGGTGGCAGCTGTGCCCTGTGGCGGGCAGGGTGATGCGTGGGTCACCTGCCCCTGCGGCGGGCCCTGCGCCCTCCTGTCTTCTCAGACCCTCCAGAGGAGGCAAAGGGGATCTCCCAGGCAGAGTGAGAACATGTCGTTCCTTCAGGGGCAGCGAAACCAGTGCAGGTACTGCCCACCAGGGTCAGACATCAGAGGGACAGAGACAGAGAGAGACAGAGACAGTCAGAGACAGAGAAAGACAGAGAGAGACAGAGACATTCAGAGACAGAGAAAGACAGATAGAGACAGAGAGAGAGAGACGGATGGAGGCAGAGAGTCAGAGATGGAGGAGAAAAAGACAGAGACAGAGAGGGAAACAGAGAGTCAGAGATGGAGGGAGGAAGAGACAGAGAGAGAGACGGTGATAGAGAGAGAGAGACGGAGATAGAGCCAGTTAGAGAGAGACAGAGACAGAGGGAGACGAGGGAGATAGAGAGGGAGACAGAGATGGAGATAGAGGGAGACGAGGGAGATAGAGGGAGACGAGGGAGATAGAGAGAAAGGGAGACGGAGACGGAGATAGAGACAGAGACAGAGGGAGACGAGGGAGATAGGGAGACAGAGAGAGATGGAAGGAGGGAGAGACAGAGAGACAGAAACAGAGACAGAGAGACAGAGAGAGACAGAGGGAAACAGAGAGGGAGAAACAGAGACAGAGAGGGAAAGAGACCGGGGGTGGCTGTGCAGGGCAGTGGGCCGAACGCTGCATCCCGGCTTCCTGGCCCCTGGGCCCCCGTCTCCCAGCTGTGATTGGCCTGCTCTGGCCTTGGGCTCCACCTGACTTTTCTGGGTTTGGGGTTGAGGGTGCAGGAGGCCCTGGCACGACAGGACTCTGGGTCCCCAGGGGCCGCCTCACCATCCCACCCCGGAGTCACCGTACTCGGGCATCTCCCCATCAGTGGGTGACACGTGCCCAGCGGGGACTCGGGAAGGGGCTGGGGCACCTTGGGCTCTTCTCAGCCCAAGCGTCCCAGGAGCTTGTCAAGGGGCCCACAGCTAATGCTCAGGGGAACCCGCCTCTCCCAGGTGCGAGCCCAGGTGGGGCGGGGGAGCCTCAGGCCCTGCCCTCGGGTGCTCACAGCGTCTCTGGGACCTAGCAGAGGTCGATGAGGGCTGAGGAAGCTTCATGCTGGGGTCTCGGTGCAGGAGGTTGGGGAGGGGATGAGAAAAGGCTTGAGGGGAGGGCCCGGATCCATTAATAGACACTGAGGCTGCTTGGTGTCTCCTTGGAAGATCTGTTCACATCCTGGACCGCGAAACTTGTGAACGGGACTTTATTTAGAAATAGGGCCTTTGCGGCCAGACGCATTGGCTCACGCCTGTAATCCCAGCACTTTGGGAGGCCGAGGCGGGCGGATACGAGGTCAGGAGATCGAGACCATCCTGGCTAACATGGTGAAACCCCGTCTCTACTAATGATACAAAAAAAGTAGTCGGACGTGTTGGCGGGCACCTGTAGTCCCAGCTACTAGGGAGGCTGAGGCAGGAGAACGGCGTGAACCCGGGAGGCGGAGCTTGCAGTGAGCGGAGATCGCGCCACTGCACTCCAGCCTGGGCGACGGAGCGAGACTCCGTCTGAAAAAAAAAAAAACAAAGAAGGCCTTTGCAGATGTGACCAACATATGACGAGGTCATTCGACTGGGCCCTGGCACAGCATGACTGGCATCCATATAAAATACACATGCCCTGATTGGGCACCGGTGAAAAGGAACTGTTCCCTCAACCCCAGTCCCCACCTCTGGACGTCGCATAACCAGTGGTTATGGCACCAGAAACTTCATCTCTGTAAACCACTTGGAGGGGTGTCTGGCACCAAGTCCCCGTTCATGAGTGTCTGAAAATGGAATACAAATAAAATAGAAAAAATATAAAGAAAGCTGGTGCCTACACTCGGGGAGCCTACAGGACATGAGCTTGAAAGAGCCAGTTATCTCCCTGTCTCTCTGTCTCTCTGTCTGTCTTGGAAATGTCTAAGGGGGCAGGCAGGAGGGCTTCCTGGAGGAGGGGTCCTTTGAACTGAGTTCAGAAGGGTGAGAAGGAGCCTGGTTTCTCATGGAGCAGCCAGTGCAAAGGGCTGGGGGCAGCCTGGAGCCTGGTGTGTCCTTCAGGGAGCTGGTGTGGCTGGAGCAGGGGATTCTAAGGCTGCTGAGGGCTTCATGGGCTGCAGGGAGGAGTTTGGTTTTTCTCTTGAAGGCACTGGGGAGCCACAGCAGAGTTTAGAGCAGAAGAGGGACATGATTTGTGCCCTGTGCCCGTGGTGAGAGGCGAGCAGGGAGGGCTGCCTGGAAGTGGGCAAGGACCTCAGAGCAGAATTCTGCCAGGGTGAAGCTTTGGAGGAAATCTTCCTGCCTTTTCTCTTCCCATCACGGGTTGAGAAATCAGAGGGAGGGGCATCGATGGAGCTTCCTGTGCCAGCGTGTGCAGGGGTTTTGGGGCCTGATACTCACCCCATGTGGGGACCAACCTGCCTGAGCCAGCCCCTTTTCCCACTAGAGGCCTCTCGTCAGTCCCTGGGGGGCCCAGTGGTGACCTTGGGCCACAGGGAACATCCAGACCTGGGTTGGTGGCCTTGGCAGGTGCCTGGGGGATCTGCCCTCCGGGCCTTGTCCCAGTTTCCACAGCGGGTCAGGGGGGTCCCGGAGGCTGGGTGTCGGCAGCCCTGAAGATTTACACTGCTGCCGGCCACACCCCTGGGAGTCGGACCCTCCTCGGTGCCACTTTACAGATGGAGGAACTGAGGCGGGGGCTCTGGTCTTCACCCGGCTTGAGTTGCGGGGCTGGAACCCAAAGCGTTTGCCAGTTCCCAGGGCCTGAGCGGAGCGGCCAGTGTGTGTAACGCCCTCTCCCTGGATGCCTCAAGTTTAGGAAATGGCAGAGCCGCCCGGATTGAAATTCTCGGCCCGTGCACGCCCGGCGGAGAAATCCATAATGCATTGTTTAGACAGATGCCTTTAAACTGCGCCACGGCGGGGGGGCGGCGGCCGGGGGGCCTGTACTGGGAAGGTCACCCTTTTTTTTCTGCACAAAGGTCAGCCGTAGACCGTTGCCAAGACAACGGCCGGCTTAAAGATGGAGGCTTAAGGAGAACAGACAATTCCCCTCCCAAAGATGCCCCGTGCAAAGGGCCCGGCCGTGGGCTTGGGGGCTGGGGGCTTGGGAGGCTCAGTGGGTGTGAGGAGCTGAGGCCGGAGCACAGAGAGGGAGGAGTGGAGCACTGCGATGGCTTTGGGAGGCCCGGGAAGGAATGTGGGGGTCTGGGGGACAGATCTTGGCTCAGCCCCTGCCAGGCTGTCTTCAAACCAGTGAGCCTCAAGGTTCCTGGCTGTGAAATGGGAACAACGGGGTAGGAATCTCCAGGCTGGTCTGGTGTGGGAACCACTGTGTTAAACATGCAGACTGGCCGGGCGCAGCGGCTCACACCTGTAATCCCAGCACTTTGGGAGGCCGAGGTGCTCGGATCACGAGGTCAGGAGATCAAGACCATCCTGGCTAACACAGTGAAACCCCGTCTCTACTAATAATACAAAAAATTAGCCGGGCATGGGGGCGGGTGCCTGTAGGAGAAAAAAGAAAAGAGAAAAGAAAAGAAAGCAAGGAAGGAAGAAAGAAAAGGAAAGAAAAAGGAAAGGAAAGGAAAGGAAAGGAAAAGAGAAAAGAAAAGAAAAGAAAAGAAAGAAGAAAGCGGATCCGTAGCGTCAGGGCTGGGGTGGGGGAAGGGAGTAAGGCCTGATACATATCATTAAGCTGACTTTAAAATGGTTACTTTTGCGTTGTGTGAATTTTGCCTCAATAACAGTCACCTTCCTGATGTTCTCTCTGTCGCAAAGGTAAGGCAGTCTCGCCGGTAAATGAAATGGTAATCAGGGCGTGTGGCTCTCACCAGTCCTTAAAAGCACCTCCAGGGAGATTGGTTTGTGTGAACAGCACCGTTTTCATGTAGCTACCAAAAAGCTATGACAGCAAAGGCCTTCAGTCCCCAAAGCCAAGGCCAGTTCCTGGCCACGTCCCTGCTGGCCACCAAGGTCCTCAGATCCTGCAGAGCGAGAAACAGCCACCTCTGACCGAGGGTCTCAGGCCCATCTCATTGCTCCCGGGACCTCTGCCCTCAGGTTTGCAAATCTGAGCCTCCAGTCCGCTTCCGGCCCAGAGGGGCCACCGGGGTTCCGGCCCCAGTTCAGGGAAGGGGGCAGGAGAAACCAAGCCTCCTCAGAGTCCCAGCTCACACTCATGGGGCCTCGCCCCAAAAGGCTGTGATCAGGAGACACCTAGGATGTTGGCCAAGACCCCCGAGCTTTCTAGACCACGAGCCCCCGGGAGGGCCTACGAATCTGCATTTTTTTTTTTTCTGAGACAGAGTCTCGCTCTGTCGCCCAGGCTGGGGTGAATGGTGCGATCTCGGCTCACTGCAAGCTCCGCCTCCTGGGTTCACGCCATTCTCCTGCCTCAGCCTCCTGAGTAGCTGGGACTACAGGCGCCCGCCGCCACGCCCGGCAAATATTTTGCATTTTTAGCAGAGACGGGGTTTCACCGTGTTAGCCAGGATGGTCTCCATCTCCTGACCTCGTGATTCAGCTGCCTCGGCCTCCCATAGTGCTGGGATTACAGGCGTGAGCCACCGCGCCCGGCCCACTTTATTTTTTTTTTATTATTTTTTATTTGGCTGGGCACGGTGGATCATGCCTGTAATCCCAGCATTTTGGGAGGCCGAGGCAGGCGGATCACGAGGTGAGGTGATCGAGACCAGCCTGATCAACATGTGAAACCCCATCCCTACTAAAAATACAAACTAGCCGGGCGTGGTGGCGGGCACCTGTAGTCCCACCTACTCGAGAGGCTGAGGCAGGAGAATGGCGTGAACCCGGGAAGCGGAGCTTGCAGTGAGCCGAGATTGCACCATTGCACTCCAACCTGGAGGACTGAGTGAGACTCTGTCTCAAATAAATAAATAAATAAATAAAAATTATTTATTTATTTATTTATTTATTTATTTATTTATTTTTCGAGATGGAGTCTCGCTCTGTTGCCCAGGCTGGAGTGCAATGGCGTGATCTCGGCTCACTGCAAGCTCCGCCTCCCGGGTTCAAGCGATTCCCCTGCTTCAGCCTCCCAAGTAGCTGGGATTACAGGCACACCTGTCACCATGCTTGGCTAATTTTTGTATTTTTAGTAGAGACAGGGTTTTGCCATGTCGGCCAGGCTGCTCTCAAACTTCTGACCTCAGGTGATCCTCCCACCTCTGCCTCCCAAAGTGCTGGGATGGCAGGGATGAGCCACCGCGCCCGGCCGAGCAGTTTTTAATTTTTGGAAAATGGGCATCTCCAATGTGAGAAGCGTCTGGATGTGGGTTGTGGTTTGAGTGCCCTGAATTAGTTAAAGGCCTTCCTTCTTCTCTGTGGTTCCCTGCAGACCTGACGGTCTGTGATTCTGCAGATGACAGGGCTGTACAGAAGAGGGTGGAGGCCAGGCCAGCCCTAGCTCCTGCTCACACAAGGAATTAGTGTCAGAGCTGGGCTGGGGTCGAGAGGCAGGCTGCTGGGACATCTGCCTTTTCACCCCCATGCTGACTCCAACATCAAATTGCTGTCAGCCTGGCTGTCCGAAAAGAACGTACCTGGGGCTGGGCGCAGTGGCTCACACCTGTCATCCCAGCTACTCAGGAGGCTGAGGCAGAAGAATCGTTTGAACCAGGGAGGCGCGGAGGTTGCAGTGAGCCGAGATAATGCCACTGCACTCCAGCCCCGGTGACAGAGTGAGACCCCATCTCAAAAAAAAAAAAAAAAGACCAGACTGGGCACGGTGGCTCACACCTGTAATCCCAGCACTTTGGGAGGCCGAGGCTGGCAGATCACCTGAAGTCAGGAGTTCGAGACCAGCCTGGCCAACCCAGGCTGGCCAACCCAATTTTTTTTCTCTCCTGAAAAAAAAAAAAAGAAAAAAAATACGGGAGGCTGAGGCAGGGGAATCGCTTGAACGGGAGGCAGAGGTTATAGTGAGCGTGAGCCAAGATTATGCCACTGCACTCCATCCTGGCAAGAGAGGAAGACTCCGTCTCAAAAAAAAAAAAAACTACAAAAATTAGCTGGGCGTGGTGGTACACGCCTGTAATCCCAGCTACTTGGGAGGCTGAGGCAGGAGAATCGCCTGAACCCAGGAGGCAGAGGTTTCAATGATCCGAGATCGCACGACTGCACTCCAGCCTGGGTGACAGAGCGAGACTCCATCTCAAAAAAAAAAAAAAAAAAAGACATACCTGCTTTTCTCGCCAGTTAGGACAGGACATCGGGAACCTAGAAAATTTGACCAACACAGGTCGGGCACGGTGGCTCAAGCCTGTAATCCCAGCACTTTGGGAGGCCAAGACGGGTGGATCACGAGGTCAGGAGATCAAGACCATCCTGGCTAACACGGTGAAACCCCGTCTCTACTAAAAAATACAAAAAACTAGCCGGGCGAGGTGGCGGGCGCCTGTAGTCCCAGCTACTCGGGAGGCTGAGGCAGGAGAATGGCGTAAACCCGGGAGGCGGAGCTTGCAGTGAGCTGAGATCCGGCCACTGCACTCCAGCCTGGGCGACAGAGCGAGACTCCGTCTAAAAAAAAAAAAAAAGAAAAAAGAAAATTTGACCAACATGGAAAAGCACCCCAAACCAAACCACACAGCCAAACTCAGACTCTTAGCGCCTCCGCCGAGAACCAGTGCTGTTTGTACAATTCCAGTTCCGACCCCAAGTGTGTATCCGGGCGTGGACGCATACGCAGGCACCTTCCTTTCTCAACAAGTGATGTTTTAGCTGCTGATCTATACCTGTTTGTTGCTTCACACTGTATTAATATCACAGCTCTTTTCCCATGTAAACCAGTCTTCTGGGACAGAATTTGTTTTGATTTTTATTACAAAATGTTTACTTTGAGACAGAGGCTTGCTCTATTGTTCAGGCTGCACGATCTCATCTCACGGCAAACTCTGTCTCCTGGGTTCAAACAATTCTTCTGCCTGAGCCTCTTGACTAGCTGGAATTCCAGGCACACACCAACCCCCACTAATTTTTGTATTTTTAGTAGAGACGAGGTTTCACCATGTTGGCCAGGCTGGTCTCGAACTCCTGACCTCAGGTGATCCGCCCACCTCGGCCTCCCAAAGTGTTGGGATTACAGGCGTGAGCCACCGTATCCAGCCTTATTTTCACTTTCAGAGATGGGAGTCTCACTGTGTTGCCCAGGCTGGCCTCAAAGTCCTGGGCTCAAGTGATCCTCCCGCCTCAGTTTCCCAAAGTGCTGGGATTACAGGCGTGAGTCCTTGCGCCCAGCCCCGAGTTTTTAATCTTTGGCTTCTAGCAAGGTGCTGCTTCCTTTTAGCTTCTAGAATGTTCTCCACCACCAACAAGATTAAAGTCTCCAACAACAAAACAAAACAAAAAACACTTGCAAACTGCAACTCGTTGAGAGACGGCAGAGGCTTGTTTCAGACTCCAGTTGGGAAGGGGAGGTAGGGCGGGTGCTTCTCCCAGAAAGGCCCTGGTGTGGGGGAGGTGGGCTGAGGTTGGGGAGGGGGCACCCACAGAGGCCAGGCGGGAAGGAGCCTTTCTGGGAGCCGAGGTCTCCACGTTGCCACCATGGCTGGGGGTCACTCTCTGTGCCGCCCGAGATGTCTTCGGAGACTTCAGCTTTAAAAAGCTATGTGGGACCGGGCGTGGTAGCTCACACCTGTAATCCCAGCACTTTGGGAGGCCGAGGCGGGTGGATCACGAGGTCAGGAGTTCGAGACCATCCTGGCCAACATGGTGAAACCCCGTCTCTACTAAAAATACAAAAAATTAGCCAGGTGTGGTGGTGGGCGCCTGTAGTCCCAGCTACTCGGGAGGCTGAGGCAGGAGAATCACTTGAACCAGGGAGGTGGAGGTTGCAGTGAGCCAAGATTGTGCCACTGTACTCCAGCCCGGGTGACACAGACTCCATCTCAAAAAAAAAAAAAAAAAAGCAGCTGTGTGGATTCCCCTGGGCCTCCGGAGTCCGGAGTGGGGGCTAGGAGCTGCCTGGGGAGGGGCTGGAAAGGAAGCAGCAGACAATGGGCTGGGCCGCACCCCTCCCCGGTTCCGGTTCCCCCCAAATCAGATGGATAGGGCTGCAGAAAGCCGTGGCCGGGTGCTGGGAGCACAATGCCTGCTGTCGGCCCGTGTTTTCTGGCGTCCCCGCCTCCGTTGTCGGGGTCCCCTGGGGCGGCTGTGGAAATTGGGGGTTGAGAGCCCTGCCAGGCAGGCTGCCTTTGTGACTGTTTCATGCATCCTTTGGGAGACAGTAGGGCACACCTTCCCTTCCGCCCTCTGGATGAGGCAGGAGTGACAGCGTTGGTGCGTGTACCGGGTGCCGGAGGGCTCTCGGGAAGGAGGAGGGGGCCCAGCTCCTGGTGCCTAGTCCCCGTTCAGTCCCGGTTGCAGGCGTTGTGGGCACTGCCCGTCCTGCCCACAGGAAGATCACTGTCCACAGAGCATCCTGAGCTATGACCTGCGTGTATTTCCCCGTGGGGATGTAGGGTCTCCCTCGTGTCAAGACAGTCGGTGTCGCACAGGCATTTTTATTTATTTTTATTGTTTTATTTTTTATTTTTTTTCAGACGGAGTCTCACTCTGTCGTCCAGGCTGGAGTGCAGTGGCCGGATCTCAGCTCACTGCAAGCTCCGCCTCCCGGGTTCACACCATTCTCCTGCCTCAGCCTCCCGAGTAGCTGGGACTACAGGCGCCCGCCACCTCGCCCGGCTAGTTTTTTGTATTTTTTAGTAGAGACGGGGTTTCACCGTGTTAGCCACGATGGTCTCGATCTCCTGACCTCGTGATCTGCCTGTCTCGGCCTCCCACAGTGCTGGGATTACAGGCGTGAGCCACCGCGCCCGGCCCACACAGGCATTTAACCTGCCACTGCCACGGGATTGGGATCGGCCCAGCCCCGATGTGGCAGGAGAGGGGCTTGGGAACCCACCAGCAGCCTCGTCCTGGAAGCTGCGTGTTGCAGATTATGGAAAATGCAGTAGCACTCAGAATGAAACATCTGAAATGGTGTTGAGAGAAAACAAGGACCCATCACTTTAGTGAATGTTCCCAGCAAGGACTCTCAGGCTGTGATGAGTGGTTTTCGTTTTTTGTTTTGTTTAGTTTTGTTTTTTTGAGATAGAATCTCACTCTGTCACCCAGGCTGGAGTGCGGTGGTACAATCTCGGCTCACTGCAACCTCTGCCTCCCGGATTCAAGCAATTCTTCCGCCGCAGCCTCCCGAGTAGCTGGAATTACAGGCGCCTGCCACCACGCCTGGCTAATTTTTATATTTTTAGTAGAGTCGGGGTTTCACCATCTTGGCCAGGCTGGTCTCAAACTCCTGACCTCAAGCGATCTGCCCGTCTCAGCCTCCCAAAGTGCTGGGATTACAGGCGTGAGCCATCACACCCGGCCCAGCAGTGATGAGTTTTACAGAATATACAGATTATTTAGTTTTTATTTTATTTTATTATTATTATTTTTTGAGATGGAATCTCGCTCCGTCTCCCAGGCCGGAGTGCAGTGGCACGATCTCGGCTCACTGCAACCACCACCTCCCAGGTTCAAGCTATTCTCCTGCCTCAGCCTCCCAAGTAGCTGGGATTACAGGTGCTTGCCACTACGCCCAGCTAATTTTTTGTATTTTTAGTAGAGACGGTTTCACCATGTTGACCAGGCTGGTCTCAAACTTCTGACCTCAAGTGATCTGCCTGCCTCGGCCTCCCAAAGTGCTGGGATTACAGATGTGAGCCACCTTGCCCGGCCTGTTTGTTTGTTTGTTTGAGACGGAGTTTCACTCTTGTCACCCAGGCTGGAATGCAATGGCATGATCTCAGCTCACTGCCACCTCCGCCTCCCGGGTTCAAGTGATTCTCCTGCCTCAGTCTCCCAAGTAGCTGGAACTACAGGCAGTCACCACCACACATGGCTAATTTTGTATTTTTAGTAGTGAAGGGGTTTCACCATGTTGGCCAGACTGGTCTCAAACTCATGACCTCACGTGATCTACCTGCCTCAGCCTCCCAAAGTGCTGGATTACAGGTGTGAGTCACTGCACCTGGCCAGGTACACCATTTTTAAAAAATAAAATAAGCCCAGGCCAGGAGCATGGCTCACACCTATTAGCCCAGCACTTGTGGAGGCCAAGGCAGGAGGATCACTTGGGCTCAGGAGTTTGAGACCAGCCTGGACAATCTAGTGAGACCTCATCTCTACAAAAAATAAAAAATTAGCTGCGCGTGGTGGTGTGCACCTGTGATCTTAACTACTCAGGAGGCTGAGGTGGGAGGATCGCTTGAGCCCAGGAGGTGGAGGCTGCAGTGAACTGTGATTGTGCCACTGCACTCCAGCCTGGGAAACAGAGTGAGACCCTGTCTCAAAAGAAAGACCCCCCCAAAAAAAAAATTTTCAAATGAAAAAAAAAAAAAAAAAAACCAGTCTGGGCATGGTGGCTCACACCTATAATCCTAGCACTTTGGGAGGCTGAGGCAGGTGGATCACTTGAGGCCAGGAGTTTGAGACCAGCCTGGGTAACATAGAAAAATCCCATCTCTACAAAAAAGAAAAAATTAGCTGGGCGTGATGGTGTGCGCCTGTAATCCCAGCTACTGGGAGGCTGACGTGGGAGGATCGCTTGAGCTCAGGCAGTTGAGGCTGCAGTGAGCCATGATTTTGCCACTGCACTCCAGCCTGGGCAACAGAGCAAGACTCTGCCTGAAAAAAAAAAAAAAAAAAAAAAAAAGATTTGTCTGTGTGTGTGTGTGTTTCGCTGTCCCCCAGGCTGGAGTACAGTGGCGCAATCTCGGCTCACTGCAACCTCTGCCTCCCGAGTTCAAGTGATTTTCCTGCCTCAGCCTCCTGAGTAGCTGGGATTACAGGCATACACCACCACGCCCGGCTAATTTTTGTATTTTAAAAGAGACAGTTTCTCCATGTTGGCCAGGGTGGTCTCGAACTCCTGACTTCAGGTGATCCACCCACCTCGGCCTCCCAAAGTGTTGGGATTACAGGGGCGTGAGCCACCGTGCCCGGCTGTATTTATGTATTTATTAAATAAAATAACTGGGCACGGTGGCTCATGCCCATCATCCTGGCACTTTGGGAGGCCCAGATCACCAGTGCTTTGCACGTTGTGGCTGTTGGCCTCAGTTTCCCCACTAAAACCTTGTGATGATTACGTGGAGCCCAGATCCATGAATAAAACACAAGGTCTGGAGGTAGTGCTTCCTCTCCTACAGCGAATGCATAATCAGCCCGAAACTGCGGCGACGAGGCGTCCGAGGCGGCCGCACCCCAGCAACGATCAATGATTCATGGCTCGATCTGCTAATTGCCTCTCGGGCCCAGCTTCGGGCTGATGCATTTGACAAGGCCAGGGGTCCGAGACATGCATTAGGCACTCAGCAGCCCCCGCAGCCCCCAGAGAGCGAGACTGCTTCCCCCTCCTGGGGGTGATCCGTCATTTCATCCATGGGGGAGTTGGGGGGCTGGGGGTTATGAGAGGCTGGATGCTTGGGCCCTGTTTGTAAACAGCATCGATTTCTGAGCTGAGATGCCGTGGCGAGGCCCGGAGCAGGGCTGTGTTCACAGCCATGGAGGGGTCTGCCGGCCGCTGCCTGCTATGGAACCTTGGGTGGGGCTGGGGCACAGGACCTCCTGCCTGACCTCAGACAGCCCCTCCTGCCAAGGAGAACTCCAGCTGCCAGTCGTAGTCATTGGTGCACCACTCGGAGGCAGAGTGGGGTCCCCGGAGGATGGCTGGTGCCTGGAACCTGCTGCAGTTTACAGGGCCCTGGTCCCCGCGGGTGCTCCGGCTTCTCCTTAGGGCTCCCCGGCTAAGATGGACCTGCAAGCGTGTTTTGTTGTTGTTGCTATTTTTGGAGATGGAGTTTTACTCTGTTGCCCAGGCTGGAGTATGGTGGCGCAATCTCGACCCACTGCAGTCTCCACCTCCTGGTTCAAGTGATTCTCCTGCCTCAGCCTCCTGCGTAGCTGGGATTACAGGCATCCACCATGACACCTGGCTAATTTTTGTATTTTTTAATAGAGATGGGGTTTCACCATGTTGTCCAGGCTGGTCTCAAACTCCTGACCTGAGGTGATCCGCCTGCCTTGGCCTCAAAGTGCTGGGATTACAGGCATATATATATATATTTTTTTGAGATGGAGTCTCGCTCTGTCGCCCAGGCCAGAGTGCAGTGGCACGATCTCGGCTCACTGCAAGCTCCGCCTCCCGGGTTCCCACCATTCTCCTGCCTCAACCTCCCGAGTAGCTGGGACTACAGGCGCCCGCCACCTCGCCCGGCTAGTTTTTTGTATTTTTTAGTAGAGATGGGGTTTCACCGGGTTAGCCAGGATGGTCTTGATCTCCTGACCTCGTGATCCGCCCGTCTCGGCCTCCCAAAGTGCTGGGATTACAGGTGTGAGCCACCGCGCCCGGCCATATTTTTTTTTTTTTTTTTTTTTTGAGACGTAGTCTCACTCTGTCGCCCAGGCTGGAGTGCAGTGACACAATCTCGGCTCGCTGCAAGCTCCGCCTCCTGGGTTCATGCCATTCTCCTGCCTCAGCCTCCTGAGTAGCTGGGACTACAGATACCCGCCACAGCGCCCAGCTAATTTTTTGTATTTTTAATAGAGACAGAGTTTCACTGTGGTCTTGATCTCCTGACCTTGTGATCCGCCCGCCTCGGCCTCCCAAAGTGCTGGGATTACAGGCGTGAGCCACTGCGCCCGGCCACATTTTGTATTTTTTAGTAGAGATGGGGTTTCACCATGTTGGCCAGGCTGGTCTCGAACTCCTGACCTCAGGTGATCCGCCCGCCTTGACCTCTGACACTGTTGGGATCGCGGGTGGATCGCAGAGTTTCGTTCTGTTGCTCAGGCTGGAGTGCAGTGGCAAAATCACGGCTCACTGAGCCACCACGCCCGGCTTGTCCCATATTCTTACTGCTGTGTCTTGCAGCACTGTCTGGACAGGCCTAGGACCTGCCATCTCCTTGGGTCAGGCTCAGGCCTCTCTGTCCACCTCTGGGCTCCTCCTGGCACGTACTGGAATGAGGCCTGGAGCAGCTCTTGAGGTGTGTTGGCCCCTTGGGCCCACTGGCCCCGGGTCACGTTGGGTCACCGAGGGGTGTTCACCCACAATGGTGCAGCAGGAGGCCGTTCTCAGCAAGACCCGCTCTCATCCCAGCGTCGCTCAGCAGCTGCCGGGAACACCCTCTGCTCGAGGTGGGAGAAGGGGCTGGGGGCACCTGAGGACCCTGGCCCAAGGGAGCCCTGGAGATGCTGGTAAAGCTTTACATAGGCCTGGCAAGGAGGAAGCAGGCTCTTCACCCTGCCAGCACCAGGCAGGTCCTCAAATAGCCTCAGAGAAACCTACTTTTCCAAACCAACGCTGAATGAAGCCGTCATTTGCCTGGAGGTGAAAATGTAATGGTTTCAAGACAGATTTGGGGCCAGCGTGGGCGACAGACACAGGCACACACATGCTCCCCGGTCCCAGCTCCCCGGGCTGGGGTGTGAGGACGCCGTTGCCCCTGGTTACAGAAGGGCATCCCCCCAGCTCAGCACAGGCTGGGGGCCACCACCCAAATACGGTCACCAGCAGCAGCAGGAAGGAAGCAGAGAGACCCCCCTTTCCCGGGGCCAAGAGACCAGGTCGTACCTCGAAAGCCTCCAGCTCGGGGTCTCTGTGCCATTAGCGAGTGCCTCTCGGCTGCCCCCCAGGAGTCAGCGGGCTGACTGCCCCACAGCAGAGGAATGGCAGGGCTGTTTAAAGCCCTCTGTGGGAACTTTTCTTCTTCTTCCTGTTATTATTTATTTATTTTATTTTTGAGATGGAGTCTTGCTCTGTCGCCCAGACCGGAGGGCAGTGGCGGGATCTTGGCTCACGGCAACCTCCGCCTCCTGGGTTCGAGCAATTCTCCTGCTTCAGCCTCCCAAGTAGCTGAGATTACAGGCGCGTGCTACCATGTCCGTCTAATTTTTGTGTTTTTAGTAGAGATGGGTTTCACCATGTTGGCCAAGCTGGTCTCAAACTCCTGACCTCAAGTGATCCACCTCGGCCTCCCAAAGTGCTGGGATTACAGGCATGAGACGTCGGACCCGGTCCTTCTTCTTGCTGTTATTTTATTTTATTTATTTATTTTTTTGAGACGGAGTCTCGCTCTGTCACCCAGGCTAGAGTGCAGTGGCCGGATCTCAGCTCACTGCAAGCTCCGCCTCCCGGGTTCACGCCATTCTCCTGCCTCAGCCTCCGGAGTAGCTGGGACTACAGGCGCCCGCCACCTCGCCTGGCTAGTTTTTTGTATTTTTTGGTAGAGACGGGGTTTCACCATGTTAGCCAGGATGGTCTCGATCTCCTGACCTCGTGATCCGCCCGTCTCGGCCTCCCAAAGTGCTGGGATTACAGGCGTGAGCCACCGTGCCCAGCCAACTTTTGTATTTTTTTTTTTTTTAATTTTTTTTTTTTTTTGAGACGGAGTCTCGCTCTGTCGCCCAGGCTGGAGTGCAGTGGCGCAATCTCGGCTCACTGCAAGCTCCGCCTCCCGGGTTCACGCCATTCTCCTGCCTCAGCCTCCCGAGTAGCTGGGACTACAGGCGCCCGCCACCGCGCCCGGCCAATTTTTTCTGTTTTTTTTTTGTAGAGACGGGGTTTCACCATGGTCTCGATCTCCTGACCTTGTGATCCGCCCGCCTCGGCCTCCCAAAGTGCTGGGATTACAGGCGTGAGCCACCGCGCCCGGCCAACTTTTGTATTTTTAGTAGAAACTTGGTTTCACCAAGTCGGCCAGGCTAATCTCGAACTCCTGACTTCAGGTGATCCACCTGACTCGGCCTCCCAAAGTGCTGGGATTACAGGCATGAGCCACTGCGCCTGGATTCTACCCTGGCTTTGAATAGAAGGCGTCCTGGCCGGGCAGGGTCCTTCAGGGAGCAGGTAATCCAGCGTTCAGCCAGATTCTCGAAAACCCCCTGGGCCGAGCACATGGCTCCTGCTTGTAATCCCAGCACTTTGGGAGGCCAAGGCAGGTGGATTACCTGAGGTCAGGAGTTCGAGACCAGCCTGGCCAGCATGGTGAAACCCCGTCTCTGGTAAAAATACAAAAATTAGCCAGGCATGGTGACGTGTGCCTGTAATCCAAGATACTCTGGAGGCTGAGGCAGGAGAATCACTTGAACCCGGGAGGCGGAGGTTGCAGTGAGCCGAGATCGCGCTACTGCACTCCAGCCTGGGCGACAGAGTGAAACTCTGTCTCAAAAACAGAAACAAAACATCCAGCCCCCACACCAGCGTGGGGACCGCAGCACCCACAAGTCTTGGGTCATGGTGACTCCTGGAGGCTTTGCACATTAAGCCGCCGCCTGCCCAGGGACACTGTGGTCACCTTCCCCCGCGGGATCCCTACGGACCTCCCCTGTCTGTGCTTTGAGAAAGGAGTTGTTTTCCTGTTGCTTCTGGAAGCCTGAGTTGTCCTGCAGAATATGAACACCCTCCTTCTTTATGAGAGGATGCAGAGCCGCTCCCTGGCAGGCGTTCCCGGTCCCAGCAGGGGTTTGCAGAGACACAGTGTGCCGAGGGATTCTCCACAAGGAGACAGGTTTCAGATGCGTCAGCCCATGCCCTCTGCAAGGCCCTGTCCCCAGAGAGCTTGGGCCTGTGGGTCCCACGGCTCCCACAAGGGACCACCACTGTCCAGGGCCCCTCAGGCTGTTCACTCACGGGTCTGGGTGGAGGCAGACATCCAGGGAGGGACCCCAGGGGTGTAGCTGAGGCTGCACAGAAGGGCCCCTCCACGCCTCCTGGAGGGATGGGACTTAGTCTTGGCTGGAGTTGAGGGTGGGGGACCCGGAGTCAGGGGCATTCAGGGTCCAGGTGGTCCTGCACACAACAGCCCCGCCAGCTTTGGGGGAGAGCCGACATCTCAAGGAAGTCCTTTTTAAAAATTTTACTTAACGGCTCACACCTGTAATCCCAGCACTTTGGGAGGCTGGGGCAGGAGGATCACGAGGTCAGGAGGTCAAGACCATCCTGGGCAACATGGTGAAACCCTATCTGTACTAAAAATACACAATTATCTGGGTGTGGTGGCGCGCACCTGTAGTCCTAGCTACTCAGGAGGCTGAGACACAAGAATCGCCTGAACTTGGGAGGCAGAGGTTGCAGTGAGCCAAGATCATGCCACTGCACTCCAGCCTGGGTGACAGAGTGAGACTCCATCTCAGAAAAAAAGAAAAAAAAAAAAATTTATTTAAAAAACTTTTATTAGGGCCTTCCCTATGTTGCCCCTGCTGGTCTTGAACTCCTAGGCTCAAGCAATCCTCTTGCCTCAGCCTCCCAAAGCATTGGGATTACAGGTGAGAGTCACTATGCCTGGCTTTTATTTATTTATTTTATTATTATTTTTTTTTTAGACGGAGTCTCGCTGTATCGCCCAGGCTGGAGTGCAGTGGCCGGATCTCAGCTCACTGCAAGCTCCGCCTCCCGGGTTTAGGCCATTCTCCCGCCTCAGCCTCCCGAGTAGCTGCGACTACAGGCGCCCGCCACCTCGCCCGGCTAGTTTTTTGTATTTTTTAGTAGAGACGGGGTTTCACTGTGTTAGCCAGGATGGTCTCGAACTCCTGACCTCGTGATCCGCCCATCTCGGCCTCCCAAAGTGCTGGAATTACAGGCTTGAGCCACCGCGCCCGGCCATGCCTGGCTTTTAAAACATGTTTTAATGTATTTCAAAACTTTTAGACCAGGCTCGGTGGCTCACGCCTGTATTCCCAGCACTTTGGGAGGCCGAGGCAGGCAGATCACGAGGTCAGGAGATCGAGACCATCGTGGCTAACACGGTGAAACCCCGTCTCTACTAAAAATACAAAAAAATTAGCCGGGTGTGTTGGTGGCGCCTGTAGTCCCAGCTACTCGGGAGGCTGAGGCAGGAGAATGGCCTATACCCGGGAGGCGGAGCTTGCAGTGAGCAGAGATCGCGGCCACTGCACTCCAGCCTGGGTGGCAGAGTGAGACTCCGTCTCAAAAAAAACACAAAACACTTTTAATTCTGAAATAATTATAGAATCACAGAAAGGTGTAAAGAAACATACAGGAACATTCCGTGTATGCCCGGTATAACTAGAGTAGCCAGGTACGGGAATAACTAGACACCACCCAGATACTAGAGTATCTAGTAGTATCTACTCATACTTACATGCCACAGTAACCAGATACTAGAGTAACTCGTTACTAGATACTACTATAACTAGGTACTAGAGTAACGGGATACTAGCTATTAGAGTGATTGGATACCAGAATAACTAAATGCTAGCCTTAACTAGATAGTAGGGTACCTATTAAATATATATTAGATACTAGAGTACCTGTATAATGCAGCAATTGGATACTAGATACTCTACCAAACTAACTAGATACTGGAGCAATTAAATATTAGCAGAGTCACTAGATACCAGAGTAACGAGATGTTTTTTGTTTGTTTTTTGTTTTTTGAGACAGAGTCTCACTCTGTCGCCCAGGCTGGAGTGCAGTGGCATGATCTCAGCTCACTGCAACCTTGTCTCTGGGGTTCACGCCATTCTCCTGCCTCAGCCTCCCGAGCAGCTGGGACTACAGGTGCCCACCACCACGCCTGGCTAAATCTTTTGTGTTTTTAGCAGAGATGGAGTTTCACCATGTTAGCCAGGATGGTCTTGATCTCCTGACTTCGTGATCCGCCTGCCTCGGCCTCCCAAAGTGTTGGGATTACAGGCGTGAGCCACCGCGCCCGGCCACTAGCTGTTAACATTAGCTAGATAATAGCGTATCTACATAATATATTATATACTACATAGGAGAGTACCTGGGTACTAGAATATTTAGATGCTAGAGAGTATATGATACTGGAGTGCCTAGATACTCAAGTAACTAGGTTTTAGGGTAACCAGATACTAGAGTAGCCAGTTGCTAGGGTAACTGGATACTAGAGATTAGTGTAACCAATACTGGAGTGACTAGATCGTAGACACGTGGTGTCACTAGATACTAGAGTAATTGGATACTAGATACCAGAGTAACTAGATACCAGAGTAACTAGATGCTAGCCTTTTTTTTTTTTGAGACAGAGTCTCACTCTGCCGCCCGGGCTGGAGTACAGTGGCCGGATCTCAGCTCGCTGCAAGCTCCGCCTCCCGGGTTTACGCCATTCTCCTGCCTCAGCCTCCCGAGTAGCTGGGACTACAGGCGCCCGCCACCTCATCTGGCTAGTTTTTTGGTTTTTTTTTTTTGTATTTTTTAGTAGAGACGGGATTTCCCCATGTTAGCCAGGATGGTCTTGATCTCCTGACCTCGTGATCTGCCCGTCTTGGCCTCCCAAAGTGCTGGGATTGCAGGCTTGAGCCACCGTGCCCGGCCTAGATGCTAGTCTTAAACTAGATAGTAGGGAACCTACATAATATGTAATGTACTAGATTAGAGTACCTGGATGATACAGCAATTCGATGCCAGAAACGCTATGGTCCCAGAGTGCCTAGATACTAAAGTAACTAGGTATTAGAGTAAATAGATACTGGAGTACTTAGATACTAATCAGGTACTAGCATGTTGTTGTTGTTGTTTTGTTTTGTTTTTTTGAGGTGGAGTCTCGCTCTGTTGCCCACTACGCCCGGCTAACTTTTTGTATTTTTAGTAGAGACAGTGTTTCACCGTGTTAGCCAGGATGGCTTTGCCTTTTTAAGTCCCCAAGAGCCTTGGCTCCAACTCCAGGCTGACAAAATCTCCAGGAAGAAGGCCCAGCAGCGCCCAGAGAGGTGTGTCCACAGCATCGGGCTGTCCTCACCCACTTCAGGGTTGCACCCTGGCTAGGAATCAAACCTGGGTTTTGTTCCCCCTCCTTTTGCCTTCACAATTGTCTGTACCGTAATTATATTGGCTGTAGTCTTCATTTCACCCACCGTGGCGGGTGACCAGAGTTATGCAAACATGACACTCTAAATGTGTCCATTGCAAAGTGGATTTGAGGGAACCTTATTTATTTATTTTTTATTATTTATTTTTGAGACAGGGTCTCACTCTGTCTGTGACTCAGGCTAGAGTGTGGTGGCACGATCACAGCTCACTGCAGCCTTGACCTCCTGGGCTCAAGTGATCCTCCCACCTCAGCCTCCCAAGTAGCTGGGACAACAGGTGCACACCTCCACACCCAGCGCTAGTTATTTTTTTCTTTTCTTTTGGAGATGGGGTCTCACTCTGGCACCCAGGCTGGAGTGCGGTGGTGTAATCTTGGCTCACTGCAACCTCCACCTCCTGAGTTCAAACAATTCTCCTGCCTCAGCCTCCCAAGTAGCTGGGATTACAGGCGCCCACCACCATTTCCGGCTAATTCTGTATTTTTAGTAGAGATGGGTTTCTCCATGTTGGTCAGGCTGGTCTCAAACTCCCGACCTCAGGTGAACTGATTGCCTCAGCCTCCCAAAGTGCTAGGATTACAGGCGTGAGCCACGGTGCCTGGCCTTTTTTTTTTCTTGAAGCAGGCTGGAGTGCAGCAGTGCGATGCTGGTCACTGTAGCCTCTACCTCTTGGGTTCAAGTGATTCTCTTCCCTCAGTCCCCCAAGTAGCTGGGACTACAGGTGACCACCACCACACGTGGCTATTTTTTTTTGTATTTTCAGTAGAGATGGGGTTTCATCATGTTGGCCAGGCTGGTCTTGAACTCCTGACCTCAGGTGATCCACCCACCTTGGCTTCCTGAAGTGCTGGGATTGCAGGCGTGAGCCACCACACCTGGCCTTCTTCTGCGGGTTTGACAAAGGTACCATGTTCCACACCCACCTTGCACTCTCAGATGGAATAGCTTCACTGCCCTAAAAATCCTCTGTGCTCTGCCTATTCATCCCTTCCTCCGCCAGCCCCTGGCAGCCTCTGATCTTTCTACTGTTTCTGTAGTTTAGCCTTTTCCCAGAATGTCCTATAGCTGGAATCCTGCAGCACGGAGCCTTTGCAGACGGCCACCTTTCACGTAGTCACATGCATTCAGTTTCTCCATGTCTTTTCCTGGCCTAAGAGCTTTTTTTTTTTTTTTTTTTTTTTTTTTTTTTTTTTTTTTTTGAGATGAAGTCTTGCTCTGTCACCCTGGCTGGAGTGCAACAGTGCAATCTCAGCTCACTGCGACCTCCGCCTCCTGGGTACAAGCAATTGTCCCGCCTCAGCCTCCTAAGTAGCTGAGATTACAGGCACTCGGCAGCACACCCGGCTGACTTTTGCATTTTTATTTTATCTTATTTTATTATTATTATTATTGAGATGGAGTTTCCCTCTTATTGCCCAGGCTGGAGTGCAATGGTGCAATCTTGGCTCACTGCAGCCTCCGCCTCCTGGGTTCAAGCGATTCTCCTGTCTCAGCCTCATGAGTAGCTGGGATTACAGATGCCCGCCACCACACAGGATAAATCTTTAGTAGACATGGAGTTTCGCCACGTTGGCCAGACTGGTCTTAAACTCCTGACCTCAGGTGATCCGCCCGCCTCGGCCTCCCAAAGTGCTGGGATTACAGGTGTGAGCCACCGTGCCTGGCCTATTTTACTATTTTTTTTTGACAGGATCTTGCTCTGTTGCCCAGGCTGGAGTGCAATGGCATGATCTCAGCTCACTGCAGCCTCTGCTTCCTGGGTTCAAGTAATTCTCCTGCCTCAATCTCCCAAGTAGCTGTGATTACTGGTGCCCACTACCATGCCCGGGTAATTTCTGTATTTTAGTAGAGACAGGGTTTCACCATGTTGCCAGGCTGGTCTTGAACTCCTGACCTCAGATGATCCGCCTGCCTCCGCCTCCCAAAGTGCAGGGATGACAGGCATGAGCCATGGCACCTGGTCAAACCTGGGTTTTTTTTTTTTCTCGCTCTGTCGCCCAGGCTGGAGTGCAGTATCTCGATCTCAGCTCACTGCAACCTCCACCTCCTGGGCTCAAGCAATTCTCCTGCCTCAGCTTCCCAAATAGCTGGGATTACAGAGGCCCACCACTGCACCTGGCCAATTTTTATGTTTTTCGTAGAAATGGAGTTTCACCATGTTGTCCAGGCTGGTCTCTAATTCCTGACCTTGTAATCTGCCCACCTCATCCTCCCAAAGTGCTGGGATTACAGGTGTGAGCCACCGCGCCTGGCCTATGACTTTGGTTTTTGTTGTTGTTTGTTTGTTTGAGACGGAGTTTCCTTCTTGTTGCCCAGGCTGGAGTGCAATGGCACCGTCTCAGCTGACTGCAACCTCCGCCTCCTAGGTTCAAGCAATTCTCCTGTCTCAGCCTCCCGAGTAGCCAGGACTACAGGCACGTGTCACCACGCCCAGCTAATTTTTATAGTTTTGGTAGAGACAAGGTTTCACCATGTTGGCCAGGCTGGTCTTAAACTCCTGACTTCAGGTGATCCGCCCGCCTCAGCCTCACAAAGTGCTGGGATTACAGGCATGAGCAACTGTGCCTGGCCTTCACTGCTAATTAAAAAAATTTTTTTTGGAAATACAGGGTCTGGCTCTGTTTCCCAGGCTGGTCTCAAACTCCTGGGCTCAAGCGATCCTCCCACCTCAGTCTCCCAAGTAGCTTGGGATTACAGGTGTATGCCACCATGCCCAGCTAATTTTTTTTTTTTTTTTTTTTTTTTAGAGACAGTCTCACGCTGTCACCCAGGTTGGAGTCCAGTATTGCGATCTCGGCTTACTGCAAACTCCACCTCCTGGATTCAAGCGATTTTCCTGCCTCAGCCTCCCGAGTAGCTGGGATTACAGGCACGCACCACCGCACCCGGCTAATTTTTGTATTTTAGTAGAGACGGGGTTTCACCGTGTTAGTCAGGCTGGTCTCGAACTCCTGACCTCAGATGATCTGTCTGCCTCAGCCTCCCAAATTGCTGGGATTACAAGCATGAGCCACCGTGCACAGCTCTAATCTCTTCTTTCATAAGGACACCAGTCACAGTGGATTAGGGCCTAGACATATGACATTTTACCTTAATCCCTTCTTTGTTTTTGTTTTGTTTTTGTTTTTTGAGATGGAGTTTCACTCTTTTTGCCCAGGCTGGAGTGCAATGGCATGATCTCGGCTCACTGCAACTTCTGCCTCCCTGGGTCAAGCGATTCTCCTGCCTCAGCCTCCCAAGTGGCTGGGATTACAGGCATGTGCCACCACACCTGGCTAGTTTTTTGTATCTTTAGTAGAAACGGGATTTCACCATGTTGGCCGGGCTAGTCTTTAACTCCTGACCTTGTGATCTGCCCTCCTTGGTCTCCCGAAGTGCTGGGATTACAGGTGTGAGTCACCGCGCCCGGCCTAAGCTCCACCTCCCGGGTTCATGCCATTCTCCTGCCTCAGCCTCTTGAGTAGCTGGGACTACAGGCGCCGCCACCACGCGCGGCTAGTTTTTTGTATTTTTTATTAGTAGAGATGGGGTTTCACCGTGTTAGCCAGGATGGTCTCGATCACCTGACCTCGTGATCCGCCCGTCTCGGCCTCCCAAAGTGCTGGGATTACAGGCTTGAGCCACTGCGCCTGGCCGGGTTTGTGGTTTTTTTTTTTTTTTTTTTTTTTTTTTTTGAGACGGAGTCTCGCTCTGTCGCCCAGGCTGGAGTGCAGTGGCCGGATCTCAGCTCACTGCAAGCTCCGCCTCCCGGGTTCATGCCATTCTCCTGCCTCAGCCTCCCGAGTAGCTGGGACTACAGGCGCCCGCCACCTCGCCCGGCTAGTTTTTTTTTGTAGTTTTAGTAGAGACGGGGTTTCACCGTGTTAGCCAGGATGGTCTCAATGTTCTGACCTCGTGATCCGCCCGTCTCGGCCTCCCAAAGTGCTGGGATTACAGGCTTGAGCCACCGCGCCCGGCCCGGGTTTGTGGTTTTAATTTGTAGCTTGGTTCTCCTCAGTTTCTGGTGACTTCCAAGGGTTTTCCCAGAATCATCTTTTTTTTTTTTTTTTTTTTTTTTTTGAGACGGAGCCTTGCTCTGTCGCCCAGGCTGGAGTGCAGTGGTGTGATCTTGGCTCATTGCAAACTCCGCCTCCCAGGTTCAAGCCATGCTTCTGCCTCAGTCTCCCAAGTGGCTGGGATTACAGGCACCCGCCACCATGCCCAGCTATTTTTGTATTTTTAGTAGAGATGAGGTTTCACCATGTTGGCCAGGCTGGTCTCAAACTCCTGGCTTCAAGTGATCCACCTGCCTCAGCCTCCCAAAGTGCTGGGATGACAGGTGTGAGCCACCGCGCTTGGTCCCAAAGTCACCTTAATATCCATCCCTTACGGCCGGGCGCAGTGGCTCAAGCCTGTCATCCCAACACTTTGGGAGGCCGAGACGGGCGGATCATGAGGTCAGGAGATCGAGACCATCCTGGCTAACGTGGTGAAACCCAGTCTCTACTAAAAAATACAAAAAACTAGCCGGGCGAGGTGGGGGGCGCCTGTAGTCCCAGCTACTCGGGAGGCTGAGGCGGGAGAATGGCGTAAACCAGGGAGGTGGAGCTTGCAGTGAGCTGAGATCCGGCCACTGCACTCCAGCCCGGGTGACAGAGCGAGACTCCATCTAAAAATATATATATATATATTCATCCCTTACGAGGACACACACACACACCGCAAATCTGCTGGGTGCCAGCCAGGATCACTGGGGCTACCCAGACTCCAGCAAGGCCTGCCTGTTTCTGCCTCAATTTTCTTTTTTCTTTTTTTCTTTGAGATGGAGGTTTGCTCTTATTGCCCAGGCTGGCATGCAATGGCACAGTCTCGGCTCACTGCTACCTCTACCTCCCAGGTTCAAGTGACGATTCTCCCGCCTCAGCCTCCTGAGTAGCTGGGATTATAGGCACCCGCCACCACGCCCAGCTGATTTTTGTATTTTTAGTAGAGATGGAGTTTCACCATGTTGGCCAGGCTGGTCTTGAACTCTTGACCTCAGGCGATCCACCCGCCCTGGCCTCCCAAAGTGCTGGGATTACAGACATGAGCCACTGTGCGTGGCCTCTGCCTCAGTTTTCTTTGAGTCAATGTCTCGCTCTATTACCCAGGCTGGTGTGCGGTGCTGCAAGCACAGCTCACTGCAGCCTCGAACTCCTATATTCAAATGATCCTTACGTCTCAGCCTCCCAAGTAGCTGGGACCACAGGCGCGTGCACCACCACATCTGGCTAATTTTGTGATTTTTTTGTAGAGGTGGGGGTCTCACTATGTTGCCCAGGCTGGTCTTGAACTCCTGAGCTCAAGGGATCTGCCTGCCTCAGCCTCATGAGTAGCTGGACATGCATTTCCATCTTGCTCTGTGTTAGCTAGGGGAGGCCAGCTCCCGAAAGACTTTGCTCTTCCTGAAATGCTAGAGGACGTCTGGATCCCCCATTTCTCCTTCCTGTGTCTCTCTGGCTGTCTCTGTCTTCACCTCTCTGGGTCCCCACCTTCCACAGTCCCTCTCTGGCAACCCCAGATTGCAGCTGCATTCTCCTGCAGAGGAAGTCGGCGGTCTCTTTGTGGGTCCTTTTTCTATCTCATGCCCTCAGGCCTCCCTCACGCGCCCCTGGCCCTAATTAAGGTATTTTCCTAAACAAGCCCAGATGCGTCTCTCAAATGAATTCTGGTGCCAGCTGGTAAAATTAATTTTTTTCTCATCCTCTACAATGCACGAATGAATGACACACGGTTGCTCGTCCGCAGGAGGCCGGCGTCCTGCAGAAGGACAAGCGTGTAGACCAGTAATTATGTTCCAGTGTGGAAAGTGTCCCACATGAGTGCAGCGGAGCGAGGTAGCACTGAAACGAGGGGCATCCCCACGGCGCAGCTACTGGACACAGCTAAGGTTGATTTCACACTCACCCTCGCTGGACCATGTTGGATAGTGTCAGCCCAAAATATTCATCTCCCCAGAACCTCAGAATGTGACCTTCCTTGGAAGTAGGGTCTCCACAGATATAATTAGTTAAGACGAGGCTGTGGCCGGGTGCAGTGGCTCACGCCTGTAATCCCAGTACTTTGGGAGGCTGAGGCAGGTGGATCGCCCGAGATCAGGAGTTCGAGACCAGCCTGGCCAACATGGGGAAACCCTGTCTCTACTAAAAATACAAAAAAATTAGCCAGGCGTGATGGCAGATGCCTGTAGTTCCAGCTACTCAGGAGGCTGAGGCAGGAGAATCTCTTGAACCTCTCGCCACTTGACTCCGGCCTGGGCAAAAGAGAGAGACTGTCTCAAAAAATAAATAAATAAATAAATAAATAAATAAATAAATAAATAAAAATAAAAGATGAGGTTGTATTGGAGAAGGGTATGCTCTAATCTAATGAGGTGTCCTTATAAGAGGAAGAGGCATGGACCATGCACTTTGGGAGGTCGAACGTCGGGGATCGCTTGAGGTCAGAAGTTGCAGACCAGCCTGGGCAACATAGCAAGACTGTGTCTACAGAAAATTTCTTTTTCTTTTCTTTTCCCTTTTTTTTTTTTTTTTTTGAGACGGAGTCTCACTCTGTCGCCCAGGCTGGAGTGCAGTGGCCAGATCTCAGCTCACTGCAAGCTCCGCCTCCCGGGTTCACGCCATTCTCCTGCCTCAGCCTCTTGAGTAGCTGGGACCACAGACGCCCGCCACCTCGCCTGGCTAGTTTTTTGTATTTTTTAGTAGAGACGGGGTTTCACCGTGTTAGCCAGGATGGTCTCGATCTCCTGACCTTGTGATCCGCCCGTCTCGGCCTCCCAAAGTGCTGGGATTACAGGCTTGAACCACGGCGCCCGGCCTTCTTTTCCTTTTTTTTTTCTGAGACGGAGTCTCGCTCTTGTCACTCAGGTTGGAGTGCAGTGGTGCGATCTCGACTCACCACCACCTCTGCCTCCCGGATGCAAGCGATTCTCCTCCCTCAGCCTCCCAAGTAGCTGGGATTACAGGCACACAGCACCACGCCTGGCTATTTTTTTTGTATTTTTAGTAGAAACAGGGGTTTTACCATGTTAGGCTGGTCTCAAACTCCTGACCTCAGGTGATCCACCACCTCAGCCTCCCAAAGTGCTGGGATTATAGATGTGAGCCACTGCACCTGGCCACTTTTCTTTCCTTCTTTCTTTCTTTTTTGAGTTGAGGTCTCACTCTGCTGCCCAGGCTGGAGTACAGTGGTGCAATCCTAGGTCACTGTAGCCTGATCTCCTGGGCTCGAGTGATCCTTCTGCCTCAGTCTCCCAAGCAGCTGGGACTGCTGGTGAGTGCTACCACACCCCAACCTTTTTTTTTTTTTTGGTAGAGACAGGGGTCTTACTACATTGCCCAGGCTGGCCTCGAACTCCTGGTTCACTAAAGCGATCTCCTGCCTCAGCCTCCCAAAGTGTTGGGATTAGTTATGAGCCACTGTTCCCGGGCTGGAATTTTCCAGCTAAGATTTCCTGACTGTAGGCCAGGCGCAGTGGCTCACGCCTGTAATCCCAGCACTTTGGGAGGCTGAGGCAGGTGCATCACGAGGTCAGGAGATCGAGACCATCCTGGCTAACATGGTGTAACCCTGTCTCTACTAAAAATACAAAAAATTAGCTGGGCATGGTGGCGGGCGCCTGTAGTCCCAGCTACTCGGGAGGCTGAGGCAGGAGAATCGCTGGAACCTGGGAGGCAGAGCTTGCAGTGAGCCAAGATCACGCCAATGCACTCCAGCCTGGGCAAGAGTGAGACTCCGTCTCAAAAAAAAAAAAAAAAATTCCTGACTGCAGCTAACTGGAACCGTATAAAGCGAACCCTCGCATAAGGGAGGACTACGGTAACCCATTTGTCCTATGGCCCAGAGAGAGGGTACCTGTGTGAGTGCCTGAGACATGGCGGGCTTTGGGGCTGCACGACCTGGGCCTTCACACAGGTCTCATGCTGTGGAAAGCGTCTGCTTGCCGTTTGGACAAGGAGTCTGTTTTCGTTTTAGTCTTATCCAAATTCCGAGAACCTGTGAAGAAGTCTGTTGTTTTGTTTTTATTTTTATGTATGTATATAGGTATGTTATGTATGCATGTATTTTGAGACACAGTCTCGCTCCATTTCCCAGGCTGGAGTGCAGTGGCACCATCTCAGTTCACTGCAATCTCCACCTCCTGGATTCAAGCAATTCTCCTGCCTCAGCCTCCCAAGTTCCTAGGATTATAGGCATCTGCCACCACGCCCGGCTAATTTTTGTATTTTTAGCAGAGATAGGTTTCACCATGTTGGCCAGGCTGGTCTTGAACTCCTGACCTCGTGATCCGCCCGCCTTGGCCTCCCACAGTGCTGGGATTACAGGCGTGAGCCACTGCACCTGGCCGGCCTTGTTTTTTTTTGGTAGGAACAGGGTCTCCCGCTGTTCCTGGTCGCCCATGCCTGAGTGCAGTGGAGCGATGTCGGCTCACTGCAGCCTTGACCTTCTGGGCTCAAGCCATCCTGGTCTCCCCAAGATATTCCTGACTTCCGTGGAGCCCCTGGGTCTCCAGAAACACCAGTCGCAGCCCTCTGTCTTGTGTTCTGAATTTCCTGTGTAAACCTCGCTTGTGTGAAGGGGGCTGGTAATTGGACATCTGTAAAGCTCCTTGGCGGTGGGGCCCCGTCGAAGCTGGCGGTCGTAGCTCCGTGTTAACAAGGTCAAGGTCTGGTCAAGGTTTCCAGTGTGGTCCCCTTATGGTCTAATTAGGGACTTGAATGGGTTGGAACACTGGTTGAGTTTCAGTTCAGAGGCTATTTTGATGTTACAGTTCAATCACTTTAGAAAATATAGATTCAGTTCTGGTTCAGGCTGGCACACTAGGTGTGTGTCTGTGTGTTTTAATCTTTGATTTAGTTCATGGTTCAGTAACAAACTTAATACATTTTTCACCCATCATCAAATTAACAAAGATGAGAGAAATCATCGCACCCGGCCCTTGTGCAGGGTGTTAGATGGGCCGTGGTAACACGGGGCGGCTGCTGACGTGAATTGGTACCTTTCTGAAAAGCAACTTGATGTTATCTGTCAAATGCCTTGAGGATGTCCAGACCCTCGGACCCAGCAACTTCTGCCTCCAGGGATTTATCATAAGGATATAATCAGATGTGCACCAAGATTTACATACGAGAGTTGCTTTCTGTGGCCTTATTTAAATCACGGAAAAATCAAGAATCGCTGAGATGTCCCACAATAGCGGTCTGGTTAACACAAATATGATAGCCACCGTTTTTTTACAACGTCTTGAGTAACGAGAGGGAATTGTGTATGATACATTTCCAGCAGAAGGGGAAACGTTTTAATTAAAGCCGTAACTGAGGTGCCAGCCGGAAGGAGCCTATGAAAGGACGTTCTTGCAGCGACCTGCCAGGCCTTTGTGCTGCCTTAGAAGCAGACCCTTTGTTGCAACTGTGAATCTCTGTGGTTTAGGATAGAAATTCATTCTTTAAACAAAATTTGAGTGAGTGCTCGGTGACAGGGACTGGGCATACAATGGTGAAGAAAATAGGACTCAGGGAACTCACAGACGAATGGCGAAGACATTCAATAAAATAAGACCTAACATTTCACCGCTGGCACAAGTACTTTAAAAGCATTAATTTACTTAATACCAGAGCCAGAGGCTGGGCACGGTGGCTCACGCCTGTAGTCCCAGCACTTTGGGAGGTCGAGGTGGGTGGATCACAAGGTCAGGAGTTCGAGACCACCCAGGTGGGAATGGTGGTGTGTGCCTATAATCCCAGCTACTCGGGAGGCTGAGGCAAGAGAATCACTTAACCTGGGAGGTAGAGGTTGCAGTGAGCGGAGATTGCGCCACTGCACTCCAGCCTGGGCTACTGAGAAAGACTGTCTCTAAAACAAACAAAACAGCCCATTTGAGCTCATAGCAGCTTTGAACTCCTGGGCTCAAGCGATCCTCCCACCTTGGCCTCCCAAAGTGCTTGGATTCCAGGCGTGAGCTGTTGCCACGCTCAGTGTTTTGTTTTGTTTTTGAGATAGGGTCTTGCTTTCTCGCCTGGACTGGAGTGCAGTGGTGCAATCACGGTTCACTGCGGCCTCGACCTCCCAGACTCAAGCAATCCTCCTGCCTCAGCCTCCTGGGTAGCTGGGACTACAGGTGTGCCTCACCATGCCTGGCTAATTCTTTTTTGTTTTTGTACAGGCGGGGTCTCATCATGTTGCCCCGGCTGGTCTCGAACTCCTGGGCTCATGTGATCCTCCCGCCTCAGCCTCCCAAAGCACTGGGGTGACAGGTGGGAGCCACCACACTGGGCCCCACTCCTCCTGAGGCAGAGGCTTGGATCTGGCACATTGTCCCTTCTGCTGTATTCCCCGGGCTGAAGCAGGTCACAGGCCAGCTCAGAATTTTTTTTTTCTCCTTTTTGAGACAGAGTCAGTCTTGCTCTGTCACCCACACTGGAGTGCACTGGCACAATCTCGGCTCACTGCCACCTCCACCTCCAGGGTTCAAGTGATCTTCCTGCCTCAGCCTCCCAAATAGCTGGGATTACAAGTGCACACCACCACGCCCAGCTAAGTTTTGTATTTTTAGTAGAGATGGGGTTTCTCCACGTTGGCCAGGTTGGTCTCGAACAGCTGACCTCAGGCAGTATGTCTGCCTCGACATCCCAAAATGCTGGGATTATGGGCGTCAGAAAACACCAGCTCAGATTTAAGGTAAGAGGATGGTATCGGATACATGGTTTTTGCCAGCTACCCACAGACCACCACCCCCAGGTTATAGACAAACTGAGACTCGGCTGGGCAAGGTGGATCCTGTCTGTGATTCCAACACTTTGGGGGGCCGAGGAGGGAGGATCACTTGAGCCCAAAAGGTCGAGACCCGCCTGGCCAGCATGGCAAGACCCTGTCTCTACAAAAAATAAAAATCTTAACCAGGCATGGTGGTACACACCTGTGGTCCCAGCTACTCTGGGGGCTAAGGTGGAAAGATCATTTGAGCCTGTGAGGTTGAGGCTGCAGTGAGCTATGATTGCGCCACTGCACTCTAGCCTGGGCCACAGAGCCAGACTTCGACACAAAAATGTAAATAAAAAACAAGTTAAAGGTGAAAATTCTCAATAAAGGAAAAAAAAATCAGTTGCTGAGGTTGCTGGGATTGACGGAAGACACGAACCTTCTATTCCTGCAAGTGTGTGAAGGAAAAAGAAGTTAGAGCGGCTTTGCTGTTGCCCCTTCCCCTTGAAAAGTCGGGGCCAGTGCGTGGCGAATGCTGCTACCAGTCTTTTATTTTTTTCCTTTTTTGAGACGAAGTCCCACTCTGTTACCCAGGCTGGAGTGCAATGGCGCGATCTCGGGTCACCACAACCTCCGCCTCCCGGGTTCAAGCCATTCTCCTGCCTCAGCCTCCTGAGTAGCTGGGATTACAGGATCCCGCCACCACGCCCGGCTAATTTGTGTATTTGTTGCAGAGATGAGGGTTCACCATGTTGGCGAGGCTGGTCTCGATCTCCTGACCTCATGTGATCTGCCCGCCTCGGCCTCCTCCTGGGATTACAGGTGTGAGCCTGTATCTTTTTTATAGAGATGGAGTCTCGCTATGTTGTCCAGGCTGGTCTCGAATCTTTGGGCTTAAGGGATCCGCCAACTCGGCCTCCTTTTGCTTTTAGAGACCTGTGGGAGCCGGCGAGGTGGCTCAGGCCTGTAACCCCAGCACTTTGGGAGGCCGAGGCAGGCGGATCACCTGAGATCAGGAGCTCCAGACCAGCCTGATCAACATTTAGTATTCTCTACTAAAAATACAAAAATTAGCCGGGAGGGGTGGCGCACACCTGTAATCCCAGCAGGAGGAGGCTGCAGTGAGCTGAGATCGCGCCATTGCAATCTAGCCTGGGTGACAGAGCGAGACTCCTCAAAAAAAAAAAAAAAAAAAAAAACACAGCTCAGAGAGAGGCCTGACACTGACGCAGCGACTGCTCCGGGGCTCCCGCCACCCGCGTTTGTTTCTGGCGCCCCCCCGGGGTCTTGGGACCCTCCCGAGGCGGGGCCTGCTCCAGTTCAGAAGCTTATGACGCCTTTGTTGGGACGCCGGGCCGCCCCGGCTTTGGCATCGGTGGACATCGGTAGGAATCGGGTCCGTAACGCTCAGCTCCCGGGCTGGGAGGTGCCTCAGGACCTGGAAGATTCTCGAAAGTTCTGGAAGGTTCTCTCAGGGGTCGTCGCGGGCGGGGTAGCTTCTTTTCCCACCGGGACCCGTGAGGGCGGCGTCCAGGGTCTGACTGGAGGACAAAGGGCCGGGAGCGCGGGAGGGCGGCGCCCGGGAGCGGCCACACGTGCCCCGCCAACCGCTTTCCTCAGGCACTACTCGAGGGAAAACGGAGCCGACGCGCGGCGGAAGGGGCGGGGTCAGCGCGCGGCCGTGGGCGCCGGAGAGGGCGGGGCCGGCGCTGCTTGGTAGTGCGCGCGTCCCATTGGGCGGCGGGCAGAAGAGGGCGGAGCTTGGCGCCGCCGCGAGGCAAACCCCGCCCCCGGCCCCGCGGGGAGCGGCGGCGGCGGCGGCGGAGGCGGTGAGCGCGGGCGGCGCGGACGGCGCGGACGGCAGCGGTTGGCGGGCGGGTCCTCCGCCGTTGGGGCCGCTGCGGCCTCCTTGCCCGGGCTCGGGGCTCCGCGCTGGGGAACGCCGGGGGCCCGGTGAGCCCGCGGGATGCGTTCCTCGCTTCCACCGGGCGGGGGCTGAGGCGAGGAGGCCAGGCCTGGGGGGAGGGGCGGCCCCGGCCTAGAGACTCCTCTGGGACGCTCGGTCCCCGCCGCCATGGGCCCCCCACTCTGCCCGGACCTTCTTTCCCGCCCCTGGCGCCACGGACCCACCACTCTGCCCGGAGCCCCTTTCCCGTCCCTGCCTCCGTGGGCCCCTCACTTTGCCTGGACCCCCTTTCCTGTCCCTGCCTCCGTGGGCCCCTCCACTCCCGCCTGGACCCCGTCTCTTGCGTGGATCTCCTCCCCCATCCTTGCTGCCTGGATCCCCATCTCCTTACTTGGATCCCCCTCACGTCTGCCGTGAACCCCATCTCTTGCTTGGACCCCTATTTCCTTCCCTGGATTCCCCCCCAACCGTGAAATCCCCCATCCTTGCCACCTGGACCCTCCGCTCCACCTCCTCCGTGAGCCCTCATCCTTGCTCCCTGAGCCTTCCCACTTCTGCCGTGACCCCCTCTTCTGTTGTCCGAATCCCCCGTTCCTGCAAGCCACAACCCTCCCTCCGCCGTGAAATCCCTCTCTCTGCTGCCTGGACCCCAACTTCTGCTGCTGCTGTGATCCCCTCCTCTGTTGCTGGAAACGCCACCCCCACCTCTGCAGGGAACCCCCTCTTCCCTGCTGCGGGGACGCCCCCCTCCGTTGCTGCTAAATTCCACCCCCACCCCAAGCCTCCTTTTCATTTCTGTCAACAACCGAGCCAGCCCTTCCCATTGATGCTGTGAACGGTCTGCAGCTGTCCCTGTCCTTTCAGGGACATGGCAGCCAAAAGAGCAGTCGTTTTTCCGCTCTTAATTTTTTTTGTGCTGTGGTCAACTCTTAACTCCCCAAATTGGGGAGGGTTGTGAGCTTTGATTGTGTAAAATGCCTTTCCTGCCGAGGTCGGAGGCAGGTCTTCTGCACGGAGGTGATTTATTCAGGAGCCTCTTAAAAATAATCTAGACAGAACCTTTGGGAGGGGCTGTGCTGTATTTTATTTGTGAAAAAAAGGCAGGCGCCTCCCTGGGTACCGAGCCCCGTCGTTTCTGTTTTTCAGTCTGCTTTTTGGCATTGAGCATCTCAGTGCAAGATTGTGGAATTGAACCATCTACTTGAGGCTAAGCAGAGCTAACCTTTGCCCCCGAGGGCTGTATCTGCGTTAACATCGCCAGCAAACAGTTGTATAAACCACCGTGCAAATTTTGTTGCAGGGCACATCGGCGTCAGACCTGGGAGTACTTTGTGCCAAATCATTGCCACTTGCTACATGAGTGTAAATGATGGCGGATGCCAAGTATGTCCTCTGCCGATGGGAAAAGCGGTTATGGCCTGCAAAGGTGACAGCCATTATTCTGTAATTTCAGGAATTAGAAATGACTTTCGGGTGACAAGTAAAATCTTTATCAGGAGATACCTAGGATTTGCTTCAGTGAAATAATTGAGCCAGAACGGTTGGCACTGATTCTCGTTCCCCATTTAATGGGGTTTTGGTCTAGTGCTTCCAAGGTTACTCTTCCAGAAATGTCTTTTTTTTCACACTAAAAAGAAAAAAAGAATCAGCTATAAAAAGGCATGTGAGGCTGTAACTCAAGGAAAGATCTGGCAAGCAGCCCTGTGATAGTAAATTATCGTCGTGCTCAGGGATGCTTTCCAGCAATTCAATAGACAATGCTTAGCTGCAGTGCAAAAGCCCGGGTCCTTGTCTTTGTCTGCCACTGGCTTCTCATGCCTCAGTTTCCCCATCTGTGAAACAATGGGGATTGGACCAAATATCTGAAATCCCGTGGTTATAGGCCTTCAGGATTTCCTGTTACATTTGTACTAAATGTTGCCACTGTTTCTCACTATGTCATCTGTTTTAATAACAAGGATCTTCTTTTTTTTTTAAATAGGTTTTGGCCCGAACTGAGACTTCAACAAAAAATAAGAGAAAAAAGGAATATTTTCTAGATGTTCAAATCCTCTCCCTAGAGGAAAAGTTAAGTGTCGTGTTTTTTAAATACTGTTTTTTCCTGTGTAGATTTCTGATACTTCAATCCCTTACCACCCTAAAACAGTTGAAGCCCATTCTTAATGGGCTTATTCATCATTTATGTAATTCATTAATGCTCATAAAAACTTCACGAGAAAGCAACTAGTTTGATTTAATGTCAGTTTGGAAGCTGAAGATCTAAATGAGGCATTCTGTGAGATCTATGGAGAGATTGGTACAAACATCGAATACATGTAAATTATACTCAGGGTAGACCCTATTTGTCATTAAAATAGGGATATTTCCTTTTTTTTTTTTTTTTTTTGACTACCATGCCAGAAAAATAGGGATATTTCCTTCCCAGAGATCTGTGTGTCTTTTTTCAGAAACCTCTGTGACAGGCCCATCAATTTGGAAATATTTGGTTTTGGAGCCTGTCACTCTAAATTAGTCTTTAACATTCAAAAGGCAAATAACTGATTACCAGGCGGCACATTGTTCTGCTCCGTGAGTGTCAGGCACTGGGAAGGTGTAGATTGTCTAAAATGACGGGGATTCCGACGCCCCAGTCCTGTGTGATTGTGGCAAGGGCACGTTTGCCGTGAAAATTCCACGTTCTGAAGAGAGCAAGGAGACTGACCCTGCGTAGTCCGAGCCACTGGCTCCCCTGTTGGTCTTGTGGAGCTCCCCCTGCCCCGCTCCTTCCTGCCTGTGTCTTCAGAGCTGCCTCGGACGCAAGCTTGGTCCCCAGCTCACACTTTCCCTGCGGCTGGGAAGGTAATTGAATACTCGAGTTTAAAAGGAAAGCACATCCTTTTAAACTAAAACGCACCTGCTGGGCTGTAAACAGCTTTTAGTGACATTACCATCTACTCTGAAAATCTAACAAAGGAGTTATTTGTGCAGTTGAAAGTAGGATTTGCCTCATAAAAGTCACAATTTGAGTTCATTTTTACTTTTAAATCCAGCCAACCTTTTCTGTCTTAAAAGGGGGATCAAAAAAAAAAAAAAAAAACCACCAAAACATTTGTGAGGGTTCTTGCTGCCTCTAACCTCAGGCAGATGAATTCCTAGTTGGCTGTGACTTTTGGTTTAAGTAGAAGGTTGAGGAGGAAAATGAAATTAATTCTTTTGTTATCTAAAGGAAAACATGTTTGAAAATGTCTTGGCGGCGTTGGCTGGTGGTGTGTAACGCCAGTTCTGTCTCTGCAGAATTAAGGTGAAAAGCACCGAAGTTGAGATCCTAGAGAAGTCTCAAATTGAAGCCATTGCCTCCTCGTTAGGTAAGAGCGGATTTCTAGGCGGCCATTAGGTTTTCATCAAATAAGAGGTCGTTTGGGAGAATGTGAAGGCTCAGGTTTCTGGGTAAAAATTCACCCTGTTCACCATGTTTTTCTTCATACAAGGGAACGCGAATCCCCTGAGCTGAAGGAGAAGGAAAAATGGATCTGCTTTCTTAAACCTTTCCAGAATTTGCCCCTAGAACCACTCCTATTCTTGACGCCCAGAATGGTCAGTGGTGAGCATCAAGGTCATCTCATTACCTCCATGGCCTCCAGTATACAAGACGAGGAAGGACTTTGCTGCCTGGAGGGGGGAGGTTCTCCTTTTTCCTTTCCTCTTCCTATAGTAAGACTTCCCGTGGTTCTGTCGCTGCCTGGCCAGTCTGGTCTCAGCCCAAGGTTTGAGAAGCAGTGGGTTGTGTGTTTAAAATTCCAGAGCGGAGCCCAGGGGAGAGAACGGGTGGCCTGGCACTGAGGTTGGTGGCACCCATTGTTTGAGGCACTGTCTTGGTGGGCACGAGGCAGGTCGGAAGTGGAGCTCTCGGCTTCTTGTCCATCCGGGTGTGCTTTTTTCCAGTTCAGCACCCACCTCCTTTGCACGCTGTGGGTGAGAAAGGGTTTGCCTGAGCCCAGCCAGGGACTCATGCACACACGACAAGTGAGGAGCATTGGTGACTGCCTGCCCCCCAGCCACAGTTCCGCAAACCCAACGTGCCAGCCTGCCTTCTCTTCTCAAAGTGGGACTGTTTATCCCATTCGCAAATAATTGTTTCTCTTGTGAAAAGATGGACCGGAATTCCTTCAATGATGTTTATAAAATCAAGTCTGTTTTCCTGTGTCTTCTGAAAAACAGCTCTTGTTTAAAGCAGGCTCCATCTCTGCATCACTTAGGCAGGGCTGACCGTCATCTCGGATGGCGGCGTCCTTGTTGGTGCAGATTGTGTTGGGGGGCTGGTTGTCTGTGGGTGCCTTTAATATTCAACAGGGAAAATACTGTTTTGATTGAGGCATTATGCCCGCTGAGTTGTGATATTACATCTATCATCTTGTTCAAATAAATAGCGCTGTATCTGTATGTCGGAATGAATAAATAAAAGTACTGCAGCAGGGAGGTTGGGTTGGAAACCAGAGGCCCACGATGCTCTTTGCTGGCTTTGAAATGCCCTTGCAAAGAAGTATTGAAAATTTACCAGCCCACAATGAGCCTTTTAAATCTCCTGTTCCTTGCTACCACCAACCCTCGCACCAACCAAGAATATGTTGCCAGCAGAGTTCTTTATTTAGTTGGCATTGGTTTTTATTGACCCTGATTGAATTTGAAATTGTAAGGCTGAGAGAGGATTTGCAAAACATTTGAATCCAGTTTGCTCACAGTATTGTTTTGTAACTTGGAGGAATTTATCTTTTTAGCCAATCAGGTTAAGGTCAGTAAATTTGGTTTTTAAAAAAATGAAGCCTCGAATCCTGGAATGAATAGCTGTTGTTCTGTAGCCTCATCCCCTTTTTGGGAAAATGTAGGTGAGACATGTTAGTCCTCCCCTTCAGTGATTTAGGTATGAAACCAGCCGTCAGAATGAGACAAGCGGGCTTTTAAAGCGATGGCGTGACCACAGTGCCTGCCCAGTGAACGTAACCAGCATTGTGTATGTTCGGTCCTTGCAGCCTCGCAGAGTGAGGTTCCTGTGGCACCCCTGGAAGAACTGGCCTACAGACGGTCACTTCGCGTGGCTCTGGATGTTCTGAGCGAGGGGCCCATATGGAGTCAAGAAAGCTCCGCAGGGACAGGCAGAGCCGACCAGTCTCTGCGAGAGAAGCCCACGGAACACGTTTCCTCGCCCTGTGATTCCAGCTTCTCATCTCTTCCCCGTGGAGATGTGTTGGGCAGTTCCGGACCTCACAGGAGGAGGCAATGCGTGCAACAAAGCCTGTCAAGTTCGTTCACTTGTGAAAAGGACCCTGAGTGCAAAGCGGACCACAAGAAGGGGCTCAGGAAAAGTGAAAACCCAAGAGGCCTGTCGGTCCTCTCAGCTGGAGGTGGTGCTCAGGATGAGAGCGGGTCCAGAATCCACTGCAAAAATTGGACTCTTGCAAGTAAGAGGGGAAGAAACTCAGTGCAGAAGTCTAGCTTGTGCCGGAATGGATCTTCCCTTTCAGAGGGCGATGCAGAGAGAGACATGGGGAGCAAGGGAGGCAGCTGGGCAGCCCCGTCCTCGCCCTCCGGGGTCAGGGAGGACGATCCCTGTGCCAACGCTGAGGGACGCGACCCCGGTCTGCCGTTGGGCAGCCTCACTGTGCCCCCAGCCCCTGAGACCTCGGCCTCCTCAGAGCCCAGAGAACGCCCTGCGAAGAAGAGGCTGCGCCTGGATGGCAGCCAGAGGCCGCCTGCCGCGCAGCTGGAGCCCAGGGCAGCAGGAGACGCACCATCCCCCGGGCCGGAGCCCAGAGAGTCTATGACCCTGCGCAGCACCGCCAGGCTCGGCCCGCCTCCCTCCCACGCCTCTGTGGATGAAACCAGACGTCCTCCTTGCCCGGATTCCCAGAAGCTGGAGGAAGGTAAAAGTTTCTCTTGGAGGAGGAGAGCGTGGAGTGTGGAGTCCTGCCCCTCTGTAGCTAGACAGAGCCAGGCACGTGGGTGTTTTTGACCAGATCTTAATGAGATCGTTTCCAAAATAGACTTAGAGCAGAGACTTCCTCATTCCTTTTTGTCTCCCCACTGGGCTATAATTGCTTCAACTTCTAAATATTTGTCTTCTTATTTTTGTTTAGAAGGGAAGCGAGTTGAGTGAGTGGGGAGCCCATGGAGGGGCGGCAGGCCACGATTGTCTGCGACAGGGCTGGGAGCATTGTGGCTGTGCTGAGGCTGCAGCTCCGGCTGCACCCTCGAGGATTAACTCTTTTACAGAAGCAATAATGTGTTCCCATTAAATTGGGCAGGAATCTCAAAAGTGATTCACTCACTCAAAAGACTCCTGACTTTTTAAGAATTCTTGTGCAGATATATTTTTGTGTGGTTGCAGGCAAGCACTGTGACTTTTTCCCCTTTAACATTGTAGCATCCCTTATTTTTGAAATGCTAGTTCAGAAATCTTAATTAGGGCATGATCAAATGTCTGGAAATCTACTCGCTACAAACTTACTGTGTAGATATTTCAGTCTTTACTCTGAACTTCTTTCCTGAGGCCATCATCTCCTTAGCATGTTGAGGTTGCCACGCTCTGAAGACAAAGTGACCGCACCCCTGCCCTGCTCCATAGTCAGCTCCTGTCCTGGCCCCTTCCTGCATCTCCGCAGCCCTACCCTGTACCATAGTCAGCTCCTGTCCTGGCCCCCTCCCTGCGTATCCACTGAGCGCTTCAGATGTGAAGGGGCAGTGGGGCCGGGACAAAAGGGATTCCCACCCAGAGTGCTCACAGCTTCTGTGGCCGAGGAGGCTGCTGCTTATGGCCCGCCTTCCCTTCACCACAGGCCTCTCTCCCTCCCTCCCTCTTGCGTTTTTCTTTAAAATGTAGTTGAATAGAAGCACACTCTATTTGAATTTGGCAGTGTGGAGTTGTGTGTAGCACAGAACCTTTTCTTTATGCATCGGTGGTCATGTGTCATGAAATGTTTTCTTGGGATGAGTCATCAAGATAATACAATGACAATGAAAGTCTAATATCACGTTATTGGCAGACTGCCAGTCTTCCGAAGCGTCCATGGGGTCTAATTCCGTGCGTTCTGTCCTGGAGGAAGACGAGGAAGACGAGGAGCCACCAAGAGTCCTTTTATACCATGGTAAGAAATGACCACGGGGTGTGCCTACAGTCCTAACGGTGCACTCAAAAGCAGCGGCGGCGGGGCTCTGAGATCGGACCCCACATCCTCCACGAAAGGTCTCCTGCGAGTTCATTTCTCTCCCACTGAACCGAGACCTGGAAGGGACCTTCAGAAGTGCCACATTTTCAGTCCTCTATCTGAAGAATAACCTACACAAAGGGAAGAGGGACTCCTGGGAAGAGACGGCCCAGCCCTCCCTGTTAGAGCGTTACTCTTGTCACCTCAAGCCCTTGTCCTCCTGTCCCCTCGCTGACAATGAGGGACGGCCCAGTGAGCTGAGGGGCTGTGTTGCCATCGCTTGGGTGTGGCCACGTACTGTCTGGCGGCTTCCATGATGGCGTTTTGGGGGCCGTCCTGGGAGGCAGGGTCTTCAGCCCAAGGGGGAACTGCTCCCGCACCCCTCCTGTAAGTAGCTGCTGCACGAGAGGAAAACCTGCCTTAGGTGCTGCTGAGCATCTGTGTGGAAGGGACTAGAAACGAGAGACCCGAAGGTCTGAGCCAGCCATGGACAGAAAGTCAGCTTTGAGAACCGAGTCATGAGAACCAGCCCCCCTTTAGACTCGCCATGAATGTTCCTCTGAGCCGAGTCTTGTTTTTCTTTTCTTTAACCTTACAGTTTCAAAATAATTATAGATTCACAGGATGTTGCAAAAATAGTACAGGGAGGTGAGGGGGCTTCTTACCCGGGCTTCCCCACTGGCAGCATCCGTAAGATGCAGGATGCCGCCTGGCCAGAAAGCTGGTGCCTGTGCAGCCCTGGGAGCGCCATCCTGTGCACACTGGTGTGCCTGTGGCCTTGTTATGTTGTTTGTCCACACTGTTTGAGTGCTTTTCCTTCATTGAAAGGGCTTCATTGCAGTTTCACATTTTCCCTTTTTTTTGTCTAATGCTAATAGTCAGACCTTTTAACAGTTTTCCACATGCTCTTCTGACCCTTTTCCTCTGGAATGAGCAGTCACCACTCACCAAACCCTGGCCATCCATTGGGTGCCCGTCTGGGTGGTCCCAGGACCGCAGGTGCCGTGGGGCACGCGTCGGGACTTCCAGGAAATCATTTCTGCAGGATCAGTTCGCACACAGAAAGAACACAGTGCCCTTGGGAAGGGCCCCTTCCGACCACGCTGCCCCACTGGGGTCGGCTCACCAGGACGTCGTCGAGCCTGGTGCTGCCTGCCTTCTGCCTGCAGTGGGAACTGGGTGTTGCTCCCGTTTGGTTTTGTTTCCTACCTGTCAGGCTGGGCATCTTTCTGAGGGTTCCCTGACCGGCCTTTGAATTGGTTGCTTGTCCACGTGGGCCTGGAAGTTTCTCTTAAAGACGAAATGCCCCTCACCGGGGAAACGAGCTGTGCACGTTCACAGCAGGCACTCACCCCCGTCGGCCTCCCTTCTCCTCTGGTCATATAACGGCTACTTTACAGGCCTTTGGATTTTGGTCTGTGTTTGTGTACCACGGCACTTCCTTCCACCTTCCACAGTGTGGCCAGACACAGGCTGTGCGTCTAACGACAGACTGTTTCCAGTAGTTTTTCTGATACTTTAGTTTTAAAATTTTAAATAATTCACTCTTTTTTGACATTGAAAATAATTCATTTGTACGTAGTTTTCTGGTTATGACTTAAATAATTTTCCCATTTTTGATCGTAGTTTCTCAGAATCCTCTCTAGAATCTCAGTCCTTGTGTTTGGGTCTTCTTCGCAGACCATTATCTCACGTCTGTTTTGTGCCACACTCTCTTTAAAAGTGCCTCCCTGTGGAGTTATTTTAGAGTTATGGAAGTTGTGCACACGTAGGACAGAGCCCCTGCCGCCCGTCATGCGCCGCTCCCGTCCCGAGGGTGCGTTTGTCACAGCTGAGAACCTGGTGCAGCCCCACACTCAGCTGCTGTGGTTTTACTGTCTCATCGACGCTGGTTAGACTCCAGTAGTGTGGGGAATGTGAATCTGCCTTTCAGAGTCTCCTCATCTTTTAAGCGAATGACATAAAGTCAGGTTTCAACAATATTGCGCTAACTGTGTTTTCTCAGGCTGTTACATCCCGTGCTTAATATGGATTTGACTTGTCTATTCCTTTTTTTGTTTTTCTTTTTTCTTTAATTCTAGAACCACGTTCGTTTGAAGTAGGAATGCTAGTCTGGCTTAAATATAAAAAATACCCCGTCTGGCCAGCAGTGGTAAGAACAGCTTCCTCCGTCTTCTAAGATGTAGTTATTTAAATTTCATGAATTTTTATGCCACCCATCTTCAGTTCTTGATAATTTGACCTGGATAAATGTTTTCATTATTTTGTTTTTCCTGGGAAAAGTTGGTGGTTTATACAAAAGACTTCAGGAGATGCCTGTACCTAAATTAAGAAATGGTGTTAAGTTTATAGGGCAGATTTTCACCAAGCAGGCTTAGAAAGACCTGCTCAAAAAAAATATTTGTGGCCGGGTGCAGTGGTTCACGCCTGTAATCCCAGCACTTTGAGAGGCCGAGGTGGGTGGATCACCTGAGGTCAGGAGTTTGAGACCAGCCTGGCCAACACAGTGAAACCCTGTCTCTGCTAAAAATACAAAAAAATTAGCCTGGCGTGGTGGTGTGCGCCTGTAATCCCAGCTACTTGGGAGGCTGAGGCAGGAAAATCGCTTGAACCTGGGAATTGGAGGTTGCAGTGAGCCAAGATCGTGCCACTGCACTCCAGCCTGGGCGACAGAGCGAGACTCCATCTCGGGGGAAGAAAAAGAAAAAAAAAAATTGTGATTTGCTCGTTTTAATTGTGCATTTTACCCCGTTTTCCCCCATTAGAGCTCATTAATTTGGATTTTGTGGTGGGGTTGGTTGCATGCATACAAACAGGAGTTTGAAATCCTGTCCAAGTTCCCGGTGTGGGTGATGCGTTCAAGCCGGGGCAGATTCTCTGCTTCCGTCTCTGCAGGCCTGGAAGTTGCAGGTCATTAGTTGATTGTTGTCCTGGGCACAGGTGCTGTCCTGGCCTTCACCTCTTCTTCATATTTTATCCCTTTTTTCCCTTTATCCTCCTAAGAGACAATGATATTTAAATCCAAAAGGCGCTTGCTTTGCAGTAATCCGGAGACACTTTTGTTTCTGTAATGACTGACCTCATCCGAGTCACCCAGGCTCCTTGCATGTGACTCATTATGGTTCCGGGAAACCTGGGATTGTCTCTGTGTGCTGTTTGCTGGGGAGGTTCAACACATTTATGGCCTAGTTGGGCTCCTCTTATCGCCTGCTGGCCTGCAGTGATGGAGGCAGGGCTTCTGGGCCCTCTGCCTTCCCTTGGCACTGGCTTCCCCTCCCGCACCTTGCTAGTCTTCTCTTGTTTTTATCAGTTTCTGGGGTCCCTGCTGGGTTAACAGGTCACTGATGTGACAGGTTCCTGGGGCATAAGAACAGGCAGCATCCCTGAGAGTGCAGGGTGGAAGGGCCACCGGAGGCGCTGGTCGCTGGCGCTCCTTGCTGCCTTCTCACGGTGGCCCCGGGAGGCCAGGACTGGGGAGGTTGGGGGGAGGTGGCAGCGCAGCGCCGTCCCTGCCCCTCCCCATGTGGCCGGGGCTTGTTCCCGAGCCCTTCTGCATTTCCTCCACTCCCCCAGAGCGTGAGGAGGACAAACCTGCCCCCCAAGCCGCTGGAGAATCTCAGGACGCTTATTTAAAGAGGCAGCTGGCAGCGGTAGCTGTGGCTCTTTTTATTCAAAAACCCAAACAAAACTGGCTGATTCTGCTCTGCTGGGAAAGCGTTGAAGTGATGTGTGTGGCAGAGCGTGGGGCCGTTTCTTAACGCCCCTGATGGGGGACTTTGCTGGGGTGCCCCAGAGCTGGGGCAACGCCTGTTAGATGTATCATGTGATGTCAGCCACGATCTCTCTTTTGACGTTTTATTTTCTTGGATTTGCAAACAGGTCAAAAGCGTCAGGCAGAGAGATAAGAAAGCAAGTGTGCTCTACATCGAAGGACACATGAACCCGAAAAGAAAAGGGTAACCCACTGTTCTTGGTTTCCGTGAGTGGGCCCGGGTGGCAGGCTGGCCGCTCTCATTGCAGGCGTGGGGACAGGGGCAGAGGGGAGACGCCGGCACGAGTCCAGGCCTGGGCAGGGCTGACGGGATCTCACTGGAGGCATGTCCTTCTCGTGACCTCTCCCTCGCTGGGAAGGGTGAGTCCCACAAAGGCTGTGTGTGAAGGATCTGGTCAAACACTGCAGTTTTCACAACCTGATTTGCTGGCTTTGAAAGGCAGCCCAACCAGACACTCCCTGTGGCCCTGTTTCCCACGAACTAGCAGAATGTCCACGCAGGTGTGCAGACAGCGTCCTGCATCCACCTGAGTTTGCCCCTGGGTTACGTGGTGGTTCCTTAGTCATGGGACGGAAACACACGTGGATGGATCAGCCGGCCGAAAGCAGCCTTTAAAACCGTCGCACTGCACATCCCCAAGTCAGACGCGCAGAACCGGTGTCATCTGGTGCTTCTGTGCTGCCCCCGAGAGGTGGGAGGTGTGGAGTGGAGACCCAGACCCCAGAGTCAGCCTGGCCTGGCAGGGCCCAGTCAGTGTTGCTGAAGTCACTGGGCCCACCATGGTGCGTTGGGGGCTTCTTGGCAGCTGGGGAAACGGTCACCTTCCGTAAATAAGCTGGGGCTGGTGGGGCCTCCAGTGGCCTCCACTGATCTTAATCAGGCAGGGAAAGGTTTTTAGCTTATTAGAGGAAGTTCATTTTTGTTAACTTTTCCCTCTCTCTGCTTCAAGTTTCACAGTGTCTCTTAAAAGTTTAAAGCACTTTGATTGTAAAGAGAAACAGACACTTCTGGTAGGTGGATTATGTTGTGTGCTTGTTTTAAATGGTTTACTTTGTGATTAGTAAATGTGTCCTCTGTGTGTAGCTCTTGAAATCCTGGCTGCGGTGCATGCGTGTGAATGATTGTGGGAAGTAACAGAGCCGGGCTGCACTCTGGCCGTTAGAGTTAGATCACGGGCTCAGTCACTGCACTGAATTCTCACGACTGTCCTGGGAAGTTGTGGCCCCATTTCCCCGCTTTACAGGTAAGGAAGCTGGGACTCTGGCGAGGACAGTTTGCCCAGGGCCACCAGGCAAGGCTGCAGCAGAGAGCCCCTGCGCAAGGCCACCGCCTTCCCCGGCCGACTGTCTCAGTCCACCCGACGGCACGGGGGGCCTCGGTAGCCAGCTCCTTGCGGCCGGGGGCATCCCTAGCTCAGCATCGGGAGCCCTGTGGGCCTCGAGTGCCACCTGTGAGCCTGGCTGATACCACGGCAGACAGCTTGCTGCGGAGCGGCTTCCCGCTCCCTGGATCTGCAGCCAGCTTTCATCACGTGCTGTCGATGAACTGCAAGGGGTTTGTCTAACTCAGAAATGTCTGTTTTCCCTCTAGAAATACTCATTTTGTTGTAGCGACTTTCAGCACCAACACGTCAACTCAGTGCAGTTATTTTTACTCCTCTGGAAAAAAAGAAAATGTGGTGGGTCTTTTCCACTCTCAGGGATCTGAGTTACTTTCTTTTCCTTCTTTCTTTTTTTTTTTTTGAGACAGAGTCTCATTCTGTCGCCTAGGCTGGAGTGCAGTGGTGTGATCTTGGCTCACTGCAACCTCTGCCTCCTGGGTTCAAGCGATTCTGCTGCCTCAGCCTTACGAGTAGCTGGGACTACAGGCATTCACCACCACACCCCCTAATTTTTGTATTTTTAGTAGAGACGGGGTTTCATCATATTGGCCAGGCTGGTCTTGAACTCCTGACCTCATGATCCGCCTGCCTCGGCCTCTCAAAGTGCTGGGATTACAGGCGTGAGCCACCGTGCCCGGCCGGATCTGAGTTCCTTTCTCAAAATGGATGAAGGTGTGGGGTGAGGAGGACAGCAGGAAGCATGCCTTAAATGTAGAAGGGCTGCTGTTTATATAAAACACCCTGGGTCCTGAGAGTGCACTTGCGTCTGCTCGTGAGTCAGGTGTGTGGGGCTCCCGAAGCCCACTCGATTCAGTGGCAGTCACTGTGGCATCCGAGGGATGATGTTGGGGAGGCCGTGCTTTAGGAAAGTGCAGGGGCTGCTGGGCCGGCAGAGAGCGGCGTCCACCTGGCCCTGGGGTGTTCTGATGGGGTGCCCCCGGTGGCCCTCGGCTCCAGAGCCTTCCCTGGGTCGTTGTGTGATGGTCGTGGCTTTGTGGCATCTTTGGGGCTGCTGTGTCCTTTTCTGAGGACCCACCCTGCTGCCAGCCCAGGTGGTGGCCTGCGCTGTTAGCGCAGCCCAGGTGGTGGCCTAGCCTGGCTGCAGTCAACAGCTCCCAACAAAAACGGCTGTTAGAGCAGCTTATTTCCAGGACATCACGTCCCGTCATGTGGCACAGTGGCCACGTGGGAGGTGTTTCCACCATTGATGCGTTCAGATTGGCCCAAGCCGTCGGGTCCCCTGTGCCCATCATTTGAGCAGCTCGGCCCAGACCTGTGCCTGGTGGATTTCCCGTTTCCCAGGGGATCCCTGCCTGAGGTGTCTGCCCCTTTGTCAGGGAGGATCAGAGGTGTGGGCTGGAGGGTGGGGAGCCTGGACACCTGGCTGGTCCCTGGGCTCTGCGTGGCTTCTGAACCCGGGGTGCTTGGCACTGCCTCCCACTGACGCCTGTCGCCCGGGTCTCGTTGTAGAACCAAGCCAGGGAGGACTTTGACCAGGCCATTGGTTGGTGCGTCTCCCTCATCACTGACTACAGGGTCCGGTTAGGTATGCAGGCTGCTGGGGGGGGGTGGAGCCGGGCAGCAGGCATCCGGCCTCCTCTGAGGACCCCTTGGGGGGGTTGGGCTGGAGCTGCCTGAAGGCGGAGCATATGTTCCCGGCCCTGGGACATTCCCTGGGGGTGGGCTGGGGTTCTGGCCTCGCCTGATTATTTCCTAAACAGAGATACTGGGCCGGCTCCTGGCACACACTTCCCGGGACTCCTCGTAGGGCTACAGAGTGCTCTCTCCCCTCCACCCCCTGCAGGCTGCGGGTCTTTTGCTGGCTCTTTCCTGGAATATTACGCGGCTGATATAAGTAAGTCTACAGGCACATCTTGGAAAGTGTAGTCCGCCTTTTAGTCCTTTAGAAAAAGCAGTCTTCTATGTCTAGAGCTGTGGAAGGGGACGTTGGGGTCAAGGTACTGTCCATAGCCACACAGCATTGTGCAACCCCTATGAGGTTTTGACCCCTGAGGCTCCCTGGGACCTCAGGCTGCTGGTGTCCACTGGCGCAGCTTCCCCAGCCTGCCCTGGGGTCCTCGTCCCATGGGCCACACCCACCCTGTCCCCGCTGTGGCTGGTGGCTGCACACATCAGCTATTGTTAGGAATGTAGGCCAGGTATGGAGGCTCACACCTGTAACCTCAGCACTTTGGGAGGCTGAAGCAAGAGGATTGCTTGAGGCCAGGAATTCAAGACTAGCCTGGGCAACAGAGCAAGACCCTGTCTCCACAAAAAAAATAGAAAAAAATGAGCTAGGCATGTGGCATGCGCGCCTGCAGCCCCAGCTACTTTGGAGGCAGAGGCGAGAGAATGGCTTCAGCCCGAGAGTTCAAGGCGGTGGTGACCTGTGTCTCTGCCCTGCTGCACTCCTGCCTGAGTGACAGAGCAAGACCTTGTCTCAAAAAAGAATGTGTCGTCGGCCAGGTGCGGTGGCTCACGCCTGTAATCCCAGCACTTTGGGAGGCCGAGACGGGCGGATCACAAGGTCAAGAGATCGAGACCATCCTGGCTAACCTGGTGAAACCCCGTCTCTACTAAAAAAAAATACAGAAAAACTTAGCCGGGCGCGGTGGCGGCGCCTGTAGTCCCCAGCTACTCGGGAGGCTGAGGCAGGAGAATGGCGTGAACCCGGGAGGCAGAGCTTGCAGTGAGCTGAGATCCGGCCACTGCGCTCCAGTCTGGGCGACAGAGCGAGACTCCGTCTCAAAAAAAAAAAAAAAACGTGTCATGGACACCAGGATGTTTGGCCACCACTTCATTGTCGATCCAGCATTTTCCGTTATCGACAGTAGTGGGGTTTTCCATGCCTCCCAGTTGGTAGAGGAGTGGACGTGGCTGAATTGATTCTTCTTGGGCAGTGCTATACAGGTAGGCACTTTGCTCTGCTCTAAGGGTTCAACCTGGTTGCAGGGCCCAGTGAGGGGAGAAGGGCCAGGGGTCCCAGCAGAGGAAGTGTCTTTAGGAGCATGAACACTCCACTCCTATGCTGACACGGAGCTCGAGCACTAGGGTCTGCCCTCACCCCTGCCGTGTCGCAACCTTCCATCGGCCCTGACCCACTTCCGCCCGAGGAAGGCAGCCCACGCACTGGTCCCGTGACAGGTGCTTCCTTTGCAGGCTATCCTGTCCGAAAATCCATCCAGCAGGATCGCCTGGGGACCAGGTTTCCTCAACTGAGCAAGGGGAGCCCTGAGGAGCCGGTGGTGGGACGCCCCCTGGGGCAGAGGCAGCCCTGCCGGAAAGTGCTCCCCGACCGCTCGCGGGCCGCCCGGGACCGGGCCAACCAGAAGCTGGTGGAGTACATCGTGAAGGCCAAGGGCGCGGAGAGCCACCTGCGGGCCATCCTGAAGAGCAGGAAGCCGTCTCGCTGGCTGCAGACCTTCCTGAGCTCCAGCCAGTATGTGACCTGCGTGGAGACCTACCTGGAGGACGAGGGGCAGCTGGACCTGGTGGTGAAGTACCTGCAGGGCGTCTACCAGGAGGTGGGCGCCAAGGTGCTCCGGCGCACCAACGGTGACCGGATCCGCTTCATTCTGGACGTGCTTCTGCCCGAGGTGAGCCGCAGACTGGTGTGTCGTGTGGGCAGGGAGGAGCCTATGCTGGGATTTTCCAACACTCTGCACGAGGAGGCCGTGGAGGCCTCGTGTGTTTACATCCCATCAGTGCTGGGAAATGTGAGCGCGTGCACTTGACCCCTGTGCAGAGACAGAGCCGCTTGGAAGCTGTCCTAAGCTGTCAGCACCAGGGGGTGCGAACTCCCTCCCCACCGTGGGCGCACAGATGCTCCCCGGCCTGGGTGGGTCAGTCCTGGGAAACCCACAGTGAGTTGGAAATTCCCAAGTCAGAATCACATTTAGTACCCAGGTAAACCCATTGTAAGTTGAAAAATTGTGAGTCGGTTATGCATCTGATACTCTGATAAACCCATGGTAAGTTAAATAAAACAGAAATTAGACTGTGATTTTGAACTTCAGCTGCGGATTTGGTGCTTGGTGAGGAGCAAATACAGATTGTTGTTTTTTTTTTTTTTTTTTTGAGACGGAGTCTTGCTCTATCGCCCAGGCTGGAGAGTGCAGTGGCGCAATCTCGGCTCACTGCAAGCTCCGCCTCCCGGGTTCACGCCATTCTCCTGCCTCAGCCTCCCGGGTAGCTGGGACTACAGGCGCCCGCCACTGCGCCCGGCTAATTTTTTTCTATTTTTTAGTAGAGACGGGGTTTCACCATGGTCTCGATCTCCTGACCTTGTGATCCGCCCGCCTCGGCCTCCCAAAGTGCTGGGATTACAGGCATGAGCCACCGCGCCCGGCCATACAGATTGTTTTGAAGTTTGTATCTGAAATTTCAGAGAGGACATTGCTGGGCATATATGTACATCTGTGGGAAAAAAACATACTCAAAACTATTCATAACTATGGGAATTTTCAAATAGACCCCAAAAGAAAATAACATAATGAACGCTTAATGTGCCCATAACCTGCCTAGAATTATTTTTTGGAGCATAAAAACCCTCAAGCCTTTTTTTTTTTGGAGAAGGAGTCTTGCTCTGTCGCCCAGGCTGGAGTGCAGTGGGGTGATCTTGGCTCATTGCAAGCTCCACCTCCTGGGTTCACGCCATTCTCCTGCCTCAGCCTCCTGAGTAGCTGAGACTACAGTACAGGCGCCTACCACCATGCCTGGCTAATTTTTGTATTTTCAGTAGAGACGGGGTTTCACTGTGTCAGCCGGGATGGTCTTGATCTCCTGACCTCGTGATTCACCCGCCTTGGCCTCCCAAAGTGCTGGGATTACAGGCGTGAGCCACCGTGCCTGGCCACATTTTTTTTTTTTTTTAAACCCATAAATACTTTAGTGTGTATCTCTAAAAGGAGGGTGATTCTGCCCCCTGGGGGACATTGGCAGTGTCTGGGGACATTTGTGCTTGTCACAGCTAGGAGTGCTTCTGGCATGGAGTGGGTTGGGGCAGGGCTGCTGCTCAGCACCCTGCAGTGCCCAGGACGACCCCACCCCAGAGAACAGTCTGGCCCCAATGTCCAGAGGGCCGAGTGGGAGAGACTCTGCTCTGAACCAAATGGACTCTGTTAAAAATGTGTTTACCATAATCATAATACTAAAACATAGGGATGATTCCTTAGTGTCAGGTATGTATTGTATATTCAGGATATTCCTTTTTTTTTTTTGACAATAAACTTAAGGCTGGGCGTGGTGGCTCGTGTCTGTAATTCTAGCACTTTGGGAGGCTGAGGCAGGCGGATCATGAGGCCAGGAGCTGAGACCAGCCTGGCCAATATGGTGAAACCCCATTTCTGCTAAAAGTACAAAAATTAGCTGGGCGTGGTGGCGAATGCCTATAATCCCAGCTACTCGGGAGGCTGAGGCAGGAGAATCACTTGAACCTGGGAGGCGGAGGTTGCAGTGAGTTGAGATTGTGCCACTGCACTCCAACCTGGGTGACGGGGCAAGACTGTCCCAGAAAAAACAACAACAACAAAAAAAACTTAAAATTTTTCAGAAATGCACTTGTGAGTTTGGGTCTTGCCTTTTATTCTGTGCTTTTAGTGATCTGAGCTATTGTTTCTAGTCCAAAAGATAACACTAATTAGGAAACATCATTACAAGCCAGGGGTTCATGGACTAGGTTCATACCTTCTGAACCATGAGCTAGACCTTGTCTGGAGGGCGGGACCTGGTGACTCGGGCTTCCTGAGGCCCTCTCAGCCGCGGGCCACATGGGGCTGGTTGGGCAGTGCCGGCTGCTGCTGAGCCTCGTGCCCTCTCACAGGCTATCATCTGTGCAATCTCTGCAGTGGACGAGGTGGACTACAAGACGGCCGAGGAGAAGTACATCAAGGGGCCTTCGCTGAGCTACCGGTAGGCTGCTCCCGGCGCTCTCTCCAGCCACTAGCATCTCTGCCTTGCAGGTTGTGTTTCTACGAGCAGTTTGACTCCAGGTGCCGCAGCCCCTCCCCCTCATGAGGCGGTCCAGGTGCTGGGCGGTGAGCTGATTACACATGCTGAACCCGCCCTGCGGATCACTCCTGCCCTCCAGGAAGGCTGGGCCCGGGTCTCCCAGCTGGTCGCTGTGGGCAGCACGGTGCCACGGGCGCGTGCCTGGGCCATGTCTGTTCTTAATCTCTTTTTGCAAGGGTTGATGTTTGCTTTTTGAACTTTCCTCCCCTCTTTCTGCAGCCCCATGGCTGTGTGAGAAGTACAGCGAGATTAAGCAGCAGCAGGGCCCGGTGCTTTCCAGCAGCCAGAAGAATGCTGTGATCAAGATGTTTCTCTCACATCCGTGTGCTTAGCCGCCCTTGGATGTTTGGCCCCCAGAGCGCCTAATCCTGTCTCTGGGCATGCGGCCAGGCCTTGCTGGGAGCCAGGCGGGGCCCACGGGGCAGTGACAGGCTGAAGACTCAACTAGAGTCAAGGACAGGGTCTCTGGCCAGGGCAACTTGCGCAGCCACCGACGTCTCCTGGTCCCGCAGTCACAGGAGACTCGTGGTGAAGACACTGAACTCCCTCCCCAGCCCCGTGTCCTCCCTGGGCAGGGCAGGAGGAGCTGCTGGAGTGGCCAGGGAGGAGGAGGTGTGGGGCCTCGGTGGCTTTGGCAGGCCAGCCCCGCAGAGCTGCCCAAAGGTGGAATTTGGCCTTGTTTAGGGAGTGTTGGTCCGGCTGGCTTACCAAAACAGGAAAGGTCTTTGGATGCAGACACTGGGTGTTTTCCTGCTGGATCTTCATGGTCCCCTCGTCGTGCTTGCCGTAAGAATAAGTGAGGTCCGGGGAAGTAAGGTCAGAGCCAGCACACCTGGACTCAGCCTCCTGGTTTGTCCTCTCCCTCCGTCTCAGAAGCCTCTTCACCGCTCCACTCCCATCTGTGGAAATCTTCCATCCTCCTGATTTTTTTTTTCCGAGTCTGGGTTGCCGACATCAATACCCGTTAGGAGTTCATCACGGCTTCTAGTTACCATCAAAACCTCCAGCCAACTGTGAGAAACGGTGCTGGTGCTGTGATGGCGAAGTTGGTTGGGTTGAATACACAGGCCATGATTTTATCGTGCCGGGGACATGGTCAAAGTAAGGCCAGTGAGCAGCATCGCATTTGACCTTTGGCCTCAGTGGAGGCTTGGGTCACACACTGGGTGTCCTGGGACCCAGTCTCCGCCCCCTGCACGGCGTTTCCCAGGCCCTCTTGTCCTTTTAGAGTTGCACCATGAGCCGCTCTGCACTCTTCCCAAGGCTGTCCTTCTCACGCCTGCCTTTCTCTGGCGCTGGCGCTGGCGTGCTCTCCCCTATTTCCAGGTCTGCTGGGGCGCACATCAGAGCCAGCAGCTCTTGTTGATGTCTTTTGATCTGGGGCAGCCCTGTTCCTGAGAGGGGTTGCTAGCTAAGCAATTGTTATAATTTTCCTTTACAGGGAGGTCATTTAGTAAGGACAATTTGGCATCTCATACTCTTTCGCAAAAAATTATTTTTAGCCAGTCACAGTGGCTCATGTCTGTAATCCCAGCACTTTGAGAGGCTAAGGTGGGAGGATCGCTTGAGCCCAGGAGTTTGAGGCTGCAGCGAGCCACCATGCCACTGCATCCTAGCCGGGGTGACAGAGCGACACCCTGTCTCTAAAAATAAATATCATTTTAAAACATTGTTCAGGCCGGGTGTGGTGGCTCATGCCCATAATCCCAGCACTCTGGGAGGCTGAGGTGGGTGGATCATGAGGTCAGGAGTTCGAGACCAGCCTGGCGAACATGGTGAAACCCTGTCTCTACTGAAAAAAAGAAAAAAAGCCAGGCATGGTGGTGCGCACATGTAGTCAGTCCCAGCTACTCGGGTTGCTGAGGCAGGGGAATCGCTTGAACCAGGGAGGTGGAGGTTGCAGTGAGCCAAGATTGTGCTGCCACATTCCAGCCTGGCAATAGAGCGAGACTCCGTCTCAAAAAAAAAAAAAAAAAAAATTACACATAGCATAAAAGTTACCGTCCTACCCTTTTTCAGTGTACGGTTCGATGGCGGTGAGCACATTTATACTGCTGTGTAGCCGGCAGCACTGCTCATCTCAGAACTTCATCTTTCCAAACTGCAGCTCTGTCCCCATCAAACAACTGCCGTCTCGTGTATATATACATACAGACACCCCCACACACACACATATATATTTCTTTTTTTTTTTTTTTTGAGACGAAGTCTTGCTCTGTCACCCAGGCTGGAGTGCAGTGGCGTGATCTCAGCTCACTGCAACCTCTGCAACCCCCAACCCCTGGGTTCAAGTGGTTGTCCTGATGCAGCCTCCGGAGTGGCTGGGATTACAGGTGCCTGCCACCACGACCTGCTAATTTTCGTATTTTTAGTAGAGGCAGCATTTCACCATCTAGGCCAGGCTGGTCTTGAACTCCTGACCTTGTGATCCACCCGCCTTGGCCTCCCAAAGTGCTGGGATTACAGGTATGAGCCACTGCGCCCGGCCTCTCTGTCATGTTCTTTTTTTTTTTCTCTTTTTTTGAGACAGAGTCTTGCTCTGTCACCCAGGCTGGAGTACAATGGTGTGATCTTGGCTCACTGCAACCTCCGCCTCCCGGGTTCAAGCGACTCTCCTGCCTCAGCCTCCTAAGTAGCTGGGATTACAGACATGTGCCACCACGCCCGGTTTTTTGTTTTGTTTTGTTTTTCGTATTTTTAGTAGAGACGGGGTTTCACAGTGTTAGCCAGAATGGTCTCGAACTCCTGACCTTGTGATCCACCCGCCTCGACCTCCCAAAGTGCTGAGATAACAGGAGAGTGACCACACCCAGCCCTCTCATATTCTTTAACACACAATGATGAATTACTAAAATGAAGACTCTTGTTTTCTGAAGGGAAAAAGAAATATTTGACAACCAGCTCCTTGAAGAGCGGAAACGGCGCCGTTGGTGATGGAGCAGCCGGCTGTGCTGTCAGCGGGCCTGGCGGTGGGAGCGCCTCCAGTATGCATGAGCGTGTCTGAAGATGGGGGGCTCAGGGGCACATTTGCGTTTGGGCCTGTCTGTGCATTCTGCATGGCTGTCCTGATTTCCATACTTCTGGAGAACCCATTTTGTTAACATTGAAAGCCAGTTCTCTTTCCCTGGCAATTTTTTTTCATTTTATTTTTGACATTGTTTTCAAGACACCGTTCCGGAAAGGCTTTTGAAAGGACAGAAGCGTGTTCGCTGTGCGTCAGTACTCGTGACTGTGCTATGGTTTCTCGCGACGTACACGTTGATCTTGTCTGTGGCATCTGATATTAAACGGGAGGTTTTAAGCATCTGCCGTGATGATGGAGCTTCAGAAGCGGGAATAGTTCTTCCGGGTTTGCCGTTTGGTCTGTTTCCCCCTCGTGTGGTTTCCGCCTGCGACGGTTCCAGAATTTGCTCTGCCACTCAGAGGAAACAGCCTTCGTTAGAGGCGGGAGCAGAGACGAGCCGCTGCTCTGTGTTGTGTTTGCTGTGGCTGCAGGGAGAGGAGCGGGACACGCACCTTTCCAGGGGCCTCTGTGCTCCGCACTGTGGGTGAGTGGACCACAGCCGCATGCCCTGGCTGCTGTGGCCTGGACCACCTCCACCTCCCCTGCCCGTCCGCCTGGGCTGAGTGAGTTTTCCTGCGTTGTGTCGTCACTGCGTGGCCAGTCACCGTGGTCATCGGCCTGGATGGCCGTGCTGGCCGCAGCAGTCAGGGTCACTGTGGGAGCCCCGGGGTCGAGTGAGAAGAAGGCCTTGTCCTGTGCCCCATCATCGCAGAAGTGCAGCCTTTGTATGGAAGCCCAACTGCGCTCCCGTCTGGAGAAACGGCTTCCAGGCTGTGGCTGCCAGGTCGGCTCTGGTCCACAGCACGGTGCCGGGTCTGCAGGTTGTTGAAGGCTGTGACTCGGTGGGGCTCAGCCAGGCTCCAGCAGGGTCACATGTGCTGTTAAGAGCAAAGCCACAGACGATGAAGTGTCCATTCTCAGCCGATGCTCTCCAGGCTGCGCCTGGATAGCAGTGCTGGTGAACTTCCCAGGGTTCCAGGGCCCGGTGGCCTGGGGGCTGCTTTCTCCCCACTAGGTGGGCTGCATCTGGCCCTGGCTGGAGACCTTACTTTGAGGGGCAATGACCCTCTTCCCCCAGGCCCTCCCCAGCTGATCACAGCCACCGGAGAGGAGATGGAACACGATTGTCTCGGGGTGCAGGGCGCTGAGCAGGACGAAGCCTCAAGGACTCTCGTATTGGGTCCTTGGGACTCGGGAAGTGCCAGAGGGCGCGGCTGCTCTGTGACTCCGTGTTCACTGGCCTTTGTTTCACCTGATTCTGCTCAAATCCGAGAGTAGGAAATCCGGCCCTGGCCTGGCAGCTCTGCCTCCTATGCCCGCACGCTGGAGTCTGTCTTGTCGGGAGCAGTGGGGCAGACCCCTGATGAGGTGGGGGTCAGGGGCATCGGCCCTGGCCCCCTGCTGGTCACTCTTTCAGGGACAAGAAGCAGCTAGTACCACCGCCTGAGGAGGGGCTCAGCAGCATTGCGTGTATGGGCCTCATGCTGCCTCGTGGAAAATCCCCCCAGCCGCCCTCCATGGTGGGTTCCTGAGGGTAGGACATGTCACCACGGTTTTGTGGGAACCACGCCTCCCCTGCTGGAATTTTTCTGCTGTTGTGAAGTAGTTTTATCCATTTGCTTCTCTGCTGACCTTGCCAAGTTGTTTGAGGTGGAATTAAACACCTCCCAGACCTCTGGCTTGTCTTTTCTGAACCCACAAACACGTCTCGCTGTGTGGGTTGTCCAAGCTTGGAAATGGGGGAGTGACTCTGCCATCCTCAGGGACACGGCCTGGCCCCAGGGTGGATTCCTACCTCACTGGCGGGCCTAGGGTGCTGTTTAAACAGCAGCCAGAGGCCAGGCGCGGTGGCTCATGCCTGCAATCCCAGCACTTTGGGATGCCGAGGCGGGCGGATTGCCTGAGGTCAGAAGTTCGAGACCAGCCTAGCTAACATGGTAAAACCTCATCTCTACTAAAAATACAAAAATTAGTCGGGCATGGTGGTGGGTGCCTATAGTCCTAGTTACTCGGGAGGTTGAGGCAGGAGAATTGTTTGAACCCGGGAGGCGGAGGTTGTAGTGATCCAAGATTGTGCCACTGCACTCCAGCCTGGCGACAGAGTGAGACTCCATCTCAAAACAATCAGCCACAGCAGCAGCAGCCAGGGCCTCCCTGAGGTTCGTGCCTGTGGCCCCAGCTGCTGGGGAGGCTTAGCTGGGAAGATGACTTGTTTGGAGGTCAAGGCTTCATTGAGCCGAGATGACACCACCGCACTCCAGCCCGAATGACAGTGAGCACCTGTCTTTCAGTGAAGCCCTGCCCAGCAGGTGGAAGCAGAACATGCCAGAGGTCCCCAAGTGCACCCCACCCCGCCCGCACCCTCTGCCCTTACTGTCCTGTGGGCTCTGAGGCTGTCAAGGCCCCTGGGGCAGGCTCTGCCTGGGTGCTTCCCTCAGTAATGGGGGGGTCGTGGGTGCTCTGGGTTGTCAGCTGGGCAGTTGGGTGGGAGTCGGGGGTGCTGACCTGACAAGCACGGCCAAGGAGGAGCATTCTAGGGCTCCGAGGATGCCAGCGTGGGTGGTCCTGGGCTTGCCCTCCCCGCAGCATGGCTGGCGCGCCTCGACTTCCTCCAGAGCCCCAGGAAGACAGGTTTGACCACATGCACACACGCAGGGAGACTGCAGGAGCCCTGCCCTGAGGAGCATGCTCTGCCCCTCTCCTGGCAGCTAGCCGACACTGCGACCCCACCTGGGCCTGTCCCTGGCACTGAGGACATTGGACCTGGGTCCCTGGGGTGGGGCGTCCTGGGTCCTGCTAGGGGCTTAGTGGTTCCATGCCAGGGGCTCCTGCCTCTACCATCGTGCTGACCACAGATGTCCCCAGACATGGCCTGGTGCCCCATGGAAAACGGCCACAAACCACGGCGTCCTTCCCCTGACCCCTGACCCCTGCCCCTTCCCTCTCTGGCTTGGCCCAGCTGGTGTCTCAGAGCCTGGGTGCGTGCTTCTGCCAGCCTCCAGCCGCCTGGCCCACACTCCCCAACCCCCTTCACTGAGCCGCAGAGACCCCCTTGTCCCTGCCAATGCTTTTTCCAAAGCTGGTCTCAGTGGTTCCCAGCAGTGCAAGGGGAATTGGGGTCCCCCTCACTGGGGCAGCCGCACCTGTCTGATCACTTCCAACAAGGAGACCTTGGTGGCTGCACAGCGCACTTCGTCCATCTTAAAAGGGGCAACACAGGCACGCATCGAGACTTCCAAACCACAGAAACCTCACTCTCATGGACCCCACTGCCTGAGGCATTTTCTGTTTTGCTTTTTGTTTGTTTGAGACGGTCTGGCTCTGTTGCCCAGGCTGGAGTGCAGTGGTGTGAACGTGGCTCACTGCAGCCTTGACCTCCCCGGCTCAAGCGATCTTCCCACTTCAGACTCCCAAGAAGCTGGGACCACAGGTGTGTACCACCATGCCCGGCTAATTTTTGTGCTTTTTGTAGAAATGGGGCTTGCTGTGTTTCCCAGGCTAAGTAATCCTCCCTCATCAGCCTCCAAGGTGCCGGGATTATAGACGAGAGCCACCGCAGCTGGCCTGCCTGGGTTCTTGTGCGTCTCTGCCTCCCTCCCTGTGCCAGCCTCATGCCCCCTTCTCACCTTCCCCAATTCCCACTCTGACCCCGCCCTGGGTCCTTCCCATCTCGCTGGCCCAAGAACCAAGCGGTTCTTCTGGAACCGCTGCCTGCCCTCTGCTCACATCCTGCCTCCGCCCCATGAAGCCAGCTCCTCCATGTTCCCTGTCTCAGGGGTGTCCTCCAGGGCCCAGAGTTCCTGAACCAGATTCCTCTCTTCCCCACCTACCTCACCCTTCCTTCCAGTCAGCCTATCAATCAGCCCGCTTTGCAGCAGAATGCCCCCCCAAAACCCAGCGGCTGGAACGTTCTCCACACGGTTTCTGTGGGACAGGCATCTAAGAGCAGCCCGGCCAGGGGTGGTTGGGGTGGCTTGTGGGGCTGCAGTCTAGATGCTGGCTGGGGTCACATCAACTGAAGGCTCCAATGGGGCTGGGGGTCCAAGGAGCGTCGCGCGGGGCACGGCATGGGAAGGAGGCCGCGGTTCTCCTCCACGTGGGTCAAGCTTCCTGAGCGCCCGCCCTCTGTAATGGCCAGCTCGCCTCTGAGTCAGCGGCCCAGGGTCCCCAGCAGCTGCACACGAGTATCGTTGCCATTCTGACGGTCACATGGAGCAGCCCCGGCTGAACATGAAGACCCTGTAGGGGCTGGGCTTAGTGGCTCACGCCTGTAATCCCAGCACTCTGGGAGGCTGAGGTGGGCGGATCACCTGAGGTCAGGAGTTTGAGACCAGCCTGGCCAACATGGTGAAAACCCATCTCTACTAAAAATACAAAAATTAGCCGGGTGTGGTGGTGGATGCCTGTAATCTCAGCTACTCAGGAGGCTGAAGCAGGAAAATCGCTTGAATCCAGGAGGCAGAGGTTGCAGTGAGCCGAGATTGTGCCATTGCACTCCAGCCTGGGGGACAGAGCGAGACGCAGTCTCAAAAAAAAAAAAGACCCCATAGGAAGGCCAGAGTCTGAACAGCAGACACAAGCCCAGGGGCCCTGTCATCCCAGCGGCCCGAGGACCATCCCCCGGGCCCCCACCAGGCTCAGGTGCAGTCTCTACCCCATCCCCCACCACCGGCACAGGACTAAGAGCCACCGGAAACCCTTGGGCTGGCTTCACTGTTCCTCCCGCGAGGAGTCCAGGGCAGCAGACACATGGCCCCGACGTGGCACGCCGGGGACAGGGGAGGCACTCTGCTGTCCCTGACCCTGTAAAAAAGGCCCACAAGCCAAATCTCTCATGAGCGATGTTCCGGAGTATTAAGTCCTGCCTCAGACCTGCAGGGCGCCAGAAACGGAACGCCTGAGAAACGGCCACGGTCCCAGGAGCTGAGGAAACACCACGCCTGATGCCACGTGGGGTCCTGGAGGGAGCCCTGGGCCAGTAAAAGGCATTAGAGGAAACCCAGGAAACTTGGATAGGGTGTAGATTTTGGTCAGTAATAATGTATCGTGACAAATTGGTCACACATGAACTGGGCATGGGGTACTCAGAACTCTAAATTATTCTAAAAATATGTATATAAATTTAAAACCAAAACCATGGCTGGGCATGGTGCCTCACTCCTGTAATCCCAGCACTCTGGGAGGTCGAGGTGGGCGGATCACCTGGGGTCAGGAGATCCAGACCAGCCTGGCCAACATGGTGAAACCCTATCTCTGTTAAAAATACAGAAATTGGCCGGGCGCGGTGGCTCAAGCCTGTAATCCCAGCACTTTGGGAGGCCGAGACGGGCGGATCATAAGGTCAGGAGATCAAGACCATCCTGGCTAACCCGGTGAAACCCCGTCTCTACTAAAAATACAAAAAAACCCAAAAATTAGCCGGGCGAGGTGGCGGGCGCCTGTAGTCCCAGCTACACGGGAGGCTGAGGCAGGAGAATGGTGTGAACTCAGAAGGCAGAGCTTGCAGTGAGTGGAGATCGCGCCACTGCACTCCAGCCTGGGCGACAGAGCAAGACTCTGTCTCAAAAAACAAAACAAAACAAAACAGAAATTAGCCGGGCGTGGTGGTGTGTGTGTGTGTAATCCCAGCTACTCAGGAGGCTGAGGCAGGAGAATCACTTGAACCAGGGAGGCGGAGGCTGCAGTGAGCTGAGATCTTGCCACTGCACTCCAGCCTGGGTGACAGAGCAAGACTCCATCTCAAAAAAGTAAATAAAAATAAAACCAAAACCCTACAGCATGGGCAGCTGTGAGAACTATAGAAGGAAGACGGTTTTGTGCAACTGCCAACCTCTTAGGTTCCTGTCAGCTTTTCTTCCAAGTCTTTATTATTATTTTTGGTAGAGATGGGGTCTTGCTATGTTGCCCAGTCTGGTCTTAAGCTCCGGCTTCAAGTGATCCTCCTGCCTTGGCCTCCTAAAGCGCTGGGATTACAGGTGTGAGACACCATGCTGGGCCCCTCCAATCCTTTTGAGCTACCCAATAACAGAGACCAGACCTCAGGTGATTTGCCTGCCTCGGCCTTCTAAAGTGCTGGGATTACAGGGGTGAACCACCGTGCTGGCCTTCGCCTCTGTTTTCGTAATCATAAAACCGGCAGAAAAAAATCTCCAGTGGAATTATGAAAATTTGATGATATGCATGCAGAAAGCGTTCTGCAAACTCTGTTTTGCTAGTTTGGGCGTTTAGTGTTAGTTTTTATGTAATTAGTACGGGCTGTAAACTTAGCAATTTAAGCAAGATGGAAAAATCGAGGGTTTGTCAGGGAAGGGGGAAGTTTGGGCTGAAATCATGACCTCTTGGGGGTGGGAAGAGGTGGCTTTGGGGTTGTTAGGTCTGCGCCCTTCTACCTTGGGATGAGTCCACGTCCTGACTCCTCCTCTGCAGAATAGGATGATGTTCCGAGGAGGGGCCCGGGATAGCTGCGAGGCAGCGGGACCAATCCTGAGCAAAAGACGCCGATGATCCTCAGGGGCGCTAAAACCTTTGCCGAAACCCGGGATCGAACCAGGGACCTTTAGATCTTCAGTCTAACGCTCTCCCAACTGAGCTATTTCGGCTGGGCGGCAGGGGTCGCTCTCGCCGCCACTCCGGCCCGCGCAGCGCGTTCCCCGCGCAGGCGTAGCTCGTTTCGCATTAGCAGGCCGCACATACTTTATAAGCTCTCCCCGGGCGCTGGGCCGCATCGCTGTCTCTGTGGCGCAATCGGTTAGCGCGTTCGGCTGTTAACCGAAAGGTTGGTGGTTCGAGCCCACCCAGGGACGCGCGGAGACTTTTGCCCTACTGTAATAACTAGAGTGTCGCCTCTGTTTTTATCGGGCTGCCGCAGACCCGCGGCCCCCAGGCGCGCACTCCGATGACCTTTCCGTCTCGGGTGATCCGGAGCTGCACGGCGCAGGCACGACCACGGAGGCCAAAAGCGCAGCGGAACCTCCTGGCTCTGGGTTCCGGTTTCCGCACGCGCTCCGAGCCTCTTTGGGCGACGGCCCCAGGGACCCGGAGCGCTAAGGAAGAAGGACCTCAGAGGTTGTCTGAAGGCCGAGGCCAAGATGGCGGCGCTGTCAGGTGAGCCCGGTGCCGGCGGCGGGTGGGGGGCCGCGCGGGTCTGGGGCCGTGGGAGCCTAGGGTGCCGTGGTGGCGTCGTGGGTCGGTGCCGGCATCGTAGCCGCTGTCCTCTCCGGGCTTCTCCGAGTCGGCCGCTCCTCGGGCTCCCGCCCGGCTTTCGATGAACGGTCTCCGTTATTGCGTCCAGGGTACAGTCGGGGAAACCGAGACCCAGCAGGTCATGACGCAAGCCCCCAGCCTCAGGAGGGCGCTCGGGGCGGAGGCTGGAGGGGTCCCGCTCAAGTCCCCGAGACCAGGGCACGGCCCGCGAGGCTGCCCTTGAGATGCCCCGGAGAGAGCGTGGCCTGCCTGACATGCTGGGAAACTGAGGCCCATTGAGGGTCCGAGACTCCTCGAAGTTACAGGGCCGGGCCTGGAAAGAAGCAGGACCCAGGGCATCCACACCACCCTGCTGGACCCTCCACCTCCCTCCCCAACCCTGTGGGGTAAGGGCCTCTCGCAGAGCGGATCTCAGCCTGTCCCGCCCCAGGGACTTTTTTGGGATCAGCTGAAGCCTGCGGACCCCTGCTCAGATAAAGTTATTATAATGCATGGAATAAAATCCATAGAATTGCAAGGAAATCAGTTACACGGAGAGGCAGTTATTAAAAGATTGTCTTGAAACCTGATTGGCTACTTAGTAATCTAAGCTCTTTCCTTATGAACGCGATCTAGCGGCAGGTCTAACTACCACTGTGGTTTGGAAGTAGTGAGAATTGCAAATGAGGCTTTGAGGATAGGGAACGGTCTGCAACCCCTGTACCATGTCTAGGAAACCTCTGTGATTCCTCTTGGTGAAAAGTTGTCCTGCTAATACTGCCGTATTTTGTTGTCTTTGCTAAGAATTTTTTATTTTTTTTTTATTTATTGAGACACAGTCTGCTTCTGTCACTCAGACTGGAGTGCAGTGGTACCTTCTTGGCTCATCACTGCAACCTCTGCCTCCCCGACTTCTGGCACTTCAGTGTCCTGTGTAGCTGTGTGCGCCACCATGCCTGGCTAATTTTTGTATTTTTAGTATAGATGGGGGTCTTGCCATGTTGTCCAGGCTGGTCTCAAACTTCTGAGCTCAAGCAATCCTCCCACCTCAGCCTCCCAAAGTGCTGGGATTACAGGCCTGAGCCTGAGCCACGGCACCCAGCCTACACTAAGAATTGAACAAAGGGCTAGTTTTCCATAAGATGCTGGTGACAACAAAGACATTTTGTTTTTTTATTCCAAGCAAGTTCACAGTTCCTCACCAGGCCCCTTGTTAAGAATACCTGGCCCACAGCGCAGTGGCTCACGTCTGTAATCCCAGCACTTTGGAAGGCCAAGGTGGGCAGATCACCTGAGGTCTGGAGTTCAAGACCAGCCTGACCAACATGGAGAAACCCCGTCTTTACTAAAAATACAAAATTCGCTGAGTGTGGTGGTGCATGCCTGTAATCCCAGCTACTGGGGGGGCTGAGGTAGGACAGTCGCTTGAACCTGGGAGACAGAGGTTGCAGTGAGTCGAGATCGCGCCATTGCACTCCAGCCTGGGCAACGAGAGTGAAACTCCGTTCTCAAAAAAAAAAAAAAAAAAGCCGGACCCAGAAGCACAGAATCCCATCACCTCAGAAATTCTCAGAAGAGCATTTCCTCTGCTAGGAGCTTATCCAAAGTCCAGAATTTTCAGCTTAGGAAACTGACGCCCGAGGTGGGGCAGCTCCCACCAGAGCCTAGAGCTGGGCAGTTAGCCTGTCTGCTGTGCCCAGCCTCAGGCATGCCAAGAAGTAGGTCACAGGCCTGTGTCCTTCAGAGAGTTGTGGCCTGGACAGGGCCATGGGAAACAGCAACCCGGGATGAGGCTAAGGCTGGGGTGGGGGAGGGGCTCAGAGGCAGGAGAAGGCCCCATGAACTGCTGCATTCGGGGGCATCAAACCCTGGCCCTGGCCCCTGGAAGCTGCCTGCAGCCTCTCCATCAGGCCTCACCCCGCATCTGCTGGGGCCACAGCAACAAAGTACCATCACCTGGGCAGCTTAAACAACAGAAGCCGATGTTTGCACAGTTCTGGCAGCTGGAAGGCCAAGACTGGGGGTCAACAGGGTTTGTTCCTGCTGAGACCTCTGTCCTTGGCTTGCCCATGGCCATCTGCTCCCTGCGTCTTCCCTCTGTACGTGTTTGTATCCTGAAGGCCTTTTCTTACAAGGACATAAGTCATATCAGATGAGGGCCCACCCTCATGACCTCACTGCACATTATAATGACCCTTATTTTATTTTTTGAGATGGAGTCTCCCTCTGTCACCCAGGCTGGAGTGTGGTGAAACGATCTCAGCTCACTGCAACCTCCACCTCCCTGCCTCAGTCTCTCAAGTAGCTGGGATTACAGGTGCCCGCCACTACACCCAGCTAATTTTTGTATTTTTAGTGGAGACGGGGTTTCACCATGTTGCCCAGGCTGGTCTCAAACTCCTGACCTCAAGTGATCCACCTGCCTCGGCCTCCCAAAGTGCTGGAAATACAGGCGTGAGCCACTGCGCCCCGCCATTAATGATCCCTTTAAAGACCCCTTCTCCAAAAGCAGTCACATTCTGAGGTCCTAGGGTTAGGGCTTCAGATACAGGTCAAGTGGAGGGACACAGTTTAGCCGTCACCAGCTCCAAGCCTGCATTTCTGGCTTCTTCCTTGTGAGCCAGGATTCCTGGCACCTCCAGGCGTTTCCCCCCCGCAGAGTGCCCCTGGGTGTGGCAAGGCCCTGCTCTGGCCTCAGCCTTCGCCTCGGGAAGGCTCTCCCAGGAGCCTTCGTGCAGGCGCGTTCCCTCCTCTGTGCTTCCTTTGAGGCTGGCTCCTCTAGGGGCGTGTTGCTGTGTAGGTTGACGTGGGCAGCGCCCTGCCTGCTCAGCCGACTAGATTCCTGGAGGATGGGGCCTGTGCTCAGCTGCGTGGGAAACCCCCGAGCACCAGCCAGGGCCTGGAGCACCCAGCACACGCTTGTCAGGCACAGCTGAGGCCAGGACGAGCACTGGGCACCCAGGGAGGCCCTGGCATTGCCAGGGTGGCAGGCACCCCACAAGCACGCATAGATGGAGATAGAACCGGGTGCCGGCAACAGGAGGACCTGGGGTGCTGGTGTAGGTGGGAAGCCCCGGGCATCTGAGCTGAAACCTGCCTCATGAGAAGGGGCCAGTGGTGTGCAATTGTGAGGCGGGGTGTCCCCCGCAGGGGAGCAGCCGGCGCGGAGGCCCTGGGGCAGGAAAGCAGCAGGTACCGGTGAAAATCGCCAGGGTGGGGAGACAGGGCAGCGTTTGGGTTTCTTCTGGGGCCATAGGGTCTCAAGCAGGGGACTAAGAGTCGCTCATATTCTGAACACCCCCTTGTTACCTAACATTTGTTAAGTGGCACTTGAGGTGGGGTCAGAGCTAGGCCGTGCAGGCAGGAGCCTGACGGGGAAGTGCCTGGAGGCTGGCCCTGTGGCCCATCCAGGGGTCCTGAATCGGTGGCCCCTGGTGCTGCCCACGACTCACTGTCCCCACCCCTGTGGTCCTCTCTGCAGCTCCTGGCCTGCGCGGCTTCCGGATCCTTGGTCTGCGGTGAGTGCCTGAGTCTCCAGCCCTGAGCTGGGAGGGGCCTTCAGCAGCGCCAGACGAAAGGGGGCGGGCCCTTGTGAAGGTCACGTGGTGCGTTAAGGAAAGGATGCAGGTGACAGTCTGCACACTGCACGTGATGTGCTGGGACCCTCCCTGGAACAGTCCATGCAGTGGCAAAGGCTGGACAGTCAGGAGGAAAACCCTGTGGGCCTGGCTCAGCACCGTCAGAGCTCACCGCCACTTGTGATGGGAAGGCATTCTGTGAGCTCTGTGCAGATGGCAGCCACGGGCAGGCCTCCTGGAGACCCAGGCGACTGACAGGGCTGTGAGGGCGCATGCCCAGGGATCTGACCTTGGTCACATGTGGAAGGCCTGGTCCCAGTTTCCTTCTGTGGATGATCCTGGGACCGTCATTGCTTGGACACTGTTGACCTGCTGGGTACATCACAAAAGAAACTCCATTCAAGTCTGGGCCATCATTCGGGGTCGGGGCAGTGGCCAAATGGCCCCAGGGGCTCTGGCCAGTGGTCCAAGTGCTGATGGGCAGAGGCGAGAGCAGTCCCGCATCAGGGAGGGGAGAGGCAGGACAACAGTGAGTGTGGCTAGGGGAGTCGGAGGGGCCTGGGACGGCCACTGACCCGCGCTCCATCTCCCAGCAGCTCCAGCGTGGGCGCCGCTGTGCAGGCACGAGGTGTCCATCAGAGCGTGGCCACCGATGGCCCAAGCAGGTGAAGCTGGCCTTCTAGGGGAGGCCGTACCCCCTGCCCCCCCCCGCCCCTCCTTCATTTTCTGCATCAGCGCCGCAGCCACAGGGGTGCCTGGATGGGGCGGGGAAGGGGTCGCACAGCATTGTCCCTGACCTCATGTGGGTCCAGGCCTCTGGCAGCGGCCGTGGGGGCCGGCATCCGCCTCTGGGAAGTACCTGCGTGGCTGACGCCTCCTGTGCCCATGTGTCTCTGTGACAGCGCCCAGCCTGCCCTGCCGAAGGCTGGAGCCATGGTTCCCAAACCCAGCAGCCGGGGCGAGTATGTGGTGGCCAAGCTGGATGACCTTGTCAACTGGGCCCGCCGGGTGAGTCTACTATGAGCTGCAGGCCCTCCTGGAGCGCCAGGGCCTCTCTGCACACTCACAGGCACACACATACACACACAAATGTACAGACACGTACACATACAACATGCATGCACACATGAGTACATGTGCATGCAAGCTCACATGTATGGACAGACGTGTGTACATGCACCACACACGCACAGTCATGCACACATACACATATGCACGCACACACATGCACACACGTATGCACACATGCACATATATGCACACACATGTGCACACACTCGCACACACACATGCACACACATCCACACACTCGCACACACGCACACAAAAACATGCACACGTGCACACATGCACACGCGCACACGTACTTATGTGGACACATGCATGTGCGCATATTTGCATGCATGCACACAGGCACACACAGTGATGCACACACACCCCTGCGGCCTGGAGCAGGCTGGACCCTCCCGGAGGCCCCTGTGCTGGCCTGGTGGCCTGTGGTTCCATCTGAGTATTCAGACCCTGCTTGAAATGACCCCCTCCCTTTCCATCATTCTCTTTCTGGCTTCTGCGCGTTCCTCGTTTCTCTTTTAAGGTGAAAGTGGTGTTTTAAGTTAAAAGGAGCGCGTGTGAAGGCAATAGGTCCTTCTCAGTACCCATCTAAAGCCTCCCCTGCCTGTGGGAGCAGCCCCCACACAGCCCCTGCCATCCCCCTGCAGCGCCTGCGGCCCTCGCCGCGACAGCCCGGGTTCAACAATGCCCCACTGATGGACGTTCACTGTTTCCTTTTGTTTTCTGTTTCCTAAACAATGCCACGGTGAACGTCCTGCCAGGGCCGCAGTGGTCGAGACAGGGATGCCCACTGCAGGATAGTTTCTAATGGAGGGAACCCGAGAATGGCCACGGGCCATCCCAACACAGGCTCCTGGCAGGCAAGTGAGCCTGGCCATTTCTGCCCGGGCAGCCCTGCCTCGCTCTGTAGCTTGGCCCTGTCTCCCGCCAACACATGCAGCAGAGGCCCCTGCCAGGTCTCAGAGCTGCGTGCAGGGACAGCAGGAACCGTGGGGGAAATGAGAAGCCACATGAATGGAGGAGAGGGGAGGGAGTGGCCAAGGAGATCTGAGAGGGCTTCCCGGAGGCATCGCACCTGGTCTGCGGACCCAGATCTAGTTAAGGCAGAGAGTTCCCGGTTAAACCTGCGCTGCTACCGGCCTGTAGCCCACACGCTCAGAGAGTGGCTGGAGCCCCCTGTTCAAATGGTGGGACTTAGGATCCACCGGGTTCGGGGAACTGTGGGATGAGGACAGATCTCACCCGTTTCTATTTTATTTTGAACGTGGCTGGTGGGGCGCGCTTTACAACCCTCTTGGGGCCGGGAGGCCACCTGCAGGAGCCGCTGTGCCTCTCACCTCTGCCGGCTGCCGCCCCGGGACATGAGCCGGGGGTTCTAGGTGCTCCACGTGGAATCTCACGCCGGGCCACGAGGGGTTCCAGGGGTGGCGTCTGACCCGAGCCTGGCTTCTGCAGAGTTCTCTGTGGCCCATGACCTTCGGTCTGGCCTGCTGCGCCGTGGAGATGATGCACATGGCCGCACCCCGCTATGACATGGACCGTTTTGGCGTGGTCTTCCGCGCCAGCCCGCGCCAGTCCGACGTCATGATCGTGGCCGGCACACTTACTAACAAGATGGCCCCAGCGCTCCGCAAGGTAGGCCTCTTCCCCGCCGCCCAGCCGCCCCCAGAGTGAGCTGCGCATGGACCCCGCCTCTCTTCCAGGTCTACGACCAGATGCCGGAGCCGCGCTACGTGGTCTCCATGGGGAGGTGAGTGCAGGGTGGGGCGTCTCCAGGGACAGAAGTGGCGCGAGTGCTGGCCTGGCTGTGTCCTAATGGCGTTTATCAAAAGTGTCATTTACATTCAGTGAAATCCCACGTGGTCCCAGCTCTGCCCTTCAGCCGTTGTGGTGCCTCCACTCCACGCAGATGCGCTGGGGGTCCTCTCCCCAGAACGATTCCTCCCGTCCACCCCCACGCAGCAGACCCCACATTCCGCCCAGTTCTCTGCTTTACCCACACACAAGTGATGACGAGTGCTGTAGATGGTTTTACAATCTCAGCCTTCTAACTTGCCATAAGTTTTTTTCTTTTTTTTTTTTTTTTGAGACAGAGTCTTGCTCTGTCGCCCAGGCTGGAGTCCGGTGAAACGATCTTGGCTCACTGCAACCTCCGCCTCCCAGGTTCAAGCAATTCTCCTGCCTCAGCCTCCCAAGTAGCTGGGATTACAGGCACACACTACCACACCCGGCTAATTTTTGTGTTTTTAGTAGAAACGGGGTTTCACCATGTTGGCCAGGCTGGTCTTGTACTCCTGACCTCAGGTGATCTGCCCACCTTGGCCTCCCACAGTCCTGGGATGACAGGTGTGAGCCACCGCACCTGGCCTTGCCATCATTTTTAGTCATTTCCCCATAACATTGAAAGATACTTAGTCTTTTAACATTTTAAAATATTTATTTATTTATGTATTTGAAGACGGAGTCTAGTTCTGTCGCCCAGGCTGGAGTACAGTGGCACAATCTCGGCTAAGTACAGTCTCCACCTCCCAGGTTCAAGCGATTCTCCTGCCTCAGCCTCCGGAGTAGCTAGGATTACAGGCGCCCGCTACCATGCCTGGCTAATTTTTATATTTTTAGTAAAGATGAGGTTTCACCATGTTGGCCAGGATGGTCTCGATCTCCTGACCTCATGATCCACCCACCTCAACCTCCCAAAGTGCTAGGATTACAGTCATGAGCCACCGTGCCCAGTCAGTATTTATTATTTTTATTTTTGAGAGACAGAGTCTCACTGAGTTGCCCAGGCTGGAGTGCAGTGGTACAGTCGTAGCTCACTGCAGCCTTGAACTCCTGGGCTCTAGCGATCCCCCAACCTTAGCCTCCCAAAGTGCTGGGATTACAGATGTGCTCCACTGTGCCTAATTTTTTAAATTTTGGTAGAGATTGGGTTTTGCTAAGTTTACCCTTTTAAAGCGAGCAGTTCAGTGGTTTTTAAGCCACCACCTCTAATTCCCGAACATTCTCATCACCCTCAAATGAAACGCTGTCCCCATCAGCAGTCATTCTGCATCCCCTTCCAAGCCCCAGTGCCCACACCTCCCCTTCCTGTCTCTGTGGATGGGCCCTTCCTGGACATTTCACAGAAACAGGATCACACGCTGCATGGCCTTCCGTGTCTGGCATCTCTCGCTGAACATGACGCCCTCAAGGTGCATCCATGCGGTGGCCTGTGTCCGAGCCTTGCTCCTTTTCTTGGCTGAATAATATCCCACTGTGTGGACCTATTACTGATCTAATTCTAAACAGAGAATTAGAATATTCCAGAGTTTTCATAACCGTCTCCCACTGCTGGGCATTCAGGTTATGTCCATTTTTACGGCTGTGGGAAGCAGTGGAGTCTGTGTGGTCGCCTGGGGTTTCCAGCTCCCTGCCCCGGGTGGACCCCAGCACCTCACTGACAGAGCCGGAATCGGGCGAGGGCCTGGCGTGAGGCTCTGCCGCCCCATAGACAGGGGCTGGGTGTTGGCACTGTGGCTGCTTGAAGTGGCTTTTCGTTGACACATGTGATCCGACACTTCCCAGCCCCAGGAATCGATGGTCAGGAGCCCCCTCGGGAGGGGAGCACTTTTCCCCGAGTTGGCAGCCACACGCGTGCTTGTGCCCCACTGGTCCCACGGAGGCTCAGGGAGCCTGTACGTGTTTGCTCATTGCTTCTCCGTGACAAGTTCCAGCCTCATTGGTGCCTGGCCTGCAGTTGAAGGCGGGTGGGGATGGGGCAAGGCCTCATGGAGGGAGGGTGGACAGGGCAGGTCCCTGGCAGGTGCTCCTCACGGTACCTCCCCCACAGCTGTGAGGAGGGAGGGTGGGCAGGCGGGTCCTCAGCACGCTTCCCTCACGTCCCCTCCCCCACAGCTGCGCCAACGGAGGAGGCTACTACCACTACTCCTACTCAGTGGTGAGGGGCTGTGACCGCATCGTGCCCGTGGACATCTACGTCCCAGGTAGGGCTGGGACCACACCGCCCACGAGAGAGCTGAGGACAGGGCCAGCGCCACATGGAGCCCGGCGGCCCATGTGAGGGAGTCCCACACCCCCAACAGACGGGCTCCCCCATCCTATGGATGAGCCGGCTCCGGCTCTCCGTCTTAGTGGAGCGTGTGCCCTGTGAGAAGTCGGCAATGTATTCAGGCATCAGAGGGATCAGAGGGAGCAGGGGAGGCTGAGTGGAATCCCTGACACTCGCCTGCTTTAAAGCAGTTTCATACGGTTCTGCCTGACAGAAACCAAACACCTGCAGTTAGAAATACCAAGAGAGAAGGTTCCTGGAGGCCAAGGACACCGTCCCACGCCCTCACCCTTATAGAAGGGCATGCAGGACTTCCTTTGGCAAATGAAAATGTGGGAGACTCAGTTCGGTTGTGAGGTTAGGGTGAGTTTGACCATCAGGAAAGCAATTAGGAGTAATTGTTTAGTACCAGTATATCCCAACAGTATTTGGGCTATACTGACACTAAAAAGGAACATTGGCTGCATACGTGAAATTCACATCGCACGGGGAACGTTCTTTATATGTGGTGATCCTGTGGAAGTCTTGCGCCTCACGTGGTCCCACGAGGGCCACCCGGGGTGTTCACCTGGACACCATGGACAATGGTCCATGGTAGGCAGGCTTAGAGGTGGCGCTCATGTGGGACAGGGGATAGAGGTCCTGTTCTTGGCCATCCTGTGCTGCGGCATTAGCGCACGTGCAGAGAGCCCAGCCCTGAGTCCCGAGTTTGGAGGGTTGGGCAAGCAGGAGGCACGTCCCGGCGCCTCTTAAAAGTGGAGGAACAGGCTCTGACTCTGGATTCCGCTTCCCTGGAAAGAGCGTTGATTTGCTTAGCATTCTGCACTGTTCAGGTCACCTAGGGGCAGTGGACAGGGCAGCTTGGGCCTCCCCGTGACCCTCGTCAGCACAGAGAGGTCCATCCTGGGGTCAGGAGCTCAGCCCATGCCCCTGGCATCTTCCTCTGCAGTGCAGACCAAAGGGGCAGGGTGCAAGCGTGGACTCCTCCCTCCTTGGGGACTGTGCTCCTCCCTCTCCCCCTGCGGACTGTGCTCCTCCCTCCCTCCCTGCGGAGGACTGTGCTCCTCCCTCCCTCCCTGCGGACTGTGCTCCTCCCTCCCTGTGGACTGTGCTCCTCCCTCCCTCCCTGCAGACTGTGTTCCTCCCTCCCTGTGGACTGTGCTCCTCCCTCCCTCCCTGTGGACAGTGCTCCTCCCTCCCTCCCTGCGGACTGTGCTCCTCCCTTCCTTGGAGCAATCTGGACTTGCCAGAACTCTGCCAGGTGGAGCCCGGCCACCCTTTCCCAGGCCCTGTGGTGGCCTTGTCCTTTCCCACCTGTTTCCATTCCTGCTGTCCCTGTTGGGCCCTGGGCTGCATCCTCTCGCTCAAGCCCTTTGCTCTGAGCCTGCCCGGCAGCTGGGCTGGAGGATCCCCAGCAAAGAGCTCTGGCTTGGGGCTCAGAAAACGGGTCATCAGGTCCTTGTGGGATGCCCGGGCTCTGGGCCGCCTCCCCTTCCTCCGCCCAGCCCCCCTGCCTCCATCTCCGTCCAGAGCAGCCCCAGGCTCTGGTCCCCATTGCTAAGTGTGTCTGGTGAGCGCTGGCCCCCACAGAGTCCTGAGGGCTGGAGCCGGGGGCCAGGTTAGTGAGGTCAGCATCTTGTCTGGGAGGTTCCTGTGGCAGCCCAGGATGAGTCACGGGAGGAAGGCAGTGGGGCCTTGCCCAGGGGAGGACCCCAGTCTTCCTGCAGGGATGTCCCCCACGCCGGCTGCCAGCCCCTGGCCCCTGCGCCCGCCCTGGGCTGCCAGCCTCCACCTTCAGGTCGGCACGGGAGGCCCCTCAAAAGCCGAGCCGGCTGCGCTGTGCACGTGGTCACGCAGGCTCTGGCTGCGGGAAGGGAGACTGAGGCAAGGTCCCTGCAGGCTGCCCACCCACGGCCGAGGCCCTGCTCTACGGCATCCTGCAGCTGCAGAGGAAGATCAAGCGGGAGCGGAGGGTGCAGATCTGGTACCGCAGGTAGTGCCGCCACTGCCACCGGAGCCTGTCGCCGTCCTGTCCCCAGCCTGCTTTTGTCCCGTGAGGTTGTCAATAAATTTGCCCTCAGGCCGCTGCCTCCCAGTGTGGTGTGTGGGTGAAAGGAGCTAGGAACCTGGGGGGACCACAGACCCCCAGCAGCGTGCCGCCCTTGGGTTGGGGGTGGTTGGAGCAGAGCCAGGGGCAGGGACGGGCACTGTGCCTGCCAGCAGGTCCTTTCCTGCTGCTCTGTGAAGACCCTGGTGTGGATGTCACGGCCCAAAGTCCCGAGCATGGAAGGCCCCACGCCCTTCCCTCCTGGGAGGGCCCTGACTCAGTCTCCCACTGTGCCTTAAGGCAGGCTGAGCAGAGCCCGTCTGAGCCTGCCCCGGAGTTCAGAGTGTGGCCTGTGGCCTGTGGCCTGTGTGTGAACTTGGGCAGGTTGCCACTGCCTTCTGGCCCATTTCCAGGCAGTGGGATGGGCTGGTTAGCTGCGGGCTGGGGCCAGGGAGATGGGGACATGGCACTTGGTCCACACCAAAGAGCTGCAGGGCAGGGCTGTGAGCCTCACAGGCTGTCTGACCCCACTTTGGGGACCCTCTCCACCCAGGGCTTTCGGGGGACCCTGGCTTCACCCCACCAGCCCCTTCATCCGTCGAAGTCCAGTCCTCACCAGGGACGTGCATTCATTCAGCAAACGTCCCGTCTTCCTGTGTTCAGCGCCAGACGCCACCGGTGCTGGAGACCCCGCTCTGCAGGCCCAGCCTGCATGCCTGCTGCACACCAGGACAGGGCTGGGGACCGGCAGTTGTGACAGGCCAGGCTGGGATGGGTCCCAGGAGACTGGGGTGGGGGTGGGGAGCAGGCGCCCAGCCTGGAGGCAGGACATGCGGGGGTGGGGACGGGGCATCGGCCAGCGGAACGGCAGTCCCGGGCCGGAGTGCAGAGCACAGGGGCCGGCCTTCTCTCAGGGCACGGAGGTCAGTGGAGAGGGCGGGCAGGACGCGCGTGGACGCAGGGGGCAAAGCGGGAGGCATGGGGTGACCAGCTGGGCACAAGGGCACGGACAGGCAGGACCCGGGATGTTCCTGGGGTCGGGCAGGTTGGGCTACCCCTTGCACTGGGCCCAGCGGGGTTGATGCCTCCCGAGAGGAAACAACATCTGGAAATGGGAGGCTCGGGGCACGGGGCTGTCAGCAGCCACGCCGCTCCTGAGGCAGGAGGAGGGAGCTCAGGGTGTGCCAGCGCGGGCAGAGAAGTGGGCTCCTGCCTGGGGTGGGCAAGGGTCCTTGTCTCACCCACACCCTGGCCATGATGCTGCCACCCTCTGAGACCCTGACCCCGCTGTAAAGGGTCAAGTGGCTTTCGTCTGAGGAAGGGACGTCGGGCATCGGCTGGAGATGTCTGCCATGGGGTGGCTTTCGTCTGAGGAAGGGACATCTGGCATCGGCTGGAGATGTCTGCCATGGGCAAGACGGGGGGGGGGGGGGGGGGGGGGGGGCGGTCCTGGGGCTGCTCAGAAACCTGGAGGGGAGTCACCTGCTTTTCCTGTGTCCGTGGGATAGGCGGGAGGTGAGGGAGCAGCCGCTGGAAGTATCAGTCACAACACTCACTGTGGACAAACCAGCCAAGCCAGCACCGGTGTTTACTTCACCTCGGAGACCCGGCAGCGGGCAGTGTGACCCCTCACAGAGAAGCTGGGAAAGCTGCTGGTGACACAGCCGGGATCAGCCCGGGGCTGGCGGGAGAGCCTAGACTCCCGGCCAGGAAGGCACGGAGGAGGGCACGGGTGTGGCCGGGCCGGGGTCGGGGCTCATCCCTTGGTGACCAGGGGCGTGATCATCTGCGGGAAGGCGTAGTAGCGGCAGTCGGCTGGTGGGACCAGCGCCATCACCTCGGTACGGATGTTCTCCCTCCGGAAGCCGGCCTCCAGCAGCGCAGGCACCTGTGTCTCCTGGTCGGGGATGGTGCCAGGTCACCTCTGAGGGCCATGGGGGTCACGTGCACCCTCCCCTCATTGAAGTGTTTACAAATGGCAAGGCCTGGCTGGGCAGCTGCAGCTGCCGTGGGGCATGTGGTAGGGCAGCCCTGGAAGCCCAGGTGCGAATGGGAATCTCCAGCTCCCCAGTGCCGGCAGCAGCTGCCGGGCTGTCCTGGAATCCCAGCCCCACACCAGCATCACCAGGCTCAAGCCATCCCCAGGGCACCTACTCCGCAGTTCTCCAGACCTTGCCAGTGTGGCGGGTGGAGCCAAAGAATCACAACAGAAAAAGAAGACAGGCCATTAGTTCCCATTTTCGAAGAAAAACTGCCCCAAGGGCCACAGGCACCCAGCCGGCTCTCACAACAGCGGCCCAGGGCAACCAGATAGAGCCCTTCTCAGACAAGCCGCCTCCGCCAGGCAGAGGGAACAGCCAGACACACACTGCTGAACCAGCGAAGACAGCCAGGTGGAGGCGGCCAGAGAAAGGGGAACACGAGGGGCTTGGGCCGAACACAGGGCACTGGGGAGCCACGGGAGGTTGTTGAGCTGGCGAGGGACTCTGATTTCCATTTTGTTTTTGTTTTTTTGAGATGAAGTCTGGGTCTGTCGCCCAGGCTGGAGTGCAATGGTGCGATCTCAGCTCACAGCAGCCTCTGCCCCCTAGGTTCAAGTGATTCTCATGCCTCAGCCTCCCGAGTAGCTGGGATTACAGGCGCGCCACCACCACACCTGGCTAACTTGTATTTTTGGTAGAGACGGGATTCTGCCATGTTGGCTAGGCTAGGCTCAAACTCCTGAGCTCAAGTGATCCACCCGCTTTGGCCTCCTGAAATGCCGGGATCACAGGTGTGAGCCACCATGCCCAACCTGATTTCCTTTTTTTTTTTTTTTTTTAATGTTCTTTCTTTTTTTTTTTTTTTTTTCTTGAGACAGGGTCTGGCTCTGTTGCCCAGGCTGGTGTGCAGTGGTTTGATCTTGGCTCACTGCAACCTCTGCCTCCTGGGCTCAAGCAACCCTCCTACCTCAGCCTCCCAGGTAGCTGGGAGTACAGGCGCACACCAGCACACCCAGCTAGTTTTTTGTATTTTTTTAGTAAAGATGAGGTCTTGCTCTGTTGCCCAGGCTGGTCTTGAACTCCTAGGCTCAAGCAGTCTGCCCACCTCAGCCTCCCACAGTGCTGAGATTACAGACCTGAGCCACCGCTCCTAGCAGCCGCCGCACCAGGCAAAGGACTTTGGTTTCTAAATGAACCAGCACAGTCCAGCCCACCCAGGGGGTCAGGAAGGGACCCTCCCCAGGTAGCAAGGTGGCTCCAGCAGTCCCTTCCCACCCCCACCCAAGGTCACTGCCTGAAGACCCACAGGGAACTCCAGGTGGGCGCACCTCAAACATGGTGGTGATGTCTGAGTACTTGGACTTCATCAGCTCCCCCCAGGAGGTGAGGTTGCAGTAGGTGAGGACACCCCCTGGCTTTAGCAGGCGAAAGGCGTGGTTCTATGGAAGGGGAGTGGCCAGTGGTCAGAACGGAGGTGGGGGTGTGGGCAGAGGGGCTTCCCCGAGGGCCTCCAGCATCCCAGCAAGTCAGAGAGAACCACCTTGATGAAGTTGAACTGGTGTGTGTGCCAGGTTTCCTCCGAGAGTGGGTACGTGTCATACAGGATCCCTGCATGGAGGACAGAAGCCCACGAAGTCATGGCCGGGTTCATTACCTCACCCAGCCTCACCCAGCTCATCCCCGAGCAGGTAGAGGTGCAGTGAGACGGGGCCGTGGGCAGAGGTGGGGCTCCCACGCGGGCTTGAGAACCCCAAGATCGCCTCCAGGGCTCCTCCGTGAGCGTGCCCATCCCCGGTGCCCTGCCAGCCCTCACAGCCAGGCCCACACCCACCTGGGCTCTGTCCCCGCAGTGCACATCAGAGGGCCCCCCACAAGCAAAGGGCGGGCTGCAGTGGAGCTGGGAGGCCCACCCTATGATACGTCCCCTCACCCCTCACCATCAAAGTGACCGTCAGGCAGGGTGGGCGCCACATCCTCCCACAGGCCTTTCAAGGGGACGACCTTGAAGAGGGGAAAAGAAAAAGTGGACAGGGTAGAGAGGTCCCCAGGATCTCCCCACCTGCAGAAAGGGAGCGGCCGGGGGACTCCCGAGAGAGAAGACCATCTCCTCCACCTCTGGCAGCCCCAGGCCCCCAACCCCCAGGAAGCAGTGCCCTCACCCCAAGGAGTGGGGGTCCTGGAGGGCCTGCGGGCAGAGGGGCACCTTGTGTGTCTGCCGCGGGGCCCAGTCCTGGAGCCGCTGGAAGACGCCGTCATTACACTCGATGATCCAGTGCTCATCAATGGGCGCCTCCTGCACCTTCGACGCTGCGATGGCCATGCCAAAGCCCACCTCCAGGACCCGGCCCCCTGGGCAGACACAGGGCGCCCGACATCACTAGGTGGGCCGGGCTTAGGAGGCTGCCTGGAGGAGGGGGCGCAGGGCAGGGCTGGGCTGGGGGTCTGCCTGGAGGAGGGGGCGCAGGGCAGGGCTGGGCTAGGGGTCTGTCTGGAGGAGGGGGCGCAGGGCAGGGCTGGGCTGGGGGTCTGCCTGGAGGAGGGGGCGCAGGGCAGGGCTGGGCTGGGGGTCTGCCTGGAGGAGGGGGCGTAGGGCAGGGCTGGGCTGGGGGTCTGCCTGGAGGAGGGGGCGCAAGGCTGGGCTGGGGGTCTGCCTGGAGGAGGGGGCGCAGGGCAGGGCTGGGCTGGGGGTCTGCCTGGAGGAGGGGGCGCAGGGCAGGGCTGGGCTGGGGGTCTGCCTGGAGGAGGGGGTGCAAGGCTGGGCTGGGGGTCTGCCTGGAGGAGGGGGCACAGGGCTGGGCTGGGGGAGTCTGCCTGGAGGAGGGGGTTTAGGGCAGGGCTGAAGAGGCTTCCTGGAGTAGGGGGCCTAGGGTAGGGCAAGGCTGGGCTGGGGAGGCTGCCTGAAGGAAGGAGCGCAGGGCTGAGCTGGGGGTCTGCTTGGAGGAGGGGATGCAAGGCTGGACTGGGCTGTGAGTCACATTTGCCACAGGACGGGAGGGCGCCCTGGGCCAGCATGGACAGAGGCAGGCGGAACACAGTAGTCCTAAGCGGGAACAGCGTGGGCCCTGGCCAGTGGCCAGAGAGAGGATGACCAGCCAGGGAGGCCGAAGATGGCCGCTTTTGGGGCCAGGCCTGTGGGGAGGCAAGAGCCTTGGACTTTGAGCCCAGCCCACGCTGTTTGTCCCCAGTCCCTTATCTCTCAGGTTGGTTACTTTTCTCTCCCCCTCCCTCCATCCGAAAGTTGGATTTGCAAGAGTGGCCAGGCAAGACCTGGACTTGAGACTATCTGGGAGGGGAAGGGCTGGTCCCCAGTGGGCCACACATGTCCCCCCAATCCTAATTGGCACTGGACACTGGACGTGCCCATTTTCAGGGTGCGAACACTGGGGCCCGGCCCTGGGATGGCACCTGTGCGGTGTCAGGCAGTCCTTTCTCAGCAGCCCTCAGCCTCTGACGCCAGGCAAGCCAGGGCCACCCCAGGGACAGCTGTCTCCCTGAGCTCAGCTTTCTGGGTGCTATTCTTAGCCAGGGGAGTTGGGGCTGCTCTCCCCGGCAGACAGAACGGCAACCTCTCCCTGGCACGACCCCTTCGTCCCGATCTCAGACAGGGAGCTGGGGACGCGGTTCCACCCAGGTCTCGCGTTTGAGGTCCCCATCCGGAGAGCGGGGGTCTCACTCCCCCTGGAGGGGAAGTTCCTGGTACTTAGGCGGCGCCTAATGTGTGCGGGGCCCCACTCCTGCGGCACTCCCCGTGAATGCCTCCGTGTGCCCCCATCTGCAGCCCCACTTCCCAGGCCAGGAGACAGAGGCGCCCCAGCGGGAGGGTGGACTGCAGAGTCCCCAGGTCGGGGCAGCCCCGGCCTCAGTTTCCCCTGCGGCCCCGGGGACGGTGCAGGCCGGGTGGGGGCTACCTTTGGAGGCGGCGGCGGCGGCCAGCGAGTGCATATAGGGGGTCTCCCAGCGCTCCATCACCGGCTTGCCCAGGATGCGCAGGTGCGTGTCCGCCGCGTCGTAGGCCGCGGGCGCCGCCCCCCACGCGGGGCTGCAGTTCTCGCCGGACGCGAAGATGGGGGTCGCGTTGGGGGCGCTCATGCTGCAGGCTGGACGGCGACCCGACTTGGATCGCGCAGCGCGGGGGCCCGCTCCCTGCAGGGCCTTGTGGGCCGGGGGCGGGTCCAACAGGCCCGGGGGGCGGACCCGCGAGAGGACGCGCGCGACTCCGGGAGCGGCCTCTAGCGGCGGCCACGCGAGAGGTGGCGGGAGTGGGGCTGGGGGAAGCGAACCTGCAGGCCGAGGACCGGAATCCCTGCCTTGCCGCTTACGTGCCTCGGTTTCCTCATCTGTCAGCACGCAGAATCCTCACTGGGGTGTCAGAATCTGAGGATCTTTCAGGCGCTGTTGAAAGTGCTTTAAGTGTTTAAAATCATTTAATCTTCAGAAGATGCTACAGTGAGCTCTATCTTTTTTAAATAGAGATGGGGTCTTGCTATGTTGCCCAGGCTGGTCTCAAACTCCTGGGCTCAAGCGATCCTCCCGCTTCAGCCTTCCAAAGTGCTGGGATTACAGGCGTGAGCCACTGTGCCGGCCAGGCTCTGTACTGTCATTTTTTCTTTTCTTTTTCTTTTCTGGTTTTTTTTTTTTTTTTTTTTCAGTGAAAGCAAGTTTATTAAGGAATAAAAAACGGCTACTCCATAGAGCAGCTGACTGTCGTTATACAGATGAGGAAACTGAGGCTTTGAGAAGCAAAGCCGGGGGTCTGGTGGCCACGAGGGGACCCAGGATTAGAGCTCTGATGCCCCCCTTTCTTTTTTTTTTTTTTTTTGTAAGACGGAGTCTCGCGCTATCGCCCAGGCTGGAGTGCAATGGCGCAATCTCGGCTCACTGCAACCTCCACCTCCCGGGTTCACACCGTTCTCCTGCCTCAGCCTCCTAAGTATCTGGGACTACAGGCGCCTGCCACCTCACCCGGCTAATTTTTTGTATTTTTAGTGGAGATGGGGTTTCACCATGTTAGCCAGGATGGTCTCGATCTCCTGACCTCATAATCCACCCATCTCGACCTCCCAAAGTGCTGGGATTACAGGCGTGAGCCAACGCGCCCCGCCGACGCCCCCCTTTCATGAGCCCATGTCACACTCCCATAGGCTGGGTGTTACCTGAGACCCCGGGACCCTGATGGGGGCCTCTGCCCAAAGACACCTCCAGGTCTGGAGACCAGGACTCAATCCCAGCAGTGCCCTTTCCTCGGGCAGCCCTGCAGCTGGGGGGTGCAGGGGTGGAATTAGGCCTCTGCAGCCCAGGGTAGCCCCTTAGTGTCAACCATACCCCCGTCTGTTTCCTGGGGGCCCCCAAGCCCGCTGCGGTGGCGTCCTGGCTCTGATACCCGGTTTCCTTCCCCCTCTGAATGTGGGGCCACGGTCCTGAGCCCTGAGCACTGCCTGCCTGCCGTGCATTCTGCACAGGTTAACAGGTGGGGCAGTTTTTACACCCATTTAACACATGAGGAACCTGAGGCCCAGAGAGGTTGAGGTCGCAGGTTGCAGCCGAGCCAGGGTGTGAACGCAGGCAGCCTCCAAAGCAGCTCTCACACGCAGCCTTCCCTGCGCCACCTTGTGTGGGTAGCTGCCTGCCCTGTCACTCCACACACCCCTGCCACCTCTTGCACAGCTCCTGTGTCCCTCAGCCCCAGGCCTTGGCACACGCTCTTCCCCCTGCCTGGACAGCCTCTCTCCTGGCCCAGCCGCTTTCTCTTTCTGTCTCAAGCTGAGCCCACGTGTCCTCTAGGAGACACCCCCATTCTGCCCCAGGACAGGCATGTCCTGATCAGAAGCTATTTTGTTTGTTTGTTTTTGTTTTTCTGAGACAGAGTCTCACCCTGTTGCTCAGGCTGGAATGCAGTGGCGTGATTTCAGCTCACTGCAACCTCCGCCTCCCGGGTGCAAGCGATTCTCCTGCCTCAGCCTCCTGGGTAGCTGGGATGACAGGTGTGCACCACCACACCTGGCTAATTGTTGATGGGGACAGGATTTCACCACGTTGGCCAGGCTGGTCTCGAACTTCGGACCTCAAGTGATCCACCCACCTCGGCCTCTCAAAGTGCTGGGATGACAGGAGTGAGCCACCACACCTGGCCAGAAGCTGTATCATTTATTTATTTATTTTTATTGAGACAGAGTCTTACTCTGTTGCCCAGCCTGGAATGCAGTGGCATGATCTCCTGCCTCAGCCTCCCGAGTAGCTGGGACTACAGGAGCCCGCCAACACACCGAGCTAATTTTTTATTTTTTTGTAGTTTTAGTAGAGACGTGGTTTCAGCGTGTTAGCCAGGATGGTCTCGATCTCCTGGCCTCGTGATCAGCCCGCCTCAGCCTCCCAAAGTGTTGGGATTACAGCCGTGAGCCACTGCACCTGGCCAGAAGCTGTTTTCTCTCTCTTTGGTAGTTCACTAATGGAAGGTATTTCTTCATAGTTCCCGCCTCCTTCTCACAGGGCTGTCAGTGATCCTGGCACACAGAACATGCTTGATAGGCCGGGTACAGCTGCCTCCGCCTGGGATCCCAATGCCTGGGGAGGCGCAGGGGCTCAGGCCTGTGATCCCACCACTTTGGGAGGCTGAGGTAGGAGGATTGCTTCAGTGCAAGAGTTTAAGACCAGCTTAGACCACACACAGAGACCTCTTTTTTCCAAAAAAAATGTTTTTTTTTTTTTTTTTGAGACGGAGTCTGGCTGTGTCCCCCAGGCTGGAGTGCAGTGGCGCGATCTCGGCTCACTGCGAGCTTCGCCTCCCGGGTTCGCGCCATTCTCCTGCCTCAGCCTCCTGAGTAGCTGGGACTACAGGCGCCCACCACCGCGCCCGGCTACTTTTTTGTATTTTTAGTAGAGACGGGGTTTCACCATGGTCTCGATCTCCTGACGTTGTGATCCGCCCGCCTCGGCCTCCCAAAGTGCTGGGATTACAGGCGTGAGCCACCGCGCCCGGCAAAAAAAAAAAATGTTTTAAAAATTAGCCAGGGCCAGTCGCGGTAGCTCGTGCCTGTAATCCCAGCACTTTGGGAGGCCGAGGCGGGCAGATCACCTGAGACCAGCTTGGCAACATGGTGAAACCCCATGTCTACCCAAACTACAGAAATTAGCTGGGTGTGGTGGTGGCGCCTGTAATCTGAGCTACTCAGCAGGCTGAGGCAGGAGAATTCCCTGAACCTGGGAGGCGGAGGCTGCAGTGAACATCACGCTCAGTGAAATAATCCAGTCACAATAGGACAAATCCTGTGTGGATCCACTCCTAGGAGGTCCCTGGAGTCCTCAGATTCACAGAGACAGAAAGTAGGATGGGCCGGGGGTGCCAGGAGCTGGGGAGGAGACAAGGAGTGAGTATTTCACAGGGCAGAGTTTCAGTTTGGGAAGATGAGAAGGTTCTGGAGAGGACAATGGTGACGGTTGCACAGCAGTGGCAATGCGCTTAATGCCACTGAGCTCTGCACCTAAAAATAATTAAAATGGGGCTGGGCGCGGTGGCTCATGCCTGTAATCTCAGCACTTTGGGAGGCCAAGGTGGGCGAATCACAAATTCAGGAGATTGAGTAGCTGGGATTACAGGCATGTGCCACCGCACCTGGCTAATTTTTTGTGTTTTTAATAGAGACGAGGTCTCACCATGTTTCCCAGACTGGTCTCCAACTCCTGAGCTCAAACGATCCACTTGCCTTGGCCTTCCAAAACGCTGTGATTATAGGTGTGAGCCACCTGGCCTGGACTTATTTATTAAGTCAGGGTCTCGGGCCGGGTGCGGTGGCTCACGTCTGTTGTCCCAGCACTTTGGGAGGCCGAGGTGGGCAGATCACGAGGTCAGGAGATCAAGACTGACCTGGCTAACACGGGGAAACCCTGTCTCTACTAAAAATACAAAAAATTAGCTGGGCATGGTGTCAGGCGCCTGTAGTCCCAGCTACTCGGGAGGCTGAGGCAGGAGAATGGCGTGAACCCGGCAGGCGGAGCTGACAGTGAACCGCGATCGCGCCACTGCACTCCAGCCTGGGTGACAGAGTGAGTCGCTGCCTCAAAAAATAAAATAAGGCCGGGCGCGGTGGCTCAAGCCTGTAATCCCAGCACTTTGGGAGGCCGAGACGGGCGGATCACGAGGTCAGGAGATCGAGACCATCCTGGCTAACACGGTGAAACCCCGTCTCTACTAAAAATACAAGCTATTAGCTGGACGTGGCAGCGGGCGCCTGTAGTCCCAGCTACTCGGGAGACTAAGGCAGGAGAATGGCATGGACTCGGGAGGTGGAGCTTGCAGTGAGCTGAGATCTGGCCACTGCACTCCAGCCTGGGCGACTGAGCGAAGCTCCTTCTCAAAAACATAAATAAATAAATAAAATAAAAATAAAAATAATTAAAATGGAAAATTTTATGTCACGTATATTTTACCACAAGAAAAAAAGGGGAGCAAAACTATATAATGTGTGTTGGATCTGTTTATAGTCACACTGGGAGTAAATTCAGATCAGTGTCTGCACAGCCTTTTTCTCGCTGCCTTTGCCCTGGGGTGGAAGGAAGGAAATGAATGGGGAAGAGGGAGAAGCAGGCTCTTCTCGTTCGTTCGTTCTTTTTTTTTTTTATTTTTTAAGGTGGAGTCTCACACTGTAGGCCAGGCTGGAGTGTAGTGGCGTGATTTTGGCTCACTGCAACCTCCATCTCTCACGATCAAGCAATTCTCCTGCCCCAGCCTCCTGAATAACTGGGATTACAGGATTACAGGCATCTGCCACCACACCCGGCTAATTTTTTTTTTTTTTGAGATGGAGTTTTGCACTGTCGTCTGGGCTGGAGTGCAATGGCGCAATCTCGGCTCACTGCAACCTCTGCCTCTCGGGTTCAAGCAATTCTCCTACCTCAGCCCCCTGAGTAGCTGGGATTTTAGACACCTGCCATCACACCTGCTTAATTTTTGTATTTTTAGTAGTGATGGGGTTTCGCCATGTTGGCCAGGCTGGTCTCAAACTCCTGACCTCAGGTGACCCTCTGACCTTGGGCTCCCAAAGTGCTGGGATTACAGGCATGAGCCACCGTGCCTGGCCTATATTTTTAAAAATACATTATTTGTAAGTAGCTTGTACCTGACTTCCTTCTTTGGGCCACATTCTGTGCATTTCACCCACCCACTGCTGCACTGTTCATTTATCCAGTCACCAATAGATGCATGTGTGGTGGTTTCAAATGTTCTAGTCTAGTCTTGTTTTGTTTCAGTTTTGTTTTTTTTTTTTTTTTGGTAGAGACAGGGTCTTGCTGTGTTGCCCAGGTTGGTCTCGAGCTCCTGGGCTCAAGTGATCCTCCTGCCTCACCCTCCCAGACTGCTGGGATCACAGATGTGAGCCTCTGAGCCCACATTTTTTTTTTTTTTGGCAGGGTTTGGCTCTGTGGCCCAGGCTGGAGTGCAGTGGTGGGATGTTGGCTCACTGAAACCTCCAACTCCTGGGCAAAGGCCATCCTCCCACCTCAGCCTCCAAGTAGCTAGGACTACAGGCGCGTGCCACCAAACCTGGCTGATTTTTGCATTATTATTATTTTTTTTTTTGTAGAGATGGGGTTTTGTCATGCTGCCCAGGCTGGTCTTGAACTCCTGGGCTCAAGCGATCCTCTCATCTCGGCCTTCCAAAGTGCTGAGATTACAGGCATGAGCACCTGCATCTGGCCAGTTTTATTTTAAATAGGGTTTTAGTCTCAACTACTCGGGAGGCTGAGGAGGGAGGATAGCTGGAGCTCAGGAGTTCAAGGCTGCAGTGAGCTATGATTGCATCACTGCACTCCAGCTTGGGCAACAGAGTGAGACGCCATCCCAAAATAAAAGAAAAAAAAGTGTTTTTGTTCTGTTTGCCTGTGATCTTGTTCTCTGTGTGTGTGTGTGTGTATGTGTGTTTTTCTTTGAGACAGAGTCTTGCTCTGTTGCCCAGGCTAGAGTGCAGTGGTGTGATCTCAGCTCACTGCAAGCTCTGCCTCCCGGGTTCAAGCAATTCTACTGCCTCAGCCTCCCAAGTAGTTGGGACTACAGGGACCCGCCACCACGCCCAGCTAATTTTTTGTATTTTTAGTAGACGGGGTTTCACGGTGTTAGCCAGGATGGTCTACATCTCCTGACCTCGTGATCCACCCGCCTTGGCCTCCCAAAGTGCTGGGATTCCAGGTGTTTGAGCCACCGCACCCGGCCCTTTTTTTCTTTTTTAAGAGGGAGTCTCGCTCTGTTGCCCAGGCTGGAGTGCAGCGGCATGATCTCGGCTTACTGCAACCTCTACTTCCTATGTTCAAGCATTTCTCCTGCCTTAGCTTCCCGAGTAGCTGGGATTACAGGCGCCCACCACCACGCCTGGCTAATTTTCTTTTGTATTTTTTTTTTTTTTTTTTGAGACGGAGTGTCACTCTGTCACCCAGGCTGGAGTGCAGCGGCAGGATCTCAGCTCACTGCAAGCTCCGCCTCCCGGGTTCACGCCATTCTCCTGCCTCAGCCTCCCGAGTAGCTGGGACTACAGGCGCCCGCCACCTCGCCCGGCTAGTTTTTTGTATTTTTTAGTAGAGACGGGGTTTCACCGTGTTAGCCAGGATGGTCTGGATCTCCTGACCTCGTGATCCACCCACCTCGGCCTCCCAAAGTGCTGGGATTACAGGCTTGAGCCACCGCGCCCGGCCTCTTGTGTATTTTTAGTACAGACGGGGTTTCACTATATATGTTGGCCAGGCTGGTCTCGAACTACTGACCTCAATTGATCCACCTACCTTGGCCTCCCAAAATGTTGGGAATATCGGTGTGAGCCACCTCACCCAGCCTTGTTTCTTGTATTTATTTAATTTTGTGATGATGAATAAATCAAACGATCCGGTTATCAATGTGCTGTGAGATGAAGGAGAAAAGCAGTAGGCATCACGTACCCGGTTTGACAAAACCCTGCGTGTCACCTGTTTACCAAGGTCAGCCTAGACGGATTTCTCCACCTCCTACTGCTGACATTGGAGGACGGGCATCATTCTTTTTGGGGGGCCATCCTGTGCACTGCAGGGTGCTGAGCGGCATCTCTGGTCTGGACCCCCTACATGCCAGCAGCACCCCCTACTCAAGATGTGACAACCAAAACCGTGTTTTCAGACATTGCCAAGTTATCCCCTAGGCAGCAAAGTCACCCAGGAGAAGAACCACTGATGTATGCAATTAACAGATGCAACTAAAACAGTATTTGGCTATTAATAGGAATAGTACTTGGGGGGGTCAGTAATACCCTTTCATAGTAATGGAATTTAGTTAATTGTTTTGATTTGATTCCAGTCCAGTCCCGAACTGAGTGACCTTGACCAAGTGACTCAGCCTCTCGGACCCTCGGGATCCTCTTCTGTGAAATGGGGACATGGGAAGGAGCCTCGCACGGGACGGCCACGTGCCGCTCCCGCTCCGTCCGCCCGACTGGGGTGCGGGCGGGGACACTCCCACTCCCCCCAGCGCCCCACACGGCTCCACAGCTTCCCAGTGGAGAGTTAAAGAGGAAGCGGCAGCCGCGCCTGCGCTTAGCCCGGATCGCCAGGCGCTCCCGCGCGCGCACGCACGCACGTGGCTCGGCCCGCGCGCATCCTTCCCTCTCAGGGGCGGGGCCAGCGCAGGGACTCCATTTACCAGAGTGCCCCGCGGCAACGCCGGGAGCCTCCGAGGAGGAAGGGAAACGCGCGACGGCGCCGACTGCGGCGGCGCGAAATCGGCCGCCAGGACGCACGCACAGACGGAGTACCCCTGGCCCCGCCCCCGGAGGCCCCGTGCGGGAGCGCGCCCGGGCGTGCGCAGGGGCGGCGGCGCGGCGGCGCGGGGACGCGCGGTGACCGTTGGCGCCGAGGGGAGGAGGCAGCCGCCGCCGCCGCCGCCGCCGCCGTTGCGCAGATCCGGGCCGCGGCTGTGGGGAGGGCGACAGAGCGGGTGACCTTCCGGAGGCGGGAGCGAGCGAGGAGACCCGGGAGCGCCGAGCGCCGCCGCCGCCGCCATGAACAACTCGGGCGCCGACGAGATCGGGTGAGGACGAGCGGCGCGGGCCTGCGTCTCCGCCCCGGGCCCGGCCCGCCGCTCCCCGCCACCCGGCCTCAGACGCCGCCCCCCGGGGCCGCCCCGTCAAGGTCACGCCGGCCGGGGGCGGACTTGGGACCCGGACTCGCCGCGGCTTCTCGCCGGGGGCCCTGGACGGGTGCCCGGGGTCTGGGGGGTGCTGGCGCCTCTGCCGCCGCTTCCCGGCTTCCCGTCCTGGGGGACCCTGAAGGGGAGTCTGAGGGGTCCGGAGGACCCCGCCGCCGCCTCCAGACTTCCTGGTTGGGGGAACCCCGAACGCCATCCTGGGGGGGGTCCTGGGGCGCCCCTGCCGCCGCTTCCCGACTGCGCGTCTTGAGGGACCCCGAATGGGAGCCTGAGGGGGTCGGGGGCCCCGGCCGCCGCTTCCCGGCTTCCTGGCTGTGGCGGCCCCGAACGGGAACCTGGGGGGGTCTGGGGCGTCCCCGCTGCTGCCTGTAGACTTCCTGGCCTGGGGGACCTCGAATGAGAACCTGAGGGAGCCTGCGGGAAGTTCAGGGCGCCCTCGCCGCCGCTTCCCGGCTTCCTGGCCCGGGGGACCCCGAATCGTGGCCTGGGGGGTGGGTGGTCCGGGGCGCCCCCAGCGCGCGCCCAAACTTGGCGGGCAGCGCACGTGGCGAGTCGAGCCTAGGGTTCCGGTTCTGCCACCGCCCAACTTACCCCACTCTGGGCTCCAGGCGCCCCGCTCCCATCCCGCCCCCCCAGAGTGGTAAGGAGGGGAGGGGTTCGCAAACCCAGAGCCCGGGGTGCTCGGGTCAGCCGGGGCCTGCTGTGTTTACGTTGTCTCGGCGCCTCCCCGCCGGGGGTGGGCTTGAGCTGCGGAAGGGAGAGTCAGCGCTTCTGAAGCGGCGATGGGCCCGCGGATCTTCGCGGAGCCGAGGCGTCCCCTCCTATAGGAGCCAGACCTGCTCCGGACCCCGCGGGGCCGAGAAACCTCATTCCGCGGTGCCCCGGGGCTCGGCTCCGTTCTTTGGCAGGAGCGGCTCCTGCAGCAGCAACGTTGTTTAGAGTTGCATTCTTCCGGCAAAACAGTCTGGGTTGGGTTTCCTCGTGGTCTGGTGTAAATTTTCTCGGTGCCCTTAGCTTTGAGCTGCGCCCCGTGTTCTCAGCACTGGGCTTGGCCAGTGCAGGAGCGGTTGCTGCTAGAGGGTTGCCTTGGCAGGCCCGTCTTGCACCAGCCACAGGTCACAGTTGTGGACGGGAAATGGCCTTTTGTGGGTTCTCCCCGTCCCCAGACAAAACAAAGAGCACTTTCCGTTGGAGAACCGGGATGAAAGCACTTAGCCCCTGCCTCGCCCGTGCTGTGAGTCCTCTCCAGGCGCTTTGATTTGGCAGAGTCGGAGTGCCTATGTGGGAGACATTGCCCGGATGGGCCTGAGCAGGGAGTCCACCAGCCACGGGGAATGGAGCCGCCGACTTTGGGGTGAGGCGAGGAAGGGACTCCCAGATGGGGTACCTGGGTTAGGTCCATTCAAGCCGTGGGTGAACGTGAGTCTGCTCCACCCCAGCCGTGGCTGTGAGGAGGCTGGAGAGAGGTGAGGGCTCCTGTCCCTTCCCTCCCTGCATGGACACCCTTGGGAAATGGAGCAGCTGGGGTCCCAGCCTGGGTCTGGAGGGGTCCCACCCACAGCACAGATAGGCTCGCAGGCTACCTGGACGCCATGGGCTGCGTGGAGGAGGACTGGAGTTCATGGACCCTGCTCTCCCCGGTTGCCAGGAGCGTCCACTGCTTTCTAAGTCAGACTCATTGGCCAAGAAGTGTTGACACAGCTACACCTCCCATGGGAGACCGGCTTCCATTCTGTGTGTAGTCCAGGGTCTACCCTGACCTCCTTGCTGTGTGGAGTTGTCGTGTGGGTGAAGTGCTTGTGACCCTGTGAAGCGCCCTCCTGGCAGGTTCCCTGCAGTTTCCTGTGAGGCCACAGGACCAGCCCTGCGGCAGGTGCCACCCGGGAGGGTGCTGAGCGTGGATGAAAGCAGGACCTCTCTGCTGCAGATGGCAGCTCTCAGGATGCCATGGGTCTGCGGTGTCGCTTACCCACCGGAGGGCTCGGCAGCCTGAGGAGCGGCCTCTCTTCCTGACGCAGAGCCCTCACTGCTCACTGCCTTGGAGGGGAAAGGAGATCCTGCGGGACCCTGCCTGGAGTTCCAGGCTGGGCCTGGAGCACGATGGGTGCGGGGTCAACACTTCAGGAGACTTGGAGCTCAGCAACCCCCTGTTCTGAGACACTTGTGGCTGTCCAGCTGCTGCCCTGGGAAGGTGGGTTAGGGAGCCACCCTTGGGGGAAGCTCTGGTTTTGAGTCTGAGAAGTCTTCCCAAGTTCTGAGGCTACCTGTGCTGGCTTAGAAGTCCACGTGAAGCCCAATGGGGGATGAAAGTCAACTGAGGCCTGCTGGTGATAATGGATGCCTTACACACCCCGACTTCTAGTCAGCCTAAGGAGGGGGCTGCATGCAGAAGGAAGCGCATGGGGTGGTGGGGTGTGGGGAGTCCCTGTCCGGACCATGGTGGGTTTCACACGCGGACCCCACATGATGGATGTGATGGACAGTGTCCTCATTTGGGAGCAGGCTCTGTCCTGTGGTCTTCTTGTGAAGGGTGGGAGATAGGCACTGACTTGTCTGGGAGGTTAGGGAGTTGGCACAAGCTGGTGGTCTGGAGCACTCAGGGCACAGGCGGTCAGGAAGGCCTGAGTCTCCAGTCTGCCCTCCCTGGCCTTGTGAAGTCATCTTAAAGTCTGGGTTGAGCACCTCTGACTTGGATTCTGGGAAGCTGACAGAGTGTGGCTGGGGTTGCTGCATCCTGTCGAGTAGCTGCTGGGTGCCGGGCGCCTGGGTGATAGGCCGGGTGTCAGGGATAGGACCCATGCCCAGCTTACTGGGGAGGGGGCAGAGGCTCAGAGGGGTCACCTCGAGCGCCCAGGCTGTTGTGTTCTGCTGGCCTCCAAGGCGGCACGCGATCACGGAACTGGAGAGGGAGGTTTATGGAAGATTTTATCTGGTAGGCTGGGGAATGGTAAGATGGGGACACCTGGAAGTATTGTAGGGAAGTCACAGAGCGAGGAAGGACTCAGTGGAGAGAGGAGAAAGCCGCCTCTGGGCAGCTTCAAGGGGACCCAAGCCTGTGGTGGGGCCCGTGCCGCTCAGAGCCAGGCCCGTGGCAGGTCCCTGGGTTTATTGGGTGGCTGTGGAAGGAGACATCCTGAGTGTGGCTCCTGGCTGGGCAGCTAGAGGCTGTGACCACTTGTGTCTGTGTGGAGTGAGCATGAGGCACCTGGGAGGGATTGTTGGTCAGGCCAGAGAGGGCCGTGATCTGGGGGAAGGCTGTTGCAGTGTAGGGAGTGACGGGGAACCTCATGGGGCCGTGCCAGCCTTTCTGGGGCTCTCTTGGTGCGTTTGGGGTTATTCTGAGGCAGGTCTCCTGGGCTTTGTCAGCACTCTGGCCTGGATCACTCTGGGGCACCATGGGCACTGCAGGGTGCCGGGCAGCATCTTCGGCCTTCACTCACTCCGGGCCAGGAGTACCCCCAGTCGTGACAACCACAAATGTCCCCAGACATCACCCAGTGTCCTGCTCTGGGGAGAACCACTGTCTGGGAGCATCCGTGCTTTTGGCCGGGTTCCCACTGCGCTGGGGGCAGCTGCTCCTTGTGGTTTACGGCTTGTCCTGTGTTGGCTCCTTTGATTCCTGTGAATGGGCTGTGAGGTTAGATGTGCTCCTGTCTGGCTCGCCTTGGCTCCGATGGTCTGGAGCAGGCCCGTGTCTAGAAAGGCAGCAGCATGGGCCCTGGCGCTTACCCTTTACACAGCGGCTCCCCCGTAGCCCAGAGCTAGCAGCAGCAGGTAGTGTGCCCAGCTGGTGCTTGCAGCCTTGGTTCTAACCCTTGACTTTGCCAGAGAGACTGAGGCACAGAGGAGTTGAGAGATGCGCCTGGGGTCACCCCAGAGAGTGGAAGAGCTGGAGCTGGGAGTCCACACTCCTCCACTGGCCGCCCCGCACAGAGGGCGCTCCTGGTGGGCGGCTGTGTGCAGGGTGCGATCTGTCAACCTGAGATTGTGCTGTCTTCTGTGGACTGAGGCCTTTTCCGATCCAGGCCTGGTGGCCGTGACACCACGTCATGATGTCTGATTCTCTGAGAGCTGTGACAGGGCTTTTGGCAGAGGCCACTCATTCGACAGATGCTTATGGGCTGAGGTTCCAGCTTGGCTCCAGGCATTGCCAAGGAGGACACTGGTCCGCCTGGAAGGGCAGGGCTGTCAGGGAGAGGATGAGGGTGGCCACAGTAAGCACCCGGGATGTGGGCATTCAGGGACTCCTTCAGCACACAGCAGCGTGTTCCGGTTCACGGACTGCTCCTGTGTTCTGTGGATCGCACACCCTGCAGGCATTGGCTGGGGCAGGGCATCTTACCCTGCTGGTGAGAGGGAGGCCAGGCTTGTGGAGGGTGGGGCTGGGCTCACTGGCCTGAGGCAGACAGTGGGTGAAGTGGTCCCAGTCCCCACCTGGTCTTAGAGGCAGGAAAGTCCCTAGAGGCTCTTCCTGATTCTCTGGAGGAAGAGAAGGACTCCCTACATATCAACCGCCCCTGGGCCTGGGCTTCTGCCTCTTGAGATTGTGCACTGAGCTGAGTGTGACTGGCAGAACCTGGAGCCAAGTGGGGTCTGTGGGGAGATAGGCTCCTCCTGGCTTCATCCCCCGGCCCAGCAGGAAGGGAAAGCTCGCCTGCCAACTGCCCCCAGTGAGGCTGCTGGCCCCCAGTGGCCAGGCTGGCCACCGCTTTTTGAAGCCTGCTCTGGTGCTGCCAGGAGGCCAGGGCTCTTTGTGGTCAGCCTAGGCCAGAGGAAGCTCTGCAGATGGACTTTCTGCATAAATACTGCACAGCTACCCTAATGGCACGCAGCAAGCGAGGTGCCTTCCAAAACGGCTTTTGCTTTTAACAGGCGGAAGAGGGTGGCTGCGCCGGCCCCCGTGGACTGAGGAGCACCTGCCAGGTGTGGAGCTGCAGGCCCTAGGTGCCTGGCTTGCAGGTCCTGGGAGATATTCATCATGACCTTCGGTAGGCAGACTGCACACCGGACTGCAGGTTGCAAGGGAAGAAGTGGAGCTCACCCCACACCTCTCCCACTGACGAGAACACCCCTTTTGGGTTTGTGGGATGTGAGGTCTGTAGGAGCCGCGATGTCCAGTTGGGAGATGCCATCAGCTGGGTGATGACTCTCCCACCCAGTGGGCCCCTCAGAGGCAGGGCCATTGCTTGCTAACCCCTTCATCTGCATAGACCAGTGTTGCATTGCCCTGTTAATGCCCTTGGTCCACACGCTGCCAGCCCAGGTACAGGCTGAGAAAGCCTGGAGCTGAGGACAAGCAGACCGTCAGCCCCGTAGCAAGCCCTTGAGAGCCAGCGGCACCTCCTGTTGGCCTGTGCTCGCCCTGGCTCCCTGGACCCCGACGTTTACTTGTGTGAGAGTTAGTTTTGCTGCCTGGGCAGTTGATGGATAGCATCTAGGAGTTGCCTGCCCAGGGCCCCGCATGTTTCTAGGGTGCCGGCTTCTCACTCACTACCTGGTGAGGAGTGAGTGAGAAAGCCAGGAGCTTTCTTATTTTATTGACTGAAACATTCTGAGACTCAGAAGTAGGGACTTTGTGCCGGGGCTCTGGAGGCAGTCCCTGCCACTGAGGAGGTGACTCTCCCCCTGGGACTTCCTGGAGGCTTCTGTCTATAGACCAGGAAGAAGGTGTTAGCCGGTGGCTCCTGAGCAGTAGTAAAAGAAACATGGACACAGGAAGCTTTAGCGTTAGAAGCCACTCTCAAATATTTCAGTGGAAACACACACAGTGTGGCCGGGCGTGGTGGCTCACGCCTGTAATCCCAGTCCTTTGGGAGGCTGAGGCGGGCCGATCACCTGAGGTCAGGAGATCGCGACACAGCTATGTGAAGGGAAAGCTATCTGTTGCTGTCTCAGATTTCATAAGTAATGAGACTTTTTTCAAAAAAATCTTAGTTTTTTATACCATAGTTGTATATATAACTTCTGACTTACAGGAAAATTACAAAAATTCCCATATCTTCTTGGCTCTGCCAGACTCACCATTGGCTGACATTTTACCCTTTGGCATGTGGTGCCTCTTGCCCCACCCCCAGTGAGCTGTGTGTGTGTGTGTGTATGTGTGTATGTTTTAGATGGATCCTTACTCTGTCGCTCAGGCTGGAGTGCAGTGGCGTGATCTTGGCTCAGTGCAACCTCCACCTCCCAGGTTCAAGCAATGCTTCTGCCTCAGACTCCCGAGTAGCTGGGATTACAGACACCCACCACCAAGCCCAGCTAATTTTTGTATTTTCAGTAGAGATGGGGTTTTACCATGTTTGCCAGGCTGGTCTCGAACTCCTGACCTCAGGTGATCCGCCTGCCTCAGCCTCTCCAAGTGCTGGGATCACAGGTGTGAGTCACCGCACCCATCCCCACTGTGTGGTGTGTGTTTCTATTGAAATATCTGAGAGTAGCTGGAGACCGACACAGTCCCCTTTATGTGGACACTGAGATACCTATTGTTTCCCAAGAACGACGACATTCTCTCACATGAACACAGCACAGTGATCAAAATTGAGAAAGCGGCCGGGCGCAGTGACTCACGCCTGTAATCCCAACACTTGGAGAGGCTGAGACGGGCGGATCATAAGGTTGAGAGATCGAGACCATCCTGGCCAATATGGTGAAACCCCATCTCTACTAAAAACACAAAAATTAGCTGGCATAGTGGTGGGCGCCTGTAGTCCCAGCTACTCGGGAGGCTGAGGCAGGAGAATCACTTGAACCTGGGAGGCGGAGGTTGCAGTGAGCCGAAATCGTACCACTGCACCACTCCAACCTAGCAACACAGCAAGACTCCGTCTCAAAAAAAAAAAAAAAAATTGAGAAACTATTTTTTATTTTTTAAATTTTTATTGAAGAGATGAGGTCTGTGTCACCCCGGCTGGAGTGCAGTGACACGATCATGGCTCACTGCAGCCTCAACCTTGACTCAAACGATCCTCCCGCCCTAGCCTCCCACGTAGCTGGGACTACAGGCCCCACCACCACCTGGAGTGTCGTTATGTTGCCCAGGCTGGTCTTGAACTCCTGGCCTCCCATAATGCTGTGATTACAGGCATGTTATGCTATGCAACCAGCTGAGAAAGACAGTACTGATACCAGGTTATCTAACCCATCGACCCTGTTCTCAGGTTTCCAGCCCTTCCCCCTTAATACCCAATTCTTGAAATTTAAATGAGGACTGAAACTGGACTGGTCTGACGAGTTCCTTCTGCCAGCGAGGTGGGCGGGGTGGCGGGGGGCCTGGGCTGCTTGGAAGACACCTGCCTGTTGCCTGGCTGTTTGATCTGTGCAGTGCTAACTAGAGGCTGGTATTTCTTCAAGTGACTTGGGTTTCGTTTTGTTTTCAGGTTTTGTGTGTGTGTGTGTGTGTTTTGTTTGTTTTTTTGAGAATGCTTGAACTTTAATTCCAAAGAATTGTGTAAGTGAGTATTTTTCTGGGCAGTTCCAGCCTTGAGGGCCCTTCCTTCACACGGTGGGGGCTGCTGCCTGCTTCTGCTGGGTGCCGGGCCCTGCTGGCAGGGATGTGGGCGGGGCTGGCCCTGACTCAGCACGGGCACAGCCTATGGCGAGTGAGGCACGCGGAGGCCTCGCTCCTCCCACGGTCTCTAGGCCTGACCTCAACGCTCCCTGGCCTGATTGCGAAGGGTGCGTGGGACGCAGGATATTAAGTTAATGAGGCCTAAACCTAAGCCTATTGCTGTTGCATGATCAGCATGTTTTTCCCTGAAATTTGTCTTTTCAGATCTCTTCTCTAAGGGTCAGGAAGCACAGGGCAGCTGACACAGTCTGCCTCTAATACTTCCTGCCTCTAATTCTTCCTGTTTCAGCCCTCCCCACCAAAGAATGGAGTCGGGGGGTTGCTTGTTGACACTTTGAAGATGGCAGTGGGTACCTTCCCTGTGGTGGGAACATGCTTTGTTTTTCACACACTAAATTTAAATTAACCTTTTTTATGGAAAAAGAAGGAACAGGGACAAGCTCCTGGCAGTTGGCTGTGGCAGACACTTCACCAGGGGCTGACTCTCGGGGGCCGAGTGCACAGGCCCCAGGTGGTAGTTGATAAGGGGTGGTGAACGTGCCAGCCATCTTGCAGGGGCGTTTCCTGGCAAGCTGGTAGAAGCAGTGAGGAGCACGTTGCTCCTGACCGCTGGTGGGGCAGTAATGTGTTCAACCTGCCAGGGACCTTTTTGCTGAAAGCCAAGCCAAGTGTGGCGTGGTTGGCCGTCAGGGATACAGGGCCCCGCATGGGACCGGTGTTTTCAGTGAGGGTGGCAGGATTCTTGGGCCTCGGGTGGGAGCTTTGGCCTGCACGGTGTTTTGCTCTCTGAAGACCAAGGGTGATGATGGTGCTGGCAGTCAGTCACAACTGAGATTCAGCTCAGGGACTTCATCTCTGAATGCGAGTCCGCTTTCCCCGGGAAAGCAGGCAGCATGGGATAGTTGCCGATAGAACCACCTCTTCCCTGCCTCCTGGGTTTGGGGGAAGCTTGAATGACATCTAAGGCCCCATGCCTGGGTAAACCTTATGGCCCATGTGTCTCAGACATGCTCAGTGGGTGCCGTGGCTGACGCAAGGTGGCACAGTCCCCTTTGGGAAATGGAACAGCCAAGGGCCCTGGGGCCACCTGGAGCGGCAGTGAGGTGGAAAGGTGGGTGGGCCCTTGGGCGTCGCTGCCGGGTCGATGGTGGACACCTTGGGAGAGCTCCAGCTCATCTGCCTGGAAGAGACAGCCCCAGGACGGGGTGGCGCGGGCCTTTAGTGGGGGGGTGGGGGCGGGCAGGAGGTGCCAGTGCTGAGACTGAGTTTTAGGTCCTTCTCATCTGCCCCGAAGAGACAGCCCCAGAATGGGGATGGCGTGGGTTTGTCGGGGGCAGGTAAGGGGGGCCAGTGCTGAGACTGGAGCTTCAGGGCCTTCACCTTCATCTGTGGGCCCCTCATTCGTTCATGAGTGCAGGCTCAGCGGGAGGCTTCTGTGTCCCGCCACCCCCTCCCCAGCCTGTAATTCAGAGGCCGTGTGGCACAGGCATCTAGTTTACCGTGCATCATTTCAAATCTAGACTTCTACATTCTTTTTCGTGATTATAAAATATTTGCAAAAGCTGTAGGAAAGCAAGCTTGTGTCCCGCTCGGCAGCAGCGCAGGTGAGCCTGGTGCCGGCACCACTGGCCTGGCGCAGGGGCTCGTCGCCTGCTGCGCTTGAGGCCAGCGTGTGACTCTGGCACAGTCTTCTTCCCATGGCAAGGCTTGGGATCATCTTTCATGTCTGCAGACAGCATGGGCAAGGCTGACTCGCCATTGCTGTGAGCTCTGTGTGCCATCACGTGCACAAGCACGTTCGCAGAAACTGCTGCTGTGGTTTGAATTAAGACCTCAGCTTGACTCAGATGGGGGGCATTTCTAAGGTGAGCGCTGTCTTGATCCTGAATATCTTCTCATTGAATTGCAGGAAGCTCTTTGTGGGCGGTCTTGACTGGAGCACGACCCAAGGTAGGTGGGGAAGGGGTGTCAGGTGGCCACTGCAGACAGGGCTCTAGGACCTTGGCCTTCAAGTTGTGTCTGCCCGCTTCTTGCTACTGTCTCGGATGTTTTAAAGGCCTTTTGACATTGTTTTGGTTTCTGGGCAGGGCACATTGGAGTTGGCTGGGGCAGAGAGTAAGTGTGTATTTGCTCTGAGACTGTTAACTTGGTATTTCCATCCCAAGTTACAGGGAAGACTTCGGGCTGAGGTGGCTTGTGGAGGCAGACAGCTGTTGTCTGGAGGTGCAGAGGGCGAGGGGCTGGCCGGGCTGTCACTGAGGCCAGAATAGGAGGAAAGAGTGCAGAGGGCGAGGGGCTGGCCGGGCCGTCACTGAGGCCAGAATAGGAGGAAAGAGTGCAGAGGGCGAGGGGCTGGCCGGGCTGTCACTGAGGCCAGATTAGGAGGAAAGAGTGCAGCAAAGTCGGCGCTCCTTGGCCACTGCCAGCATTCAGAATTGTGTTTGCCTTGGCCTTAAACGCTGCCTTCCTGGATGCCCACAAAGTCAGGTTGTAACCGCTGGCCACTGCTGTGCTCACTGGCAGCCCCTCTGATTTACATGAGGACCTCAAGTGTATATTGGGCAGAATCCCCCAATGCTTCCTGTACACCGCACCCCCCCACCCTCCAGCCCCAGTTCAGCGTTGCTTGGCGCGCGGCCAGTGGACTGGAGGAGCCTTCATGCCAGCAGCACCGCCAGGCACGTGCCTAATGCTCTGGCCCTGTGTGTTTGTGTTTTCTTCCCGATTTCTGAGCAGAGACTCTGCGCAGCTACTTTTCCCAATATGGAGAAGTCGTAGACTGTGTTATCATGAAAGATAAAACCACCAACCAGTCTCGAGGCTTTGGGTTTGTCAAATTTAAGGACCCAAACTGTGTGGGGACGGTGCTGGCCAGCAGACCACACACGCTAGACGGCCGAAACGTAAGTGCCCTTCCGGGAGCTCTCACCCGCTGTCTCACCTGTCCTTCCTCTGCTTCATTTTGTCCTGGACTCTGACTGATGTTCGCGTTAGAGCGTGTTTGAACGTGGGCTTGATTGGGAAGGATTAAGCCGTGGAGCTGAGGCTGGATATTGCAGGAGGATACAGGGTGAATGGAGCCGGCGGGGCGGGGTGGGGCGGACTGCTGTGCTGTGGCTGCTGTTGTGCTGACACCTTCTTTCCTAGAGAAACAGCCTCTTATTCACAACTGGCTGATTTGAAATTTCCTACAGATCGACCCCAAGCCATGCACACCCCGGGGGATGCAGCCAGAGAGAACACGGCCGAAGGAAGGATGGGTAAGGGGCTGGGCGGGGCGGCCTCCTCGTGTGTTCTCCACTCCACATGGAAAGGAAATACGTGCCTTTGATCTGCTGTTGTTGCTCATTAAGATTGAGAGCGACACAGGTCTTCTAGGTTGGCACTCAAGCGGCTGAGGATTACCCAGATTTATCAGTGCTGTGAGTGTGTTATCTCACAGCCAAGACAATTGTTACCAGTCTATCTTAAGAAAAAAAAAATGACAGCTAATGCCATTGATTGTCAGAAGCCAGTCATTTTTCTTCTGTGCCCTGTGTGCCCTCTGTGCTGGGCCTGGTCCTCCTCAGAGGTGGGCCATCCTTCCATGCCGGGGCTGGGCCGGGCCGCCTCACAGCTCGTGCTGTGGCCACTCTACGGCTCCACTTGAGATCCCCTGATGTGGCAACTTGGGTTCTCTGACCTGCGGCCTTGGTGCTTGCCCGGCCGACAGGGCACTGTCCTGGCAGGGCGTCTCCTTGGCATTTGGGCTCACCGCCACCCACACTTCACCTTCCTGCACCCCCTCCACTGGGGTGGTGCAGATGGAAAAGCTCTTACCCTCCCTGCAGAACGTGCTGGACAGTGCAGACCTGGAGGCCTGCTGAGGCACCAGGTGCCAGCCTCTCCACAGTGTGGGCAGCAGGGCAGGGCCCGAGAGTCTGCATTTCTAGCAGAATCCCATCTACTGCAGGCTTCAGAACTTTTGGAACAATTTTTTTTTTTTTTTAACCTTTTATTGGGAAACTTTTTAACTACAGAAAAATTAGAAGAATAGCACAAAGAATACCTGAATATACCATCTAGATTTATCCATTATTAATATTTTATCAAATGTATCTATATGTATTTACATCCATCTGTGTCCACATACACCATTCCTAAGGACCGGAGGGCGCGTCTCCTAAAATGACAACCCCCACCGCACGCGCCCACCGGCAGCATGCCGGAAAACGGCTGCCGGGAATCCCGTGTTATCTGTGTCTCGGCCCTGTTCCCAGCTCGAGAATTGTTTCACAAGTGTTTCTCATAGCTGGTTTTTTCAGACTGGAATCCAAGGTTCTTATTCCATCTGGTTATTAATCTCTCTAGTTTTTATTAAGATATAAAGGACACGTAGTAAACGACACCACTTGATGGATTCTGGCCCACGCACACACTCATGAAACCATCCCGACATTCATGGCAGTGTGCACTTATCCCCAAAGTTTATAGTCTCTTAATCCAAAGCAGTTGGGACAACTTAAAATAGGATAACCTTGGATAGGGGGAAAAAAAAGGATGGTTGGTGGGTGGGATCAGGAGAAGAACAGCCCCAGCCCCAAGGGCGGCCTAGGAGCTGGACCCGAGGCTCCTGGCTCTGGCCGCCCAGTGAGCGACGAGGGCCCGGGAAGTGGTGTCCCAGAGCAGGCGCCCTTGACAGTGGGAGGCTGGCAGAAGGGGCCGTGTGGTTTGGGCCACTGTTTCATGCGGCTCTTGAGCTGCTGGAGGTTTCCGTAGTCATCTTTGTCACCTGCTAGAGAACTACAGCCTGAAATCCAGCTTCATCTCTGCTCAGTTCATCGCTGCTGCTGCCGTTCTCCTGCCGTCCTAAAGTCCCTGCCTCACACTGGAGTGGTTTTCCACCTTGTAGTGGTTGTGATTCAGAATAACTGAAGGCACAGCACGGCCACGGCACGCACTGTGCTGTGTGTCAGTTTAGCTGAAATTCAGCCTTGCAAAAATGCTAAATCCCTGTCTCCTTGGGTCTCTAGAAAAATGAGAAAGCGTCTCAGCAGAGCCCAGTGTTGTTGGTTGCCCTTTGGACTTAGCAGGCTTGTGGAATGTTCTGCTCTGGCTTTCAGCTGACTCTCAGAACCAGTGCGGATTGAGCTTTACGTCCTGCGCAACTCGCGGGAGGGTTTGGAGGGTTCCCGCGTGAACTAACTGTCCTTCCCTTCTTCAACAGCAGAAAGGACCCAGGAGCGATAACAGTAAATCAAATAAGATATTTGTCGGTGGAATTCCTCACAATTGTGGTGAGACAGAGCTCAGGGAATACTTCAAGAAGTTTGGAGTGGTGAGTTTCTCCCCACCCCAGCAGCACTGTTGGGACAGAGCCGCTTCTGCTCAGTCCTCGGCCTTCTCGGGGCTGAAGTGGCGGAGCTGCAGGTGCGCAGGCCTTTCTGACTGGGAGCTGTCTCTCTCTCATTTCCCTGATGCCTGCGCTCTCCAAAAAGAAAGCCCAGCCTTTGCCTTCGTGGCCATTTCGCGTCCCAGTAGGGTAGTTCTGCAGTGAACCAGCCTGGCAGCCTTCAGGGCAGCCGCCCAATTCCATTGTGAACACCATGGGGTCAAGTGTCAGAGAGGGGCAGTTACACAGAAACGGGGTTCAGCGTGGCCTGGGCGAGCCAGCCAGAGCTGACTTTCCAGTGGGCAGGTGGGAAAATGCCCGAGCTCAGTTGAGCCTGGTGCCAGAGGGAGCTGGGACAGCCAGGAGCAGGCCAGTGGGGAGCCCTCCCAGTCACCCGAGGCAGGGGCATGCAGTCACCCCAAGGTCCTGCTGGGACTCATGCCATGCCCCGCAGGTCACACGCGAGCCCCGCCAGCAGGACAGCCCTGCGTGCCCGGGTACTGCGCATGTTCATCAGCTGGTGCCTGAGGCCTGGGCCAGGAGTGAGAGGCCCCGAGCGGGGCCTGGGAGCACAGCCTCTGCCGAGGAGCTGTGTGTGGCTGCCCCACCACTTCGAGTGAGGGCCGAGTGTGCCCTTTGCTTCCCGCGTTTGGGTGGGAAGGGCTTCTGTGGGGTCTCCTGGTTCCCACGTACCCTGCATTCACACGTGGCCTGGTTCACACGTGGCCAGCATTGTTGGCCCTTCCTGTTCCTCAGCACACATGTGAGCGGGGCCATGGGCAACCCGGAGGTGGATATCCAGACGCCTGCCCTGAAGCTGCTTCTCACTGCCTGCTTCTGGCCCTGGGAGTGTTGGGGCTCCCTCCTTTCTCAGACAGCAGCCCCGTGGAGCAGCTGTTGCCCACGCACCTCCCCTGCTCAAGGAGGGTGCGCCCTGTGCTGAGAGTTTGGGTTTGTGGGAACAGGCTGTGCCCTCGGAAGAACACCCACGGTGCTGGCCGTGGTGCCCGAACTGACGCCACTCTCTCCTTCCAGGTCACAGAGGTAGTCATGATCTATGATGCCGAGAAGCAGAGGCCCCGAGGTAAGGGCAGATCTAGTTTGTCCTCAGCCTTCTCCCTGCTCCTCCCTCAGATGGCAAACTATCTCACCCGCCAGGCACACACAGGTGGCGGCTGTAGCAAACAGCCTCAGGAAAGGACGATTTGGAGACAAATGACTAAAACGTGGGCTCCTCATGTGCACCCCATTCAGCCTGTCTGTGCTTCCCGAGGTCAGACGTCACACATTGTTTTTTGGCTTGTTCTTTTCAAGTTTTTATGACTTGACATGAGTCTCGGCCTGGATTCTGTTTTTCACTGTCCGGAAGAGTGTGGTCCTCCTGCATCTGACCTTCCTTCACCCTCGTCCAGTCCTCCCAGTGTGGCCGCTCTCATTTCGTGTCGTCAGCTGAGTCAGCTGGCTCGGTGTGGAGCTTGGACTTTCCGTGATCCATCCCATGCTTTTTTTTTTTTCTTTTCTTTTCTTTTCCTTTCTTTTTTTTTTTTTTTTTTTTTTTTTTTTTTCGGTTTTGTCCCCTCTCTGAAGTCAGCAGGGCAGGTGGGAGGAGGGGTGAGGAGTCACCTCAGGGCCTCCCCTCGTTTTCCCTCAGCTTCCTGCCCGCCCATCCATGCTGGTTTGTGGAGCTGGGACGATGGGCGCCCAGTTTCTGTGCCCCTTTTCCGTGGCTGCTGCTGTCTGTCCCGCCCGCCTGCCCTCATGGTTTTGGTTCATCAGCTGCTTTTGGCGGCCGCGGGAGCAGATCTGCAGCCTGGGTCTGCCCACTGCGTCCGTGCCGCCCCCGCACCACCGGCCCAGGTCAGTCCGGGCAGCCCCGAGCGCCAGGTGGCGCCGCAGCATGCCCGCCATGCTGGAGCATAGTTTGCCATTTGAACCTCCCTCCCCACGGTTAGGAGCGCTCCTCCTCCATGTCGGTTACGCTGTTAAGTCTTAGTCGTAACTTAATTTAGACATACATGCTTAGTGACGTACTTAAGTGTTTCATAGTAAAGTACAGTGATGTTAAGTAAGCTGTTTTTCCTTTTCTCTCTGTGAATTGTGTGTGATTAACGATATCTCTTTAGATTTCTTTTCTCCAGGTGCTAAATTATATCACACAGGTACAGGCCAGTCCCGCAGTCAGAGGAGGGAGCGGCTTTGCTCCAGTGGGGTGTAAACGAAGTTTCAGGTGTTTCTGTCCCGCTTCCTCAGTGGTGATGTCGCCTCTTGACAGCCGCATTCCTAGACAGCGCTCAGGGCGCCTCCCCCAGGACCCAGCGCCTCTTGCACTGTGCCCGGACCAGGCGAGCCCTGTGGTTTCAGACACTCCTGCAGTTTGCGAAAATGTCTACTTCTAAATACGTTGTTTCATTTTCATCACCGATGCCGTGTTCCAAATACTGCCTCTGATCTCGGGAAACTTGAGTGCGCGGGAATCCGAGGGTTGCTTCTAGATCCTCCTGGTCCCCCTCCGGCTGCCCAGAGCTGGCGCCCCTTCTCCTTGCATCCTGTCCTGTCCCATGTGGACGGGACATGGCGAGTGTTGCTGAGTCCACACTCGTGTACGGAGCACTTCAGGGCCAGCGCGTGGCCACATGTCCTTAGCTGTTGGGCTTTGAAAGTGTCCCTTGGGTGTCAGGCGAGTGGAGGGCCAGAGAGACGCCGCAGTACGGCTTGGCGGGTCCTCCCAGAGAGTGTGTCCTCTTCCCTTGGCCTTTCTGCATCTTCTGAGATGCGTCTGTGTCCCCCTCCCCACCACCTGCTCCCTCTTCCTCTCCATTGACTGAAGGTCATGGCCATGTCCCTGTCGGGGACCCCGCCTGTGTCTCAGGCACACAGTGTCTGTGCGGGTCCCTGCTTGGACCTCCCACGTCTGCCCTCGGCCCGCCTGCTCCAGCCGCTGCCTCGTTCACCTCTCACCCCCTCAGGTCTTCTCCATCCTACGCTCCTCTCGCTGTGTGCCTTTGCCCTCCTGGTCCCTCCGCCTCCTCCTCCTCCTCCTCCTCCTCCTCCTGTCAGGTTGCAGACATGCTCAGCCACGCTCAGGTGCACGCGTGTGCTCAGGACGGTGGGAGGCTCCTGAACCACAGTGACCTTTGTCCCCTCACAGTCTGAGCTGCCCTTTCTACCCCGTTTCCATCTTTCCCTGCCCCCAGTTTTGCTTGTCCTGTTTCTGCCTGGTCCCGGCTACAGCAGCCCCGGTCCCTGTCTCTTCAGCTTGAGAGGCCCCACGGTGGGCCGCTCCTTCCGGGGGCCCTTGCCTGCTCCCACCCCCACGGCCCTTCTCTGCCGCGCTCATTCACGCCTCACGCCCGTGTCGCACTGTCCCCTGCTGTGTGGTGCTTTGTCACGCACCCTGTGCCTCTGGCGTGGGCAGCCCATCTTCAGCCCGGTCTCAGCTCTTCCCATGTCCGTCTTTGTTCTGTGAGGTCTTGGGCAGCTGTCTGCCGTGCACTTCCATCTGGGGAGGGGCTAGTGCTGCCTGGGCCCCGCCTCGGGAGGACTGTGCTTCTCGGCCGCGCTCCACCCAGCCGGGGAGGCCTGGAGAGTCCAGCGCACTCCTGCGCCTAGAGGAGGAGACCCGCCCCGTTAGCTGGGGGCCGCGCTCACCCCAGACCCACTAAACTTCGTTTATACTGCCACTCTCGTGTTTGGGAAATGCTAAATTTTTTTTGCCTTTAAAATTTTCTGTTTTGATCCCATGGTGCATCTCGCTCTTGCTGCTGACAGCAGAGTCTGACCTGCTGGAACCCGTTGTGGCCTGTATCTTTGTGCATTGTTTATCTACCTGTATATAATATGCATATATGCGTATGATATGACCTCTCCTAGGACTCCTTGGGCTTACCCAACAGTGTTGGGTAAGCCTAGTGAGGCACCAGCTATGATAGATACTGTACCTGTTAACGCTTTAGAACGATATATGGCTGCTGTCAGCACTAGCTGCAAAGCAAATTGCAAGCCAAGGGGGAGAATCCTGGGTTTCAGAGAAGCAGACACACATCCACGATGCACACCCCTGACTGAGGTGGAGCGTTCCACGTGGGCCCCCGGCCTGCAGGGTTCACTGGCAATCTCTCCACAGGCGAGAGCCAGAATATTCCAGCACAGGCCTCTGACCTTCCCCTGGGGGGCGCTTTGTCTGCCAGTAGTGATGGAGGCCCTCACCGTCCCACTGTCTCCACTGCTGCTTTCTAAGATGAGCTCCTTGTTCCAAATCTGTTCGTGACACGGAGCCCCAGCCCCGGGTGTCTGGGGCGGAGACTTGACTTAGGCGTCAGTCAGCAGAGCCGTCACTGGGAGTGCGGACATCACCGTCTGTCCACTCCGTGTCCATTCGAGTGGCGGCTCCTGGGGAGGGAGGCAGCCGCCCCAGGGGCCCACAGCGCCTCACACACAGCTTAGCTGAAACCCAAGGTCGATCCCTCGGCCCGTCCCTAATACTGTTCATCATCCTGTTTTGTGTCACAACACCCTGCTACCTTGATTCACTCTTCGTCGTTGGCTAGGTTTTGGATTTATTACTTTCGAGGACGAACAATCAGTGGACCAGGCTGTCAACATGCATTTTCACGACATCATGGGCAAAAAAGTGTGTAGTTGTAGTTTTATTTTACCTTAAGACCAAACCAAGTCTTAGGCAACTTAGGGGTTTCACTGGAAAGGAACATTCCTTCACAGAAAGGGTCGGGCGAGTTCGTCCTGTGAACCTTCGCTGCCTAAGGTGGACCTGGGTCTTTAGACGTGAGGAGGGTCCCGTCCTTCCTGAGCACCCTTCCTGCGGGGTGGGCGTCTCTCAGCTTTGCTCCTGGAGCCCTCCCTCTGGGTGACCTGGGACTGGGCGGGGGGGCGCGTGGGCTGGGGCCGGGCGGCTGTGGCGGTGTTGGGGCTGGCTCCAGTGAAACCGCAGTGTTGCCTCAGGCTTGGTTTCCACGACCACTCCTTCAGATGTCTGCAAATCCCCATTGTCCGACACTCACCCGTAATGTGATCAGCAAGGGACCTTTGAGAGCCCAGGTTCCGCTTAAAATCGAAAGCACAGTGGAAACATCATGAAGGACTGGTTGTTTGAATTGGGTCACTTACTGTGGAACTCCGGCACCAGCCACATGCTCTCGGTAGTACTCAGCCACCATGCAGTCAAGTGACCTCTGGTTGTGTCATCTTCATACTGTGTTACCCCCGGAGGTGAGAGGGACAGGAGGCCACCCCACCCCCACCCCCAGGCCAGCCCTTGGAAGGTGTGTGTCAGAAAGGGGTCCTTAAATCCTTGTTTTACCTGGACCCTTGGAGGTTCTTGAGAAGTGGACTCTGAAATAAGTAACTGGTAGAAATTCTACAGTGTGGAATTTCTTGCAGTTAGCAAAAGCTTAGGGGTCCAAGTTTTTGCAGGATTCCTGTCTTGGTCCTTTCAAACCAAGGAGCTTCGCTGGCTGTGCCAGGCCGCCTCACACACCGAGTGGGATTCTGACCCAGCCTCCCTGGTGTGGCAGTGTCTCCCGCTAACAGAAGACGACACTCAGCCCTTGGGACAAGGCCGTGGTGGTTTTTTCAATTAAAATGTCCTGGAGGGAGCATCGCGCTCATTGTCTCCTGCCCCCGCCCTCTGCCCCAGCCCAGGGTCTCCACAGCAGAACTTTTTTAAAAACATGTGTAGCATGTGTAGTTATTTTTATATACAGGTGGCTTAGATTTGGTTGCAGACTTCATTAATTCCATTTGAACCCAACTAAAATAGGAGACACAATCCTTGTTCCGACATTCAGTGCAGCTTGTAGTTTAAAATTAGCATGCAGGCTGCATGGGTGCGCGACAGCACAAGCAGAGGTTCAAGGAGTCTGTGCTCAGCGTTTTAAGGGACTACAGCACACTTTGGGGAAAGCATGGTCTTGGTCTGTGGGACAGAAAGTGCTCTGTACAGCGCACACACCTGCCATCCCTGGGCCGCCCGCAGGTGCCCCCAGCCGTGACTGGTCTGCGCGAGCTCCCAAGCTGGGCGACCTCAGTGTGGGTCTCGCCTTCCAAGCAAGGCAGTCGTTGGAGTCCAGCTTGCCCGGCGCTGACCTTCACTGGTTGGCTGGAGCGACACTGGCCCCTCATGGGGATTTTCTGTTTGTACAGTGTTTGGTCCCGGGCGGTAATTAACCCTCCATGCTCGGCGATTCTGCATTGGTGCATTCAGATAGGAAAGGGTAAAAGCATTTTTTTTTTTTTTTTTTTTTTTTTAAGTACAAGGACTGCTCTGCTTTGTAAGCAGGAACCACAGTCCCCTAAGGAGTGTGTGTGAGACTCGTTAATTGGAGTTCTTTGAAACGGGTCTCTTGGTCCTGCTGTCGCATTGCCGTGAGCTAACGGGATCCTGTTCCCATCATAGGCGGGTCCTTGGGGCATTGAGCAGGTGGGGGCTTTGTGCCTCCGCGGCTGCTGCTGTCTGTTCTCTAACAGGCAGAACTGAGGGATTCTGAACGCCGGATGTGCAGCTCTCCAGACTGAGACCCCAAGGCCGGCTCCAGGCGGATCCATTGTCTCTTTATTCTCATTACAGTTTATCATAAAAATAAGACAAATTCAGGATTCTCAAATGCTGAGGCAGCCCTGGAATTGGGGGAGCTTTGTGTTGTCAGTCCGCCCATATTTTCAAGCAGGCATTAAAGGAAGGTCAGCCACTGCGCCTAGAATAAGTAGGTCAGGCCTGCTCCATCCATTGTCCCCGGCCCTGCACCCTCCTCCTGAGAAGGCTGTGGCTCCTGACACGTCTAGAGAGCAAGGGCCCCGGGCTGCTGAGTGAACACAGTATGAAGATTGCTTACTGATCCAAATGTCCATTTTATTGCATGTTTGTTACTTTTTTTTGTTAGATGTAATGTAAGATTCTCTTATCACATCCATTCCCTCTGACATTATTTTTGAGTTAATTGAGATTCTTTAAGCGTTAGCCTGGGGAAGGTAAGTCTTTATCTTCCATTAGACATTTTAAATTTAAAAATCTAAGTAAAACACCAAGCGTGTTTCTCAGGTATGAGTTAAAAGCACAGGTGGGCGGGTTCCGAGCGGTCCAAAGGGCGATGAGGATGCCGATTGCTGGGAAGATCCTGGTCCCTTTTTGTCCCCGTGTTTTCAAGAGGAAGGAGGACACTGCCATTTTACTTGAGTGAAAGACCCTTCATCACGCAGGAAACCCCGAGGGCTCTGGGCTCGGTCCTGCTGCCCCGAAGCGGGCGGGCTCTGTCTTACAGTTGTATCTGCTGTACCTGAGAAACATTTTTTAAACAAAAAAATTCAACACAAAAAAAATTTTTAAGAAAAAAATGCTACTGGCCTAAATAAGGTTTATAGTTAAGTATTTAGTCTTAAGTTGTAAGATGCTAAGTGTAGTCGTAAGTTACCCGAGGGTGTGTCTAAAGGGAAGGGGGTGCTGGGACCGGCAGCCTCGCCCTAAACCAGAGCTCGGTTTGTTTAGGTGGAAGTTAAACGAGCTGAGCCTCGCGACAGCAAGAGCCAAGCACCGGGACAGCCAGGTGCCAGCCAGTGGGGGAGCAGGGTTGTGCCCAACGCTGCCAATGGCTGGGCAGGCCAGCCCCCGCCCACGTGGCAGCAAGGATACGGCCCGCAAGGTAAGGCCGAGGCAGAAGTGCCTGTGGGAAAATTCCCCTTCTCAGACTCGACCTGGGCATCCTGGGCTCTGCGATCACCATGGCCTCCACACCTCTGCTGTGCATGCGCAGAGCCGCTGCTGGCAGAGCTGGCACAGCACAGTGTCCTTGAGCCCCCACGAGGTGCCAACTGAGAGCCAGCTCCTGGGCAGTACCCACAGCCTCCTTAGTAGCGGGGTGGCCACGGCTTAGGTGCCCATCCGGGGCCTGGGACTCGCTGTCACGGGGAAGAGCTGCAGTGAGCGTCTGTGCCTCGCGATCATGTGCCACAGCGGGTCTGAGCATGAAACCCTGAAAGGGCTGGCGTTGCCAAGCTGAGCTCAGAATCAGGGTGCTGCCCCCAGGGGGCCATGAGGACCCGGCAGGCTTTGGATCTTTGCCACCTGCCGTTCCCTCTGCAGTGCCATGGGTCCTCTGTGGCCAGGCCCATGTGTGGCCGACCTGCCACCCTCAGAGCTTCCAGCAGCCACAGAACCCCTGGGCTTGGCCGCAGCCTGACCCAAGTTGCAGGTCAGGGTTCCAGGTGAGCCTCATCCGGGTGCCGAGACTGGCTTCCCTGCACCTCGTCTAAAATCTTTCTCTCTGGAGCCTCCCCTGTTGGAAACTCAGAGGTGCTGTGGGACGGTCCCTGCTCTCTCAAGGGTTAGAAGTCAGGTTTCTCTGGGTTCCTCAGGTGGGGCCGGGAGGTCACCCGTGCCCCACTCAGCAGACACAGTGCCTGCCACCTGTCAGGGCGCAGAGGAAAATGGCTTCAAGGCTGTTCTACGGGGGTGGGGAGCGCCTCTCTGCTCAGCGTTCAGGGCCTTTGCCCTCAAGACAAACGGGCTCTGAGCACAGGAGGCTCCAGGCTCAGTCCCAGCCCCTGACGTCCATGCTCTGCGGCTCCTTCTCTGCGTCGGGCACCTGGGTGGACACGGCACCAACCTCCTTCTGTTCTCTTATCTAGGAATGTGGGTTCCGGCAGGACAGGCGATTGGTAAGTCCTTGTTTATAGAGCAAAGGCGGGGACAGAAGCCACATGGCAGGCTTCTGGTTCCTGTGTCCTGAGTGCTAGAGAGGAAGAGGGTGAGGGTCCTGCTGGGGCCTGGGTCTGGTTGTGGCCAGGCTGTGTTGTCCAGCGCTCTGCCCATCACCCCTGTACTGTGTGTTTCAGGTGGCTATGGACCGCCCCCTGCAGGAAGAGGAGCCCCCCCGCCACCCCCACCGTTCACCTCCTACATCGTATCCACCCCTCCTGGAGGCTTTCCCCCTCCCCAGGGCTTCCCTCAGGGCTATGGTGCCCCGCCACAGTTCAGTAAGTCTAGGGGGCCCGTGGGAGGGCCTCCCGCCTGCTCCAGAGACACCACGTGGTGGGCGGGGGTGATGGGGAGTCTTATGTTACACGCCCGGCCTCAGCCACAGGGAAGGCCATAGGTGGGGTGCCGGCTGGTCAGCAGGTCAGCTGCCACCAGGCCCTTCACCTGCAGATGGGCTCTGTTGCGCGTGGCCTTGCTGGTTATGCTAAAGGGTGACCCAGGCTCCTGCGGGTTGGAGAACTCACTGCAGGAATGTCTGCGCCCGACCAGTTCTCACAAGCTCCTCAGGAGACTGCCTCAGGAGCCTGCCTGGACTTCGTCTCTTAGCCTGGTACTTCAGGATTGTCTGGCATTTGTTTGAGGGTGCACAAGCTCTAATTTTTTTTTTTTTTTTTTTTTTTTGAGACAAGAGTCTCGCTCTGTCACCCGGGCAGGAGTGCAGTGGCGCCATCTCGGCTCACTGCAAGCTCCGCCTCCCAGGTTTATGCCATTCTCCTGCCTCAGCCTCCTGAGCAGCTGGGACTACAGGTGCCCGCCACCTCGCCCGGCTAATTTTTTGTATTTTCAGTAGAGACGGGGTTTCACCGTGTTAGCCAGGATGGTCTCGATCTCCTGACCTCGTGATCCGCCTGTCTCAGCCTCCCAAAGTGCTGGGATTACAGGTGTGAGCCACCACACCTGGCCTCACGAGCTCTCGGTTTTTACTAATTTTCCTGTACGCGTCAGTTGTAATTACAGAGCTGAGTGTAAGATCAGCCGACACACCCAGGGTTTTATTTTATTTTATTTTATTGTTTTGTTTTTTGTTTTGAGATGGAGTTTCACTCTTGTTGCCCAGACTTGAGTGCAGTGGCCTAGTCTTGGCTCACTACAACCTCCGCCTCCTGGGTTCAAGCAATCATCCTGCCTCAGGGTCCTGAGTAGCTGGGATTACAGGTGCCCGCCACCACGCCCGGCTAATTGTGTATTTTTAGTAGAGAACAGGTTTCACTATGTTGGTCAGGTTGGTCTCGAACTCCTGACCTCAGCACACCCAGAATTTTAGATGGGCCCCCAGGGTGGGGCCTTGGCACCCTCCAGTAGAGAAGAAGGGACATGGGCCATATGTAGGGTGTCCTTTCTAGGAGTCTTCCGTCCCTTACCTGCCTAGCCAGGGATTGCGCCTCACAGCATGCAACCAGCAGGAATGGTATCATGATCTGATTTCACCTGCAGTCCCTGGGCCCTGGGGGTGTTTTACAGTTGGGGCATATCACAGTGTGAGCCAGTCCTGTCTGGGGGGCTTGGAGGCTCCACATGGCCATGGCACAGGAGCAGGCAGTTCTGCCCTCTGGCCTGGATCAGGCTCTGCACTTGGAGGCCCGTGGGCCAGATGACTGATAGGAGGCAAGCTGGGTAGAACCTCGGCCCACCTGATGTCCAGCAACAGAGGGCAGGGCGGCAGCACCTCCGGCCCGGCAGTCCCTTCCAAGCACGTCAGGATGCGCCCTTGCCTATGCTGGCAGCTTCCTAAACATGGGGGCTGGGCATGGGGGCAGGTTTTTGTCTGAAGAAGCGATTTTGCTGTGGGGTTACTTGCTCCTTGAGTTCTTGTCTGAGGCCCACCTGGCAGCTGCTCCGCGAGGAATGAGTCAGCCCTGCTGCAGCTCAGCGTCCCGCCACGCTCCCAGGAGCCTGTGTTTTCTGGGGGGAGCGGCCCAGGACCGTGGCTCTGTGGTCCGTTCTGTGGATGTCCACAAGGTCTGGGCATTCTGTGGGTTCGGGTGGCAGTCCCGTCCGGGCAGCTCCTGCTGGTCTGCCCCAGCTGCACAACACGTCTCGGGCCTTGCTGTCTTATGCCTCTGCAGGTTTTGGCTACGGGCCTCCACCTCCACCGCCAGATCAGTTTGCCCCTCCGGGGGTTCCTCCTCCACCGGCCACTCCCGGGGCAGCACCTCTGGCTTTCCCACCGCCTCCATCTCAGGCCGCCCCAGACATGAGCAAGCCCCCGACAGCTCAGCCAGACTTCCCCTATGGTCAGTATGGTAAGTGGTCTCCTGCCATGCCGCATCCCTGCTGGCCCCAGGACCCTGGGCACGGCCTGCCTTCTCCTGCTTCCTTCCCCTGCTGGACGCCCCCCAGCCTTTACCTGCTGGGAAAGGGGAGAGGGAGGAGAGGGAGGTGCAGGGGTTGTTGGAGAGACCTCGTGGCAACTCCGACCCCAGCAGAAGGGAGCGCGGGAGTCTTGGTCGCAGCAGAGCATTCGTTGCAGAGCGGGCGTCGCAGGGCCTGCATGTGTGGGAACCTGAGTGGTGACTGGGTCAAGGGAAGTGGGTCCCACGAGGCTGTGATCACTGTCTCAAGGTTGAGGCCCTTGGTGTGGGTCCCGCGGGCACTGGCCCCTTGTTGGGTTCCAGTTGCTGACGTCATCAGCATTCTGCTGGGTCCAGACCCCACTTGGGGCAGAAGCCGGGTCTGTAGCAGGCGTGGCCTGGATGTGGGCTTCGCCCTGGGCTGGATGGCTGTCGTGGCTTGGATCTGCCTGGACGTGATCTGTAGGCAGCGCATGTGCTTCTGGGGCAGGAGCTTGGGGGGGGCAGGGTCAGCACGGGTCAAGGTCTGCATGTTTGTAGTTCTCGCCCTGCACCGAGCCAGGAGTCACAGCAGCCTTGCTCAGGATCAGTGCGGTGGCCTCAGTGGGCAGGGTTCCAACCACAGTCGGCCCCTCCAGCACCAGGGGTCATTCACAAGCAGGGTTTGAGAACATGGGGCACCTGTCTCCAGGTGGCCACGGGCTTCTGGGGTGCCTGTGAACACGCTTCCTTTAGGCCTGGTGGAGGCCGGGGCGTGGGAGTTGTGTTTGGCCGAGGTGCCCGCCCACCCACTTCGCATGGCTCTGGTTCCCCTGCCCCCACGCCCAGGCCTTGGGCCGAGGTTGCCGCATGTGTGGGTTCTTGACCCACCACCAAACCCTGGCGTGTCTGAGACTGGCAGGGGGGCGTGAGGCGCCCGGTTGGGGCGTGGCGTGTGTGTCAGCCGCTGCTCTTGGTGGCGGCTGCTTGGGTTGGTCACCCCGGTCTCGTCTCTTGCCAGGCCTGGGTTCCTATTCTCCAGCCCCGCCGGGCTGCGGCCCACACTTTGTTTACAGTCTTATGGTCAGGCTGAGCAGTGATGTGGCCTAGGTAGGTGCCGCCTCCTTCTCCAGGGTCCTCCCACCCGCCTGCACCGGGAGGTGGACGTGGCTTCCTCTGCCATCCCGGGCGGGGGTGGATGCTGGCGGTGCCCTCTGGGAAGGGGCCCTTGCCGGTGCCAAGATGTTGGCCACAAGCCTTCAGCGGGCCCAGGATCCCCCAGAGAGAGCCCACGCCCACCCGTGCCCATGTGCACCCGACTGGGAATCCAGAGGTCATGGGAGGGGCTTCCTGCCAGGTGTGCAGTGGGGTGGGGAGCAGCCTGAGCAGCTCTGTCCTTGTGAAGACACCGCTGTCCACGCTCCTGGGGTCGGCTGTGTGGGCCGGACGGGCTGCAGGGTGTGCTGGCCCCTCAGCCAGTGGTGTCACTGGGGCAGTCAGGTTGGGCCCAGAGACCCTTCCCTGACACGTGCCACCAATGGATGTGCCCTGACAGGAAGGACAACGTGGGGTCTGGTCTGCGATGGAGGGGCAGGCCCTGTATCGCTGCAAGGGCCCATCAGGGGTTTTCTGAAACTTCAAGAGCCAGCTTTGTAGAAGCCCTGTCCGCCGTGGTACCTCGGGGCATGTGTGTCTCCAACCCTCGAGGCTTCTCCAGCCTCCCCTCGCCCCCCCTCGCCCAACCACGTCCTCGGGATTGAACAGGGAAGCAGCGAGGTTATGTGGGCCACGAGGGCTCTGGAAGCCACTTTTCTCTGTGCGCCCTGCTCACGTGATTTTGAGGGAGAGAACACGCCTGGGGCTCCTCTCTCTGGCCCAGGTGCTGACCTCAGAAGGGCCCCACCCCACCCTGTGGGGCCTGTGGACTCAAGGCGGGCTCGGCGGAACTGTGTCCAGGTGGCCACGCTCGATGGCAGTGCCAGCTGCCCGGGGACTGCCCCAAGCTCACAGGACTCTCTCCCCCAGCAGGTTACGGGCAGGACTTGAGTGGCTTTGGACAGGGCTTCTCGGACCCCAGCCAGCAGCCTCCCTCCTACGGGGGCCCCTCCGTGCCAGGGTCCGGGGGCCCCCCCGCCGGTGGCAGCGGCTTTGGACGAGGGCAGAACCACAACGTGCAAGGGTTCCACCCCTACCGACGCTAGCCCGCGGCGCCGCAACGCCTGCACGGCCGACCCAGGATTCCAAACTTGGGAACTCGTGACAATCACAAACGTGGCGGCAAAGTAGCGACTCAACCTTGGGGGGCGGGGGGGGGGCGCGAGGCTTTTGGAGCGGCTGTGGGTGTCGTCTGGACTGAGGTTTTTAAATATTTCTTTCTCTAACCCATCAGCACAATAAAAAAAAGTCACTGGTTCAACAACAGGGTTTAAAAAAAAATGTCTTCAGCTTTAATTCAAACTTCAGGTTTCTTTTTCTTCCTTTTTTTTGGAAATTATTTTCCTGAGCCTTTTGTTTTACGGTATATTGTAAACTTTTATGTTAAAGAAAAAATATACATTTACAAATTGTGAGATTTTTAAGAGAAATTTTCTACAATGTATACTGGCTTATTTTTTAATTTAAAACAGGGTTTCCGTCGGCACTGGTGGAGGGGGGTGCGCTGTTAGTCTCCTCGCTCCTGGCTTTGGGGGTTGGGACTTGGTGGTCCAGAAACTCTGGGAGCTTCAAGAAGAAATCTACTGAGTGTGTTTCTGTTTTTTGTTTAATTCCTTGCTTTTGTCGACTGACCTGCTTGGTAGTGTCTGAGGTGAACTGTGGGGGTTGCGCACAGCCAGCCACGTGGATCCCACGGCAGCGCCGAACCGGAACGAGTAGGAAGCCGTTCTCCCCAGGCACGTGGCTTCAGGGCATTTCCCATTGACCAGTTTGACCCTGGTTTGAATAAAGAGAAGTGCGTTTGGATTAGAAACCACTTTGTGTCCGTTTTTTCCCTCCTTGGTCTTGGCCTGTGCCTACCCTTCCAGTGCCTGGAAAGGTCTGAAGCGTGACGGAGGCGCCCTCAGCCTGCCCTTGGCTCTTGGTGGTCTCAGCAGTGCCGAGGGCTTCAGGGCAGAGGCTGAGTGGGGAGCTGGGCCCATCCCTCAGGGGTCTTGTGATGCTGTGACTTTTAGGACATGGCCGCCACCGGTTTTCTGGGGGAATGTGGGCTCCAGGCTTTTCTCATCTCAAGACCTTTAGTCACATCTTTTGCCATGGAAGGTGATACATCCCCAGGTTCTGGGGATTAGGACAGGGGCATCTTTGGGAAGCAATACTCTGTCACTCTGTCAGGGAAGGCGAGACTTATAAAAAGGGCCGGGCGCTGTGGCTCACGCTTGTAATCCCAGCATTTTGGGAGGCTGAGGCGGGTGGATCACCTGAGGTCAGGAGTTTGAGACCAGCCTGACCAACATGGAGAAACCCCGTCTCTACTGAAAATACAAAATTAGCTGGGTGTCGTGGCGCACGCCTGTAATCCTAGCTACTTGGGAGGCTGAGGCAGAAGAATCGCTCGAACCCGGTAGGTGGAGGTTGCAGTGAGCCGAGATCGCACCATTGCACTCCAGCCTGGGCGACAAGAGCGAGACTCCGTCTCAAAAAAAACCAAAAACAAAAGGACCGCGAAGTCCCAAATTGGAAGCCTACAGCGTGCCAGGCATGAGACTGCAGGCAAAGCCAGAACCCCTGCCCAAGTTCATATTCTGGGGACAGGGAAGGTTTGGCTTAGTTTGGAGAGAGCCAAGAAAAGGGGTACCTCCCACATCCCTGTGCAGCGCAGCTTCCTCACTGAGACAGGACCCCTCAACGCTCAGCCCAGGAAGCCAGCTCCATTCCCTGCTGTCAGAGCCTTCTCCCATGTCCTCAGGAGCTGCTGCCCCAGTTTCCAGGAGGGCCAGGCAGGGGCGGCTCTCCCTCCACACCACAGGTCATCATGGTGTTGAGTGTCAACCCCTCCCATTACATTAGCTCCCCCAGCCAAGGGGCAGCACTCACAAAACCAGCTTTCCAGCCAGGACGGTATCTGCTGCAGGAAAATGGGCAACGTGGGTGGGCCCCACACACAGGTCCTGTGCTCCTCAGGATGGAGACTCAGCCCTCCCTGGGTACAGTGTAATAACTGCTTCCCTTGGGACTGTGGGGATGGATGGCTGGGGAGAGCTCAGCTCCCTGGACAGTGCCACAGCTGAAGTCTGGTTCCCAGAGGTTTTGTGCTTTTTTTTTTTTTTGAGAAGGAGTCTCAATGTCACCCAGGCTGGAGTGCAGTGGTGCAATTTCGGCTCACTGCCACCTCTGCTTCCCGGGTTCAAGCGATTCTCATGCCTCAGCCTCCCAAGTAGCTGGGATTACAGGCGCGCCACCACCATGCCTGGCTAATTTTTTTTTTTTTTTTTTTTTTTTTTTGAGACGGAGTCTTGCTCTGTCACCCAGGCTGGAGTGCAGTGGCCGGATCTCAGCTCACTGCAAGCTCCTCTCGGGTTCACGCCATTCTCCTGCCTCAGCCTCCCGAGTAGCTGGGACTACAGGCACCCGCCACTTCGCCTGGCTAGTTTTTTTTTGTATTTTTTAGTAGAGACGGGGTTTCACCGTGTTAGCCAGGATGGTCTCGATCTCCTGACCTCGTGATCCGCCCGTCTCGGCCTCCCAAAGTGCTGGGATTACAGGCTTGAGCCACCGCGCCCGGCCATTTTTTGTATTTTTAATAGAGATGGGGTTGGCCAGATTGGTCTTGAACTCTTGACCTCAGATGATCCGCCTGCTTCGGCCTCCCAAAGTGCTGGGATTACAAGCATAAGCCACCGCGCCCAGCCGGGTGCTACATCATAGTTAATAGTCACTTTCAACTTTATACTTAATTCCAGTAAGTTATAGAAACATCACTCCTAGGCCGGGCATGGTGGCTCAGGCCTGTAATCCCAGCACTTTGGGAGGCGAGAGCTGGTGGATCACCTGAGGTCATGAGATCGAGACCAACATGGCCTGGCCAACACGGAGAAACCCTGTCTCTACTAAAAATACAAAATTAGCCGGGCATGGTGACAGGTGCCTGTAATCGCAGCTACTTGGGAGGCTGAGGCAGGAGAATCACTTGAACCCGGGAGGCAGAGGTTGCAGTGAGCCAAGATCACGCCACTGCACTCCAGCCAGGGCAACAGGAGTGAAACTCCGTCTCAAAAAAATAAAAAAAAGTCACTCCTACATAGTTCTAGTTACTCCTCTTCCTTTTTGAGCTATCCTTATTATTCATACTACATTTACATAACAAACCCAGTGATATTCCTAACTTTATTTTTGAGACAGGGTCTTGCTCTGTTGCCCAGGCTGGAGTGCCGTTGGCGTGATCACGGCTCACTGCAGCCTCGACCTCCTGGGCTCAAGGCTCAGCCTCCCAAGTAACTGGGAATTATTGTATTTTTAAATATGTCCATGTGTACACAAATTTTTGTAAACACACATTTTTGTATTTTTTTGTAGAGAGGCAGTCTCGCTATGTTGCCCCTACTAACTTTATATACAAAATTTTATAGCTGTTAAAGCCTGAATTGTGCTTTTCAGGGAAGCCCTGTCCTTGCCCTGGTATCTGTAATGACCTGTCTTCTTCCCACACGGGGACCTGAACCCCCAAACCGCACCTATGAGCAAACAGTAGGCGCTCCATAGATACTTGTTGAGGTGGGTGCCATCGTGTAGATGACGGACCACGAACCCGAGGCTCAGACAGGGGAGGCGGCGTGTCCAAAGCCGCTCCGTGGAGGGAGCGGCTCTGCAGACCTCAGGCGGCGGCTGCTCTAATCCCCGCAGCCTGTGTTTTGCCCTCCAGACGGCAGAGGGCGCGTGTTCGCCGCCGGGAAAGCGGAAGCGCGTGTGCGCGCACAGCTGAGGGGGCGGGACACGCTGGCAGTCTCGCGATAACTGCGCAGGCGTGGACCAGAGCGCTCTTTTCTGAGCATCCGGCGAGATGGTGAGTGCTGCGAGTTGGGTCGTCTCTGCCCGGCCTATCCGGCGCCATCCACCCTCTGACCGTCCCGCGGGGGCCGCAGTTCGGCCTCCCGACTACGGCAGCTTGCTCCTGACCCTGGAGGCGGCTGGATGTTGGGGCGCGGGGTGGACCCGGTGGGTGTCGGGACGACGCGGGGTCGGGAAGGCCTGTCCGGGCCTTCATGTCTGGGTCCCCGTAACCCGGAGCCGCGCGTGACCCCCGGGGACGGGTCAAGGCGGTGTGTCCCTGTCGGGCTTCTGTCCCCGGCGGCGCCGCCGCGCGTCTTCCGTGGTGTCCTCGGGCCCGGTGGTCGTGGGAGGTGGGTGTCGGGATCCCGCTGACGTCCGACCCGCGCCCGCGCAGGCAGAGGTAGAGCAGAAGAAGAAGCGGACCTTCCGCAAGTTCACCTACCGCGGCGTGGACCTGGACCAGCTGCTGGACATGTCCTAGTAAGGGCGGCTGGCAGGGGTTGCGGGCGGGGCTGGGCCAGCGGTGGGGCTTGTCCGGGTGCGGGCGGTGGGGCGGGGGTCCGGGGGTCCGAGCGCCTCTGCAGCGGTGGGCGAGCACAGTCTCCGCCCCGGTTTGGGACTGAGCGCGGTCTTGTGCCCAGAAAACTGTCCAGAGACGTTGAGGTTTTTACTTATTTTCAACCTGCTCCCCGTTGTTACTTTTTCCGCGGATTAGTTGGAGGGTGTAGCCCACGTGACTTAAAATAACGGGCAGCCTTAGATTCTAAGGGCAGTGGCAGTAGCTGGGTCCTGTCCAGGCAGGGTGGTGGTGGGCATCTGGCTTTCCTTTTTATTTTTTTAATTTTTTTTTTTTTACTATTTTGAGACGGAGCCTCATCCTGTCTCCCATCCTGGAGTGCAATGGCTCGATCTCAGCTCACTGCAGCCTCCGACTCCCGGGTTCAAGCGATTCTCTTCCCTCAGCCTCTCGAGTAGCTGGGATTACAGGGGCTCACCAACACGTCCCGCTAATTTTTGTATTTTTAGTAGAGACGGGTTTCAATGTTGGCCAGGCTGGTCTCAAACTCCTGACCTTAGGTGATCCACCTGCCTCCCGAAGTGCTGGGATTACAGGCGTGAACCACCACGCCCGGCCTTAATTTTTAATTATTTGTAGAAACAGGGTTTCTCTATGTCGTCCAGGTTGGTCTTGAACTCCTGGGCTGAAGCGACCCTCCCGCCTCAGCCTCCCAAAGTGCTGGGAATCACAGGCGGGAGCCACCGCGCCCTTCCTGCCTTCCGCTGCGTTTTTAGAGGCCTTGGGCCCGAGCTGTGCGCTACAGCATCTCGTCTGAGACTCTGGTCTCCGGGCCGCTTGTCCTCTGAGTCTCTGCAGTCACACGGTGGCTCTTGCATCTGAGGGATGAGTCGCGCATATCTGGCGGGGGTGCCAGAGGGACTTGGCATGTTCATTGCGGTCACTACAATGGACAGTGACAAGTCCAGTGCGGCTGTGTCCCTGGGGAGAACCAAGCTTTAGTTCTCTGTCCCCCGTAGTGGGTAGGGTCTCCCCAGGCCGGGCCGCTCACAAAACTGTGCCTGGTGCATCCTCTCCAGCGAGCAGCTGATGCAACTGTACAGTGCGCGCCAGCGGCGGCGGCTGAACCGGGGCCTGCGGCGGAAGCAGCACTCACTGCTGAAGCGCCTGCGCAAAGCCAAGAAGGAGGCGCCGCCCATGGAGAAGCCAGAAGTGGTGAAGACGCACTTGCGGGACATGATCATCCTGCCAGAGATGGTAGGCAGCATGGTGGGCGTCTACAACGGCAAGACCTTCAACCAGGTGGAGATCAAGGTGCGTGCAGCTGTCCCTGCCGGCCGTCCCTGCCAACCGGCCTGGGCCCGGGGTGGGCTGGGTTCGCTTGACGCGGGCAGGATCACCTGACACCCAGCTCTGCTGTTGGTCTCCTGCAGCCCGAGATGATTGGCCACTACCTGGGCGAGTTCTCCATCACCTACAAGCCCGTGAAGCACGGCCGGCCCGGCATTGGAGCCACCCACTCCTCCCGCTTCATCCCTCTCAAGTAGTGGCTCAGCTAATAAAGGCGCCCCTGGCTCCAGTCCTTCGCGCAGCTTGTTCTTCCCGGTGTCCGGGGCTTTGGGAGGGGGCCTGGGCCTGGTTCAGGTTCTTGGTATGAGGAGGTTCAAGCTGGACGTTCAGGGCGGTGGGAGTGTTGCGTGGATGGCCTCAGTGTCCAAGACTGATAGCTGTGCAGTCCCCGCCCCTGCTCCTGTCTGCAGGGACAGCTGTGGAGCTGGGCGCCCAAGCCCAGGTGTAGCCCCATCCCTTTGATCCCCTCAGCGTTCTTGACCTCGGGGCAGCTCCCTGGCCTCATGCTGTCTTCTGGGTGCCCCAGCTAGAGGGGGCCCCTCCTCAAGCCCCCCACCTGGCCTGGGCTCTCCTTTCTGGCTTCCCTCGTCTTCTGTTGGGAGGGTTCCCACAGGAAGTGAAGAAGCAGCAGGAAACTTTCGGCGACCTGAGCCTCTCCCATCCTCACCCCTGCCTGGCTCCTCAAGCTCCTGACACCAGGCTGCTGGAGTCTGCCCTCCCGGCAGGCTCTATGGCTGAGCCAGCCCCGTCTCCCTAGCCTGGGGCCCCGTGTTCCGTGGCGAGGGTGCACCATCGATGGCCTGGCCAGCTCTGTCTCCTTTGTGCAGGATGCTTGAAAGAACAGGACAAGGTGGCCATGCCTCTGGGCGGGGGGTACCGTCCAGCCCTCCATGGGCTCCCTAATGGCATACGTGGGTTGGAGAACGTTGTGAGAACTAACCCCGTTCAATGCTGAAGTCGCCCTCAACCCAGGCGGGAGGTGGTAACTGCTCAGTAAGCACCCAGCAGAGCGGCCCAGGGATGGCGGCGGGAAGGAGGGCTCCCCTTGGGCAGTGGACGGGAGGGTGAGAGCTCAGCAAGGCAAGTGGGGGCAGGGGAGATGTGAGGAGCCCCACCTCATTTCACCCTCAAATGCCCACAACAGCCTCCTGTGGGCCATCTTCTGTGATGTCACTCCTTTTTTTTTTTTTTTTTTTTTTTAATTTGTTGCCCAGCCGGAGTGTAGTAGTATGATCTTAATTCACTGCACCTAGCTCTATCTTCACATTGAAACATGATTTGCGGCCAGGCGCTGTGGCTCATTCCTGTGATCCCAGCACTTTGGAAGGCCGAGGGGGTGGATCACCTGAGGTCAGGAGTTGGAGACCAGCCTGGCCAACATGGTGAAACCTTGTCTCTACTGAAAATACAAAACTGGGCATGGTGTCTTCTGGCTATAATCCCAGTTACTTGAGAGGGTGAAGCAGGAGAGTCACTTGAACCCAGGAGGCGGAGATGGCACTCTATCCTGGGCGACCAGAGCTAGACTCTGCCTCAAAGAAACAAAAATAAGAAAACAAGATTTGCTCATGTTATTACCTCTCGATTTGGAATCAAGTTACAATACAGAGAAAGTGTGGGTCCATGTTTTTCTCTCTGATTGGGAAAAGGTGGGTTGGACAAAGGAAGGACGGCCCAGCATTATAAGCTTGGGTCCAGTACAGCCGGGACCCCCCCAGGCAGCATGAGACTGGACCTGGCTGGCTGGTGCACAGAGGGACCCACAGTCGGTGGGACAGTGTGCTGCACTTGGACATGCCTCTCAAGCCCTCCACTGGACCGGGCGTCCTGGCCAACCCTGCCAGTAAATAAGGAGACCAGGGAGGCCCCTGAGGGCCTGGAACTGGCTGCATAGTCAGAATTGGGGGCGAGTCTTGGCTGGCAGCACCTGAAATATGTAGAATATTTGAAAATGCGCCTGTGGCCTGACCTGAACCAACCTGGGCTTGAAACCAACGGTCAAAAGTTTGCAGTGTGGTCTGGCTGCTGAATCTCCGCCGGAGGTCTCTGGGCAGCACTGGCCAGGTTCACTTCAGCGGAAGCCTGTGCGGGACCCAACTTCAAAGGCCCACCCCAGGTCCAGCTCCAGGAGAGGGAGGGAAGGCGTGTGCATGCAGCGCTCGTTGTAGTCTCAGTTGTTAGCATTTGGAATTCTTTTTGTTTCTTTGTATTTTTTGAGACAGGCTCCGTTGCCCAGGCTGGAGTGCAGTGGCGTGACCTCAGCCCACTACAGCCTCCACTCCCAGGTTTGTTTTTTTCCTTCTCGAAGTCTCACTCTGTTGCCCAGGCTGGAGTTCAGTGGCATGATCTCGGCTCACTGCAACCTCTGCTTCCAGGGTTCAAGCGATTTCTCATGCCTCAGCCTCCCGAGTAGCTGGGACTATAGGTGCATGCCACCACACCCAGCTAACTTTAGTGTTTTTTTAGTAGAGACCGGGTTTCAGCATATTGGCCAGGCTGGTCTTGAACTCCTGACCGTGATCTGCCCACCTTGGCCTCCCAAAGTGCTGGCATTACAGGTGTGAGCCACCGCGCCCAGACGCCACCCAGGTTAAAGCAATTCTCCTGCCTCAGTCTCCCAAGTAGCTGGGATTACAGAAGCACCGACCATGCCTGGTTAATTTTGTATTTTTAGTAGAGACAGGATTTCACCATGTTGGCCAGGCTGGTTTCGAATTCCCAACTTCAGGTGATCCACCCTCGGCCTCCGAAAGTGCAGGGATTACAGGTACGAGCCACTGCACCCTTCCCGGAATTATTTATTTTTATTTGGTTTTTTTTTTTTTTGAGACAGTCTTGCTGTTGCCCAGGCTGGAGTGCAGTGGTGCAATCTCAGCTCATTGCAGCCTGTGCCTCTCGGGTTCAGGCAATTCTGCCTCAGCCTCCTGAGTAGCTGGGACCACGCCCGGCTAATTTTTTGTAGAGATGGGTTTCACCGTGTTAGCCAGGATGGTCTCGATCTGACCTCGTGATCCGTCTCCCAAAGTGCTGGGATTATAGGCTTGAGCCACCGCGCCTGGCCTGGAATTCTTTTTAAAAATGAAATTGTTGAGGCATTTTAGGTGCTTTTTGCCTCAGATAAGCAAAGTGGGAAATGAGTGAATGCCCCGCTGAAACAGCTTTATCTGCAGCATAGTTTTTCAACCCTGACCATTAGAAATCAAAAGTGGTACACCATGGTGCACACTTGAAGTCTTGCCGAGGCCCTTTTTAAAAATAAACCAATGGAAATGACAGAGCTTTTGAGCTACCAGGTCCATCTGCAGAGTAAATGACAGAGATGTGTGGGGCTGCACCCACGGTGAGGCAGCTAGCTGCCAACAAGCTGCAGGGCCCCTCCCCAAGGAAAGTGCAATGGGAATGGGTGCTGGGCCTCACTTTGCTTTTGCAGAGCTCTTGTGGCACCCAGCTGTGCCCATTCATACCTGTATTACTTCTGTCGGGCAGACGCCGAGAATTTACTGTTTGGACCTTTACGGGAAGTTTTCTGTCCATAAAAGCCCTCCCTGCACACGCCCCTGTGTGGCCAGCGCTTGGCTGCTAATGGGTACTTCCCTTGGTTTTCTGCAGTTGGAATCCATCATGTGTGATCAGGGAAAATATATATTAGTATTTAAAGCAAAAAGATACTGCCCTCCCCCACCCCAGTTCAGAGAGACACATGTCTTGGTGGCCAGGTTGTGCCCTAGGTCCACAAGCATTTGCGGGGTGTTCGGGAGAAGGGGTGGGAGCCCTTAACTAGCACTAGGGTGCCACTGCTGGGCCCCACTCCCAACTCAAGGCCCAGGCTTTGTCTTTAGGCCTCTCTGGCCACATCCACACTTCTGTTTCCTTCTTTTTTTTTTTTTTTTTTTTTTTTTTGAGACAAAGTCTGGCTCTGTCGCCCAGGCTGGAGAGCAGTGGCACAATCTCAGCTCATTGCAACCTCCGCCTCCTGGGTTCAAGCGATTCTGCCTCAGTCTCCCAAGTAGCTGAGACCACAGGCGTACGCCACGACGCCGGTTAATTTTTTATATTTTTAGTAGAGATGGGGTTTTGCCATATTGGCCAGGCTGGTCTCGAACTACTGACCTCAAGTGATCCACCCGCCTCGGCCTCCCAAAGTGCTGGGATTACAGGCGTCAGCCACCGTGCCCGGCCCCACGCTTCTGTTTCTACCCTCTGGTCCCACACCCCGCTCCAGAACCTGCGTGGACTCTCCGAGACCTGCCTGGCCCCGTCCGTGCCGTCTCAGGCAGGCCGCTCCGTCCTCATCAGGCTCCGGTCTGGCCCCGGCGCTGCAGGTCAGCTGCCTTCAGGCCCTGACCTGGCTCCCGCCGCTTCTCACATCCCCGCGGCCTCCCGCCTGGACGGCAGTTTACAGTGAACCCGGCCCCGTCCCCTGACTTCTGAAGCAGGAGTCCTGCGTGGCCCCGAAGCCTCCCCGGCGGCCGCACGGCTCCGTCCCCGCTCCGGGGTTCAGCTGAGCCACCTGCTGGAGGCGGCCTGTCCTCGCCGTCCGGCTAAAGCGGCGCCCCTTCCTTTCTCCGGCCGCTCGTTCTTTGGTTTCCAGGGACTTAGCACAATTCATGGCACCCCTCTCAGCCCGGATCCTGCCCGGACCCATCTTCCCCCACATCATCCAGCCCTTGACCCGCGCAGCCGCCTCAGCCCTCCTCTCCCGGCGCCGCCCACGGCCTGTTCTCCGCGCAGCCGCCAGCCGGCGCCCGTGGGCCTGGAGTCGGGCGCGGCCCTGCTCTGCCCACAGCCCGCGGTGGCTCCCACCTCCCGCAGGGCCTGCGCGACCTGCCCCGGGGCCTCCCCGCCCTCACTGCCCTAGCGGGCTGCACTCTCCCCCAACACTCCCCAGGGCTGTTCGACCTCCCCAGCAGCTCCCCGCGCCCTGCCCGCCCCGCTGGCGTCTCTCCCCAGCCCGCTGCAGTCCCCTCGTCAGCCTCCCAAGGGCAGGGGTTGGGTTTTGTTCATTGCAGGGGGCCCAGCACACAGCAGGTGCTTAATACATGCTTGTTGCATGAATGTCCGCGTGCCGTGTCGCCCCCTTAAGGCGGCCCCCCGCGCGCCGGCTCGGCGCCCAGCAAGCCTTGTGTGCGCAGGTGATGTGATGTTTGCTGAATGACTAATGAACCTCAGGCGCGCCAGGCCGGGCTGATTCGGGGGTGGTTCCCAGCTTCCGCAGGGTGACCGTCCGCGGGCAGCGGACCACAACCGCAGGGCGACGCCGCCTCTGGCTCTCCGCGACCCCCGTTCCCCGTGGCATGTCTCGTGCCCCACCCCCAGCGGGCCTCCTCCCCGCCGCCCCGGGCCCCCAGCCTCCGCCGCGTTCGAACTCCCCAGCGCGGTCGGACCCGGACCCTAGCGCCACTTGGCCCAAGCGAGTCCGCTCCCCTCTCTCCTATCCCTGGATTTCCCGCCGCCCCTCCGCGGCCTCGGTCCCGCGAGCCTCCCCAGCCCCCGCGAGCACCTCCGGACCGCACGGGACTCCCTCGCCCCTTTCGGGAGGAGCCCCGCCCCGGGCCCGCGGACTGACCCCTCCCGCCCGTCTCCGCGCAGGCGCAGGGCGGTCCCGGCCGCGGCCCGCACCCCAACCCGGGCGGTCGAGGGGCGGGGCGCGGCGGGTCCGGGGCGGCCGCGGCTCCATGGGGCTCCTGGGGCTCCTGAGCCTGCTGCACTCGGCCTTCTTCGGGGACCAGGTAGGGCAGGGGTCGGGCCGCTGGGGAGGGCTCCGGGCTGCGCGGGAACGGGGCGGGGTCCACATTGCGAGAACAGCGGGCGCGGCGGCGGGGGGCGCATGGGGCGAGGGCGCGGAGGCTGCAGAGTCGGGGGTCTAGTGCCGTCGCCGTAGAGACGGTTGCCGAAGAAACCGCCTCGGGAGGCTGGTGGCGCTGGAAGCCCCTCTCTCGCGCCGCTGCGACCCCCACCGCCGGGTCTGCGCAAGCGCAGGACTCGCCCGGCCCAGCCCTCGGCCTCTGCGGGAGACCCTCGGACCCCTCCTCACTGCGCTGACGCCGAGGCTGCGCCTGCTGGGGCGGCGGGGGCGGCTGCGGGGGCATCCTGCGGAAGCTCGGCCCTGCGCAGGGTGGGGGCCTGGACCACGCCCTGCACCTCTTTGGGTCTCAGTTTCCCCTTCTGGGCGCGAGCGTATGGCCTGCTTTGACGTTCGCCGCCGCTGCTGTTCGTATCCGTCCGCTCACGACCCCAGCGCTCCTCTAGCCTCCGCAATCGTCTGAATCTCGCGGCTGTGACATCCCTCATTGAAGGGGAAACTGAGTCTGGGGGGTGCAGCGGGGAGCCCAAGGTCACGCCTGGAGCAGGGCCGGAGCCTCGTTGCGGAGCGTAGGCGCCCGCAACAGAACGCGGGGCGGGGGCCGGGGAGCTGTCCGCGGTGCTGACGGAGACGCACGTTTGCCGACTCGCCGCCGGGGAAACTGAGGCCCGTAGCGGCGGTCACGCTTCAGCGCGCGGCCTGGACTGGCCTACCCGACCCCTCCCCCACCTCCAGTGGCCTCCTCACCGGTCAGGGCCCTGCCCGGCCACCCAGCCCGCGGCGGGCCCGTCTCTATCCTCCAACGATGACTTGGTGCCTTCTCCGTCCCCACCCAGCTCCCAATGGGGGCTGCCCCTGTTTCTGCCTGTAGCCCCTGGCACAGAGGAGGCATCAAGGGGGCGAGGACAGCTCGAGGTCAGACTCAGAAGGCTCAAAGACACTCCAAGAGTGAGCCCTGTGCCAGGCTGCGGACTTGCGGGGGGTGTCACAGGACAGGGGTGGGGGAGTGAGCATTTGATGGAACTTCCACTTTGGCCCAGCAGCAGTAGGGGGCGTGGAGGATCCCAGGGAGGAGCCTGCGTCGGGGTCTTGGGCTAGGCCCTGCTTTCTGCAATGGGAGAAGGGGGAGGCCTCTCTCAGCCTCCTGAGGTCCTAGGGGACTGTGGGGGGTTCTTGTGGCTCTAAAATGTCTAGTGATGTCTGAGTGTGACTGTGGTTCAAGGATTTACAGGGTCAAGGATTTTAGTGTGGGGGGGGGATTCGGGGACAACCTTTTGGAGATTTGGGGCCAACGGCATCTTGTCTTGGGGTCTCAGCTCGCATGTACCCTTAACCCTCCAGGCCCTGGCCACCCCCAGAGGGATAAGGAGGGAGGCTCAATGTCACTCTGGAGGCTTGGCTGGCACAGGTGAACTCAGGCAACGTGTTCCCTGGCCTAGGCCTCAGTTTCCCCATGTATACAAGAACAGGACTGACCTTGGATCCCCCAAACCCCTGCCTGACAGGGGTCTGGGGAGCTGATATATCTGAAACTAAACAGGAGGTGGGACTTAGTTCCTCTTTGGGGAGAGGCAGGGATGATCCAACCCACCCTCCAGTAAATGAGACTGGAAACTGAGGCCAGAATGAGACATGCCCAGGGTGACACAGGGACCTCAAGGCTGAGCTGAAGCCAGGGCCCTGGGCTCTGCATCTCCCACCGCATTCCAGCCTCGCCCAGCTCTGCCCTGGCTTGACCTGGTCAAGCCCCACCACGTACCCTACCCCATGGCTCCACCAGACACCCGCTGTGTCCCAAGCAGTCGTTGATCTTCCCTCAGCCTGGAACACCTCTCCTCCTGATCACTGCTGTTCACTTCTCAGGGCAGCCTTCCAGCCTCCAGAAAAAAAAAATCCCCTCTGAGGCAGGCAGATCATGAGGTCAGGAGTTTGAGACCAGCCTGACCAACATGGTGAAACCCCATCTCTATTAAAAATACAAAAATTAGCTGGCATGGTGGCGCGTGCCTGTAATGCCAGCTACTGAGGAGGCTGAGGCAGGAGAATCACTTGATCCCAGGAGGCAGAGGTTGCAGTGAGCTGAGATCGCACCACTGCACTGCAGCCTGGGGGACAGAGCTAGACTCCATCTAAAGAAAAAAAAAAAAAAAAAAGAAAGAAAAAAGAAAAGATCCCCTGTGTCTGCCCACTGCATTCCCTCCCCAGACCCAACCAGTAGGGACAGCTGCGTCCAGGTCTGGGGGCTCCTAGACAGCCAGGCCTAAGTGCTCTCAGCCCCTGGCAGTGCTGGCCCAGGACAGGGCCCTCGGGTCTCCAGCTCAAGGCCCAACAGGAAACAGCACGGGTCCTCCCGTGCCTTTGTTCTGCGGGGCATTGAACGCTCAGACCTTCCCACCCTCTCCTGTCATTCCCTGCACCAGCCCTTGCAGAATCTTCCGCCTCCTCCCCATTTTACAGAGGAGGAAACTGAGGGTTGAGCGGCGAATGATTTGCCCTGGCTGCTCAGCCCGGAAAAAAACCACTTCTGGCCCCGGCCGCCTCCCTTTCTGTGCTGTGAGCCTGTGTCCAGAGCAGGAATGGCTGCTCCCAGCTGCAGGTGCGGGCTCTGTGTGTTAAACCTTCAAATGGCCTCCAGGGACCCATGGAGGATCCAGGACACCTGGAGATGGGGACTCCTGCGACCCCTGGCCCTTCCCTCCTCTGGCCTTCGGTCCATGAGGGTGAATTAAGGAGTGCGACCGACCAGGGCAGAGACATATGGTGACAGAGATTGAGAGACAGAGAACAGAGGGGGAGACAGAAAGAGAGAGGGACATGGGGAGCACCAGAGTTACAGGAGGACCTGACGCTCTGCTGGGGAGACAGGGAGAAATGTGGGGAGATGCAGGGTCCCAAGTGCTCCCCAGTAGCCCTGCCCCTCCTCCCCTCTCCCCTCCCCACCAGGCAGGACCCTCAGGGAGCTCCAGCCCGGACCCGAACCCTGTCCCATCCTGGTGCATCTGCACCAGGCCAGGCTGGACCTGTGGGGTGGGGGCAGGCCTGGCCCCAGCCCGGCCACTGCCCTGGAAACCCCTCCTCCGCTAAGATGCTGATGTAACATCCAGGATTTGACGTTTTACTCTCCAATTGTGCAAATCCAGACGCAGGAGGTTTTAAGAGGCCGTTGCACCCTGCAATAAAGTGGGGGACACAGGACTCTTGGTCCTCGGGGTACCCCCTTCCCTCGGGGGTTTCGCCCCCCGCACACACAGCCCCTGAGCCCGCGCGGAGGCCCGACGCCCCGCGGCTGCCACCGGTCTCCGCCCCGGGCCGCCATTGGCTGTTGCCATGGCACCAGCCCGTCTTCCCGCGCCTTCATTGGCTGTCTCGTCCGCATCCCGCATCCCGCATCCTCCCCCGCTCGCGGTGGTCTCTCCCAGCGCTAGGAGCGGCGGCGCCGCCTGCCCAGGCCCGGACCGGGCTTTGTCCGCCCTGGAGCCCCTGCCTGCTCTGCGGAGACCCTGGAGCCGGCGCTCCGAGGCCACCCCGGGCCGGGATTTCCCGTGGGGCCCGCGGAGCTGCGCAGAGGGAGGAGGCCCCGGGCCCGGGCGCCCCGCCAGCCCAGCTGCAAGTAAGCAGGTGTGTGTCCTCGGGGAGGAGGGCAGGGGGCGCGATCCCCGCCTCGCGTGGAGGTTTCCATCCCCGTCTCTCTGCATTGCCCGTCAGCGCAGACTCTGGACCCTCCGTTTCCCTAGGCTGGGGGCTGCAGGGGAAACTGTGTCCCTGGTGAGCTGGGCGTCAGCGTCTCTGCAGCCGGTCCCGCGCACACACCCACTCACGGGCTTCACCATCCGGACCCCCTTGAGGTGATCGGAGGGAGGGATGGGCAGGCCTGCTGTGTGTCTTGGGGGGTGTTGCTGTACCTCTCTGGGCATCAGTTTCCCTCTCTGGAAAGAGGGGGTTTGGATTAAAGGAGAAAGGCCCCTTTGGGCCTGACATCCCCCACCCCGTGCCTCCCTCCCCTGAAATGCAGCCCACTCAATAAGACCAGCCCCCAGGAGGCTACACGATGCAACCTGGGGGTGAAAGGTAGGCAGAAGAGCTTTGTGGAAGAAGCTGCACTGTGTGGGATTGCAGGACTTAGAAAAGGTGCTGTAGGCAGGGCAACTGCACGTGCAAAGGCCTGAGAGAAGAGAGCCTCCAGCTTCTGAGTGAGTCGCGGTGTACATGGAGGAGTCAGAGCTTATCCTGAGGGCACTGGGGAGCCATGGAAGGTGTTTGAGCATGGGAGAAATGGGATCTAGCTTGTGACATTTAAAACTCCCTCTGGCTGTGCACAGGGGACTGTGGGAGGCCAGGAAGAGGCTGATCAGAATGTCCTGATAGAGGGGTGTCAGGAGCTGGGGTAGGCATGATCCCTCTGGGCAGAGCTTGGAGGAACTAGCTCAGTCTGATGAGGACGCAGAAGTGACCACCAAATGTGGGGAGAAGGAAAGTGTCTGAGACTTGGCTTGGGTCAGCTGAGAAGAGCCAGGTGGGGGAGGCCTGGGTTTGGGGAGCAGGAGGCAGATGTGTGTTACTTTGCACTTCATCTGGTCCTTCCACCTGGCTGGGTATGGGATGGTGACCTCACCTGGAACATGGGGCTTGAGCCAGACTCCAGGGTCCCCCTGCATGTATGTAGCCCCCAAGCCCAGACCGGATCCCCAGTGGAGGCCTGAACAGCTCTGGACACCGTCAGATCAGGGTGGGAGGTGACGGCTGCCAGCCTCTGCCATCTGACTTCCAGTCTCTGTGCCCCTCCCACCCTGCCCTTGGGCACTCCTGCCCTGCAGGTTCCTCAGAGGGGCGGGTCTTGTCGGGCCTCCAACCTGGACTTCCCAGCCCCTCTGGGGCAGCGTCTGGCAGTGCCAAACCTCGGTTCCTAGGGCCTCATTTCTGCCTCTGGGAACAGCCAAATGGTGGTCCCTGAGACTCAGACCAGGAAGGAGCCAGATGACATGGAAAGCCACACACTGGCTCCCCTGAGCAGGCCGGGACAGCCTGACCCTATTCTCCCACCTGGGACTGAGGCCCCACCTCTACTCCTGTCCCAGCCGTGCCCCTAGTGACATCTGGGTGGGAGGGGAGAGGATGAGGGGGCACCTGGGGGTCAGAGAATGAATGACAGGTGAATATATGTGTGTTGCCAGGTGGAGGAGGGAGGGGAGGAACAGGCAGGCCGGACAGGGCCGCTGTGAGGAGGGGGCTCAGGCTGGCAGGGGGAGGTGGCAGAGGGATGGGCTGCCATTGGTACGTCTGAGACAAAGGCGGAGGGAGGAGGCGAGCGCTGACGGGAAAGGAACAAAGAGGGAAGGGGGGCGTGAGGAGGGGCTCCGGCAGGAGGGCCGAGCCGAGGGAGGAGGCACCAGCCAGCTGGACAGAGGGAGGAGGCCAGGCTGGAGCCAGAAGACGGCCAGAGGCACAAAGAAGCTAGTGGCACTGGCAGAGCCACGGGACAGGGCAGGGACTGCCGGGGCCAGCAGGGAGCAGCTGAAGGCTGCGCAGGGGGTGCGGGCCACACAGGTAGCCACCCTGAGCCCAGCCACTGATGGAGGGGGCATGGGGCAGCTGCGGTGATGGTGGTGGGCTTGGGTCCATCTGTCCTGCCATTTCTGCACATCTTAGGTGTCACCCACTGGCCACCATGGTGTCTTTATTGTCCGTCAGCAGAGACAGCTGGTGGTCTGTCCGCCCCGCGTGTCTGGCTGTCAGCCTCTGGGCAGGCTGTGCTTTTGTGGAGGAGGGTCCTGTCTGTCTGTCTGTCGTCCTCTCTGGCTGAGAGCCTGGGGGTGCTGGGCTGGCCAGTTGGCTCGCTGGGTTAGGCTGTCCCAGCTGTCTGTGTGTTTGTCCGGCTGTCAGGATGTGTCCTGGGGGCTGGGAAGGAGAGGCCGTCCCATCGTCTGTCGGTCGACTGGTCAGTTGGAGGTTCAGCTGTCTGTACGTGTGTCTGCTGGCCCCTCTGTCTCCCATTGGGGTCACCTCTCACTCCACCTGCCCCCCTGCGCCCGGGATTCCCTGGCCAGCACCACGTGGGCCTGAACTTGTCCACACCAGTGACTCCTGCCTGAGACCCCCAAACTAGGATCAGGCAGGAGGGCTGGGGCTTAGGTCGGGGGCTGTCCGGAAGGCATCACCGTGCCCTCCCCAGACCCTCAGCTGGACCCTCTGACCCTGTGACCCCAGACGCTGCAGGAGCTGAAGATGGCGAGCTCCGTGGCACCCTACGAGCAGCTGGTGCGGCAGGTGGAAGCCTTGAAGGCTGAGAACAGCCACCTGAGGCAGGAGCTACGGGACAACTCCAGCCACCTGTCCAAGCTGGAGACAGAGACGTCAGGCATGAAGGTGGGGGCCTACATGGAGGAGGTGGGCTAGGGTCCCAGGGGGTGGCCCTCGGCAGCCCAGTGCAGTGGCCAATGCCTCCCTGCCCTCTTTCCTGACCCTGCAGGAGGTCCTGAAGCACCTACAGGGAAAACTGGAGCAGGAGGCCCGAGTGCTGGTGTCCTCGGGGCAGACGGAGGTGCTGGAGCAGTTGAAGGGTGAGCGGTGGGGCCACCCGCAGAGGGAGCGGGAGAGGCTGGGGAAAAGGCAGACAGGACCTCTGACCTCCGCCCTCTCCCCGCCCATCCAGCCCTGCAGATGGACATCACCAGCCTGTACAACCTCAAGTTCCAGCCGCCCGCCCTGGGCCCGGAACCTGCCTCCCGGACCCCCGAGGGCAGCCCGGTACACGGCTCCGGGCCTTCCAAGGACAGCTTTGGGGAGCTGAGCCGGGCCACCATCCGGCTGCTGGAGGAACTGGACCGGGAACGGTGAGCGGGCGTGGGAACCCAGCCTCGGACAGCTGGTGCCTGACTCCATCCCCAGCGGGCTCTGCCCTCTAATTCACCCACCCGCATATGCCTCTGCCCACACCTCACACGCCCCACCCACTTGCATATGGCACCGCCCACCGAACAAACCCCACCCACCTTGAAGCTTCTTCCCCACGTGGCCTCCCTCCCCTTCTCCAGCCCGGCTGACCTTCTCCTGCCCGGCTGACCTCAGCGGGAGTGCAGAGAGGATGGGGGACATTCCTGGCTGAGGGAAAGTCTCCTTGGAGACGTCCCCAGGGGTCTGTGACACTCAGGCATTGCCAGGGACTGGGCCGTGTCCGGTGCCAGGGCTCAGCCAGGCCCGGAGCCAGAGCGGCTCAAAGCAGTCTTTGTAGAGACAGAATTGTGGCCCAAGAAACGTGGGCTCAGGGCCAGCAGAGGGAGGCAGGGTCCGGGCACCGTGTGCAGCTGGGAGGGGTCGTGTGTGGTCAGATGGGGCCATTGAAGAGCAGCATGGAGTTGTCTGTACTCTGCTGCGGGACCTCACTCAGCTCCCCTAAACCCTCCCTGCCCAAGACTCCTGCCCTGTAAAATGGGAATGGCCGTGTCTCCCGTGGGGTTAAGGGAACTCTGTTGTACCTGGTGCTCTTTGAGCCTGAAGCTACCTTATAAGCTGGAGGGAGATTAGCAATTATCTGAGAAGTATAAGAGGCAGAACAGCCTCCCTCAGTCTTTCTTCAAGGAGGAGAATTTCCAAAGGAACTGCTTTCTCTCTTTTTTTGTTTTTGTTTAATACGTCTAGTTTGAGACAGGGTCTCACTCTGTCGACCAGGCTGGAGTGGAGTGGTATGATCATGGCTCAGTGCAGCCTGGACCTCCCGGGTTCAGGTGATTCTCCCACCTCAGTCTCCCATGTCAGGAGAAGCTGGGACCGCGGGTGCCAACCATCATGCCTGGCTAAGTTTTTGTACTTTTTTTTTCCCCCAAGACGGAGTCTCTCTCTGTTGCCCAGGCTGGAGTGCAGTAGCACGATCTCAGATCGTCAAAACCTCTGCCTTCCAGGTTCAAGCGATTCTCCTGCCTCACCCTCCCAAGTAGCTGAGATTACAGGCACGTGCCACCATGCCCGGCTAATGTTTGTATTTTTAGTAGAGACGGGTTTCACCATGTTGGTCAGGCTGGTCTCAATCTCCTCACCTTGTGATCTGCCCGCCTCCCAAAGTGCTGGGATTACAGGCGTGAGCCACCGCACCCAGCCAATTTTTTGTACTTTTTGTAGAGATGGGAGTTTTACTATATTGCCCAGGCTGGTCCTGACCTCCTAGACTTAAGCAAGCAATTTGCCTGCGTCCACCTCTCAAAGTGTTGGGATTACAGGCCTGACCCGCGAGCCACCGCTCCTGGTCTTTATTTATTTATTTATTTATTTATTTATTGAGATATGGTCTCGCTGTCACCCAGGCTGGTGTGTGGTGGTGCAATCACGGCTCACTGCAGTCTCAAGTGATCCTCCCGCCTCAGCCTCCTGAGTAGCTGGGACTAAAGGCACGCGTCACCACGACCGGCTATTTATTATTTTTTGAGACAAAGTTTCCTCCTTGTTGCCCAGGCTGGAGTGCAATGGTGCGATCTCAGCAGCTCACCTGAAACCTCTGCCTCCCAGGTTCAAGGGATTCTCCTGCCTCACCCTCCCAAGTAACTGAGATTACAGGCATACGCCACCACGCCCAGCTAATTTTGTATTTTTAGTAGAGACGGGGTTTCTCCATGTTGGTCAGGCTGGTCTCGAACTCCGACCTCAGGTGATTCTCCCGCCTCAGCCTCCCAAAGTGTTGCGATTACAGGCGTGAGCCAACGGGCCCGGCTGACCAACTGTTTTTTTTTATTTTTTATTTTTATTTTTTCCTTTTTAGAGAGGGAGTCTCGTTATGTTGCCCAGACTGTTTTCTCCCCTTTAATTTTTTGCATCCCCCAATTAATTTCAGTACCCACCCCCGCTTACCTTAGCGCGGGGAGCGCCACGGGAAACATTGCCATGTTGCCTGTTAAACTTGGCATACAGTAAGCGCCAACGAGTACAAATATGAAAATAAACACATATACATGGCTCCGCCCTCTGAGCCCGCCCCCACTGACTTGCTCCCCCAGGTGTTTCCTGCTGAATGAGATTGAGAAGGAGGAGAAGGAGAAGCTCTGGTACTACTCGCAGCTGCAGGGCCTGTCCAAGCGCCTGGACGAGCTGCCGCACGTGGAGACGGTGAGCGGGCCGGGGAGGGAGCGGGCAGCACGCCTGCCCACCTAGGTTTCGGGAAGCAGCGTGGGGAGGAACGGGGCCTGGCCCAGGCGCCCCTCACCGTCGCCCGCCCGCCTGCCTTTCCCAGCAGTTCTCAATGCAGATGGACCTGATCCGGCAGCAACTTGAGTTCGAGGCCCAGCACATCCGCTCGCTGATGGAGGAGCGCTTCGGCACCTCGGACGAGATGGTGCAGCGGGCACAGGTGCGATGGTGGGCGGGGTGGGGCGGTGTGGTGGTAGGTGGGGCCCTGTGCCAGTGGGCAAATCAGAGTGCAGAGATTTACTATGGGCGGGGTCTGAGGTAATGGGAGGAGTCTCATGACTCCTGGGTTGGCGGGTGGCGGGGGTCTGGTTCAGCAGGCGGAGCCAGAAGCTGGAGGTGTTGGTGGGTGGAGTCGGAGGAGTCTCAGAGCAGAGCCTGAGCACAAGGGTGGTGGGGTGGGACAGTGGAAGGTGGCGTGGCCTGTGGGCAAGGCCAGATCAGTGGGTGGGTGGGGTCTAGAAGGATAAGGTCTAGGTTCTGGGTGGAGCCCAAATGGGAAGTGGGAGGAGTCAGAGCCTGGGATGGGCTAGATAAGGGCAGGGTCTAGAAGGATAAGGCGGGGTTAAGACAGTGGGTGGGGTCATAGCTTAGGAGGCAGGGCTTAGGGAGCAGGCAGGGCTGGATCAGGGAGAAGGCAGAGTCAGAGCCCAGGGGCGAAGTCATCCCAGGAAGAGGTGGGGTCAGGGCCTGGGGCGGGGTCACCTCAGGAAGAGTCAGGGTCAGAGCCCCGGGTGGGGTTTTCCCAGGGTGGGGTCGGAGCCGGGGGCGGGGTCAGCCTCAGCTTTCGCCCTCCTGTTGTCCTGAGCAGATCCGCGCCTCGCGGCTGGAGCAGATTGACAAGGAGCTGCTGGAGGCGCAGGACCGAGTGCAGCAGACAGAGCCCCAGGTACCGAATGGGGCAGAGCCAGGGCCCGGGGGTGGTGTCGGCCCTGGCAGAACGGGGCTCCTAGAGTCCTGCTCGCCCCCACCCATATCATCATGGGCGAGCAGGCTGGGTGCTTTTTAGGGTGCTCTGGGACTGTTTCCCCGACCCTGGTCCTCTCCCTGCAGGCCTTGCTGGCGGTGAAGTCTGTGCCGGTGGACGAGGACCCGGAGACAGAGGTCCCCACACACCCTGAGGATGGCACCCCTCAACCGGGCAACAGCAAGGTGAGGGGGAGGGCGGAACGGGGGCAGGTACAGCTGTCTGGGCTGGCAGGGGGATCAGGTCTGCATCCTTGCCAGATGTGGTGCCCTCCCAGGCCTCCATCCAGCACCCCCTTGGGTGTAGGAAGGCCCCCCCTGGCGTGCAGCTTACAGAGAAGCTGGGGACCTGGCGAAGTGGATGGGGAAACACATCCCGTAGCGGGGGGCTGAGTGGGGCACCGTAGGTGTCCCTGTGGAGTCCCTTGGCTGTGTGCTGCCATCCTAGGAATGCTAGGTGAGGGGGGCCAGCCTCCCCGAAGCACGTGTGCAGCCTCCTGGCACCCCCCCCATCCGTCCCCAGTTGTGCGTGGGGTCACAGGGGTCCGACCGGGTTTCCAGGTGTGCGGGGGCAGGTGAGGGACCCCACCCTGACCCTGCCCTCCCCCTAGGTGGAGGTGGTCTTCTGGCTGTTGTCCATGTTGGCGACGCGCGACCAGGAGGATACGGCGCGCACGCTACTGGCCATGTCAAGCTCGCCCGAGAGCTGCGTGGCCATGCGCCGCTCGGGCTGTCTGCCACTGCTGCTGCAAATCCTCCACGGCACTGAGGCGGCGGCCGGGGGTCGCGCCGGGGCCCCAGGAGCACCGGGCGCCAAAGACGCACGCATGCGCGCCAATGCGGCGCTGCACAACATCGTCTTCTCGCAGCCGGACCAGGGCCTGGCGCGCAAGGAGATGCGCGTCCTGCACGTGCTGGAGCAGATCCGTGCCTACTGCGAGACCTGCTGGGACTGGCTGCAGGCCCGAGACGGCGCGCCTGAGGGAGGCGGCGCCAGCGGCGGTGAGTGCCTGGCCTGGTGGGCCTCCTCTGCGCAATTAATGTGCAGCTAGGGCTTCCCGGGGCGTGGGCGACTAGGACCTCCAGCCTTTGCTGCCTGCCTTCTGGAGTTGGAGGCTGCAGTACCAGGCCGAGGCCTGTGCGGGCCTTTGACGTTGGGAGAAGACCCGCCCATGATTGTACCTGGCACAGAGTAAACGCTCCCTAAGTCGTTGAACGCATGGATGGATCGGGGGTAGCTCTCGAAAGCTGGGTGCAGACTCAGAGATTCTTTTTTTGCAGTTGATCGCAAAGTTAATATGGGGGCTGGGGGCCGGGACTCACACCTGTGATCCCAGCACTTTGGGAGCCCGAAGCGGGAGAATTGCTTGAGCCCAGGAATTTGGGGCTGCAGTGAGCCGAGATCATGCTACTGCACTCCAGTCTGGGCAACAGACCGAGACCTTGTCTCATAAATTTTATTTTTATAAAGGGCAGAAGCACAGCTAAAAGGTGTGGTGCTCCAGGAACTACCTCACCTCCCTTCCCAAGGCTGAGTGAGGGAGGCCACCCCGTCATCCCATCTTAGAGAGGCTGGGAAACGCCCCAGCTTTGCAGCCATTTGTAAAGTTCCTGGGATCCTTCAGGCCTAGGGGGTGGGGCGGGGGGAACCTTCCAGAGTCAGCTGGGACATTTCCTGGGAATGGGGGCTCTGATGTGGTCTCTGTGCCCACAGCCCCGGTCCCCATCGAGCCACAGATCTGCCAGGCCACCTGTGCGGTTATGAAGCTGTCCTTTGACGAGGAGTACCGCCGTGCCATGAACGAGCTGGGTGAGTGTCCCAGCTCCTCTGGGGAGCCATCCTCCAGCCCCCGAACAGCTCCTCAGCTGCTAAAGGGACAGAGGCTGGGTCATCTGAGCTTGTGTGGTCAGGGTGGGGATTGGAGCCCTATGTGGTGACTTACGTTTGAGGACATTGCAACATCTTCTCTTTGTCAATATGAAAGTAATTGAGGCCGGGTGAGGCTGCTCATACCTGGGAGGCCGAGGTGGGAGGATCACTGGAGCCCAGGAGTTTGAGACCAGGCTGGGCAACAATCATGAGACCCCCATCACTACAAATAAATAAAAAATTAGTCCCAGCTGCTGGGGAGGCTGAGGTGGGAGGATCTCTTGAGCCCAGGAGGTCAAAGGTGCAATGAGCTATGATCATGCCACCACACTCCAGAGTGGGCAACTGAGCCAGACCCTGTCTCAAAAAGAAAAGTCTTGCTATAACATTTTTATTTTTTATTTATTTATTTTTTGAGACAGTCTCACTCTGTTGCCCATGCTGGAGTGCAGTGGTACAATCTCAGCTCACTGCAACCTCCACCTCCCAAGTAGCTGGGATTACAGGCGCCCGCCACCACAGCTAATTTTTGTAGTTTTAGTAGAGATGGGGTTTCACCATGTTGGTCAGGCTGGTCTCAAACTCCTGACCTCAAGTGATCTGCCCCCACTCAGCCTCCCAAAGTGCTGGCATTGCAGGTGGAACAAGCCACCACACCTGGCCAAAGCCTGGCTCCTTTCTGAGGCTGCGTGACGTCCCATCATGTGACTGGGGCACCCTGGGCGGACCCACTTGTCCTGCTCTGGCTGCTCCCGACTCCTGGCTCTGCACCACGCTGTGTGTGGTGAACCTGGATGTATGTGTTTCAGTCTGGAAGTTTTCTGGGACATGTCCCTAACTCACTTCCCCAAAGGACGTCTCCACTGACTCACCCCTGCCCTGAGAAGTCAGATTTGCCTCTGTTGTCTTTGAAGGGGGAGAAAAGTGTTTTGGTGACAAGTCCTCTTCCCTCTGACTCCCAGGCACCATCTCCCCGTTGATTCCCCCTTTTGTAATGGGAGAGCTGGGCGAGTAAAGAGGGTGGGCGTGACCGTCACCCATCACCACAGCCCTGTCTGTGCTGGGGACGCTGTTCTCCATCTGATGGTCCTGGAGTGGATTATTAGAGGACTCAGGGGCCCTTCCCCGAGGCACCTACCAAACAGGGCAAGGAAGAGCATTCCAGGCTGAGGGAACAGCAGGTGCAGAGGCCCAGCGGCTGGAGGAAGTGTGAGCCAGGGCCGAGGGCTGACAGGAGGCAGGGGTGGCAGTCACAGGGCACTGGGGGTACCCCTGTGGGTCTGGTGGCAGGGTGAGGCCCTACCGGCTCCTGGAGGAGGTCTCAGACTTGAGCCTGGAAGGGGGATTCGAGGAGGACATGTCTGGGGGGTAGGGAGGGCATCTGGGCAAGGGAGGGGGCAGGGCCATCCCTGCCATCCACCAACCTTGTCGGGTCCCCACAGGCGGGCTGCAGGCCGTGGCAGAGCTGCTGCAGGTTGACTATGAGATGCACAAGATGACCCGGGACCCACTGAACCTGGCGCTGCGCCGCTACGCGGGCATGACCCTCACCAACCTCACCTTTGGGGACGTTGCCAACAAGGTGCCCAGGGGCGGTAGGCGGGCGGGACTGGCACTCCCCTCATCCAGTCTTCCAGGGACTGTCTGAGCCTCCTTCCAACTCATCCCAGCCTTGAAACAGCCCTGAGAGCTGGGGCCACTTGTCCCCAACTTGTGGACGGGTAGACTGAGGCCCAGAGACGGGAGCCCATGCTGGACCTCCTCCACCCAGCAGTGTCCTCACACCCGCCCTGATGCTGCCTCTGCAGAAAATGGCCCTCATTGTAGAGGGGGCCCCGAGGCTGGGTGTCTGCCCCTGTCTGGGCCTCAGTCTCCCGACCTGAGCATGGGGTCACCCTCCCATGGTGGTCAGGATCAGCAGGGCTTCGGGTTTGCAGCTGCAGCACAGACGGGGCTGGGAGGTGAGGGGCGCCGTCTCCCTCCTGCCCCACCCCGTGACCGTGGCTGCATCACCCCCAACAGGCCACCCTGTGTGCGCGCCGGGGCTGCATGGAGGCCATCGTGGCCCAGCTGGCCTCGGACAGTGAGGAGCTCCACCAGGTACGGGACAGGGTGCTGGGGACAGCCTTCCAGGGCGTCCCTGACAGGCAGAGGCCCCTCCCCAGGGGTGTGGTGGGCTGGCGGGGGGGTCCCGTCCCACTCTGCAGCCTCACACTTGCTAGGGGTTTTGGGGGGCCTAGACCCTAGTCCCACCACACCTGCCCCTCACCCCACGCAGGTGGTGTCCAGCATCCTTCGGAACTTGTCCTGGAGGGCCGACATCAACAGCAAGAAGGTGCTGAGGGAGGCAGGCAGCGTGACAGCCCTGGTGCAGTGTGTCCTGCGGGCCACCAAGGTGGGCACCCGGCGGGCAGCAGGGATGGTTCTTCAGTCACTGGAAGGAGACGCTGGCGGCAGCGGGCGAGCTCTCCGACTTGGGAAGAAATCAAGTTGTTAGTGCTTAGCAGGTGGTCCAGCCTCAGACCGGCTGGGGCTCACTCCTCATGTCACTGCTCTTTGAAAGCAAGTGTGGGCCAGGCGCAGTGGCTCACTTGAGGTCAAGAGTTCGAGCCCAGTCTGGCCAACAGGGTCAAATCCCATCTCTACCAAAAAAAAAAAAAAAAAAAAAAATAGCCGGGCGTCGTGGCACGTGCCTGTTAATCCCAGCTACTCAGGAGGCTGAGGCAGGAGAATCGCTTGAACGTGGGAGGCGGAGGTTGTGCCACTGCACTCCAGCCTGTGCCACAGAGCAATACTGCATCTCAAAAAAAAAACCACCTCTCAGGGTGCGGTGGCTCAAGCCTGTAATCCCAGCACTTCGGGATTAGCCAGGAGATCGAGACCATCCTGGCTAACACGGTGAAACCCTGTCTCCACTAAAAAATACAAAAAACTAGCCGAGCGAGGTGGCGCCGCCTGTGGTCCCAGCTACTCGGGAGGCTGAGGCAGGAGAATGGCGTGAACCCGGGAGGCGGAGCTTGCAGTGAGCTGAGATCCGGCCACTGCACTCCAGCCTGGGCGACAGAGCGAGACTCCGTCTCAAAAAAAAAAAAACAAACCACCTCACTGAACGTGAGTGTGGGAGCCTTTCTTCCTGGCCTACTCAGGCCCTGACCAGCCCCTCTCCCGCCCCTCATCCAGGAGTCCACCCTCAAGAGTGTGCTGAGTGCCCTGTGGAATCTGTCTGCACACAGCACGGAGAACAAAGCGGCCATCTGCCAGGTGGACGGCGCCCTGGGCTTCCTGGTGAGCACCCTGACCTACAAGTGCCAGAGCAACTCGCTGGCCATCATCGAGAGCGGCGGCGGCATCCTCCGCAACGTGTCCAGCCTCATCGCCACCCGTGAGGACTACAGGTCAGCCCCCACCCCCCTACCCGCACACAGGCAGCTGCACTCGGGGCGGGCGCCGGGGATCTGGGCTGGGCACTGTCCTCCCGTGAACAAATGCTCCCAAGGCTTCCCCCGGGGCTGCTATTTGCAGCATAAATATGTCCCAAATACTGCGTGAGATATACTAAAATGCAGATTTATTACATTAAAAATTACTTCAGGCCAGGCGCAGTGACTCACACCTGTAATCCCAGCACTTTGGGAGGCCGAGGTAGGCGGATCACCTGAGGCCGGGAGTTCAAGACCAGCCTGACCAACATGGAGAAACCCGGTCCCTACTAAAAATATAAAATTAGCCAGGTGTGGTGGCGCACACCTGTAATCCCAGCTACTCGGGAGGCTGAGGCAGGAGAATCGTTTGGACCCAGGAGGCAGAGGTTGCGGTGAGCTGAGATTGCGCCACTGCACTCCAGCCTTGGCAACAAGAGTGAAACTCCAGCTCAAAAAAAAAAAAAAAAAAAAAAAAAAAATTCAGGCAGCCAGGCACGGTGGCTTACGCCTGTAATCCCAGCACTTTAGGAGGCCGAGGCAGGCGGATCACGACGAGGTCAGGAGATCGAGACCATCCTAGCTAATACAGTGAAACGCCATCTCTACTAAAAACACAAAAAATTAGCTGGGCGTGGTGGTGGGCGCCTGAAGTCCCAGCTACTCGGGATGAGGCAGGAGAATGGCATGAACCCAGTAGGCGGAGGTTGCAGTGAGCTGAGATCGCGCCACTGCACTCCAGCCCAGGCAACAGAGCATGATTCTGTCTCAAAAAAAAAAAATTACATCAGGCTGGGCTTAGTCCCTCATACCTGGAATCTCAGCACTTTGGGAGGCCGAGGCAGGCGGATCACCTGAGGTCAGGAGTTCGAGACCAGCCTGAATATCATGGAGAAAACCATCTCTACTAAAAATATAAAATTAGGCAGGTGTGGGCCGGGCGCGGTGGCTCACGCCTGTCATCCCACTGGGAGGCCGAGATGGGCGGATCACAAAGTCAGGAGATCCAGACCATCCTGGCTAACATGGTGAAACCCTGTCTCTACTACAAATACAAAAAAATTAGCTGGGCATGGTGGCGGGCACCTGTGGTCCCAGCTACTCGGGAGGCTGAGGCAGGAGAATGACAGGAACCCGGGAGGCGGAGCTTGCAGTGAGCCGAGATCGCGCCACGGCACTCCAGCCTGGGCAACAAGAGCAAAACTCTGTCTCAAAAAAGAAAGAAAGGAAAGAAAGAAAAAAACTTTGCTGGGCTTGGCATCCACCTGTAGTTCCAGCTACTGAGGGGGCTGAGGTGGAAGGATCACTTGAGCACAGGAGGTGGAGGCCGCAGTGAGCTGTGATTGCGCTACTGCACTCCAGCCTGGGTGATGGGAGTGAGACCCTGTCTCAGATTTATTTTAAATCATGTTAATATAACTGTCTTCATTAAAGTATTTGCCAAACAATAAAGAGTACTTATTCATAAAAATAAATAATATTTTTAATTGAAATACATCCCAAATACGCATAGGATATACTAATACTAAAAATTAACTTACTGGCTGGGCACGGTGGCTCATGCCTGTAATCCCAGCACTTTGGGAAGCCGAGCTAGGCGGATCACCTGAGGTCAGGAGTTTAAGACCAGCCTGGCCAACATGGTGAAACTCCATCTCTACTAAAAGCACAAAAATTAGCCAGGCGGGGTGGTGGGCGCCTATAATCCCAGCTACTTGGGAGGCTGAGGCAGGAGAATCACTTGAACCCAGGAAGTGGAGGTTGCAGTGAGCTGAGATCATACCACTGCACTCCAGCCTGGACAACAGAGCAAGACCCTGTCTCAAAAAAACACAAAACAAAATACAAAAATTAGTCAGACGTGGTGGTGGGCACCTATAATCCCAGCTACTCAGGAGACTGAGGCAGGAGAATCACTTGCACCCTGGAGGTGGAGGTTCCAGTGAGCCGAGATCGCACCACTGCACTCCAGCCTGGGCAACAAGAGTGAAACTCCATCTCAGGAAAAAAAAAAAAAAATTATTAAAATAAAAATGTTGTTAAATAAGTAACATTAAAATAAAAACATTTACATGTTATTTATGAAAACACAAAGTATTATTTTTACCTGGTCATCGTGGCTCATGCCTGTGGAATCCCAGCACTTTGGGAGGCTGAGGCAGGAAGATTGCTTGAGCCCAGGAGTTGGAGGCTGCAGTGAGCCATGAATGCACCACTGCACTCCAGGCTGGATGACAGAGCGAGACTCTCAAAAAAAAAAAAAAAAAAAGATATAGACAGAATCTAAGTATATCCCAGATATCATATAGGATATATTCATGCTGTTTTTCACTTTTTTTTTTTTTTTTTTTTGGAGATGGAGTCTTGCTCTCTCGCCAGGCTGGAGTGCAGTGGCACGATCTTGGCTCACCGCAACCTCTGCCTCCCGGGTTCAAGCAGTACTCGTGCCTCAGACTCCTGGATGGCTGGGATTACAGGTGCCTGCCACCACACCCAGCTAATTTTTGTATTTTTAAAAGAGACAGGGTTTCACCATGTTGGCCAGGATGGTCTCCATCTCCTGACCTCAGGTGATCCACCCCACAAGGCCTCCCAAAGTGCTGGGATTACAGGCGTGAGCCACTGCCCCGGCCTACTTTTTTTTTTTTTTTTTTTTTTTTTTTTTAACTCCATCTCAAAAAAATAAAAATAAAAAAATTTCCTTTTAGTCTGTCTCATGCAATCTTTGGGACATATACCAAAAATTAGCCTTTCCGAGATCCAAACCTAACCAGATGGGTTCGCTTTTACCTGCCACATCTGGCCTCCCCACCCTTGGGTGAGCAGGGGAGGGTGGGGGGTGGCCCAGGCTAACCCGCCCTGTGCCCACAGGCAGGTGCTCCGGGATCACAACTGTCTGCAGACGCTGTTGCAGCATCTGACCTCGCACAGCCTGACGATCGTGAGCAACGCATGCGGCACACTCTGGAACCTATCGGCCCGCAGCGCGCGAGACCAGGAGCTGCTGTGGGACCTGGGCGCCGTGGGCATGCTGCGCAATCTGGTGCACTCCAAACACAAGATGATCGCCATGGGCAGCGCCGCCGCCCTGCGCAACCTGCTGGCCCACCGACCTGCCAAGCACCAGGCGGCCGCCACCGCCGTGTCCCCAGGTAGCTGCGTGCCCAGCCTGTATGTGCGCAAGCAGCGGGCGCTGGAGGCCGAGCTGGACGCACGGCACCTGGCGCAGGCGCTGGAGCACCTGGAGAAGCACCGCCCGCCGGCAGCTGAGGCCACCACCAAGAAGCCGCTGCCGCCCCTGCGACACCTGGACGGCCTGGCCCAAGACTATGCTTCCGATTCTGGCTGCTTTGACGACGACGATGCACCGTCATCCCTAGCCGCGGCCGCGGCCACCGGGGAGCCAGCCAGCCCTGCCGCGTTGTCCCTCTTCCTGGGCAGCCCCTTCCTGCAGGGGCAGGCGCTGGCCCGCACCCCGCCCACCCGCCGAGGCGGCAAGGAGGCAGAGAAGGACGCCAGTGGGGAGGCGGCCGTGGCGGCCAAGGCCAAGGCCAAGCTGGCGCTTGCAGTGGCGCGCATCGACCAGCTGGTGGAGGACATCTCCGCCCTGCATACCTCGTCCGACGATAGCTTCAGCCTCAGCTCTGGAGACCCGGGGCAGGAGGCGCCACGGGAGGGCCGAGCCCAGTCCTGCTCCCCATGCCGCGGCCCAGAGGGCGGGCGGCGAGAGGCAGGAAGCCGGGCGCACCCGCTGCTGCGGCTCAAGGCGGCCCACGCCAGCCTCTCCAACGACAGCCTCAACAGTGGCAGTGCCAGCGATGGGTACTGCCCACGCGAACACATGCTGCCCTGCCCGCTGGCCGCACTGGCTTCGCGCCGCGAGGACCCCAGGTGTGGGCAGCCTCGGCCCAGCCGGCTTGACCTTGACCTGCCGGGCAGCCAGGCCGAGCCGCCTGCCCGTGAAGCCACATCCGCCGACGCCCGCGTGCGTACCATCAAGCTGTCACCTACCTACCAGCACGTGCCACTGCTCGAGGGTGCCTCAAGGGCAGGTGCAGAGCCCCTCGCGGGGCCTGGAACCTCTCCAGGGGCCCGGAAGCAGGCCTGGCTGCCAGCAGACCACCTGAGCAAAGTTCCTGAGAAGCTAGCAGCCGCCCCACTGTCCGTGGCCAGCAAGGCACTGCAGAAGCTGGTGGCGCAGGAGGGACCGCTCTCGTTGTCCCGATGCAGCTCCCTTTCCTCACTGTCCTCTGCCGGCCGCCCAGGCCCCAGCGAGGGCGGTGACCTGGATGACACTGACTCCTCTCTGGAGGGGCTGGAGGAGGCGGGCCCCGGCGAGGCTGAGCTGGACAGCGTGTGGCGGGCACCAGGGGCCACCTCGCTGCCCGTAGCCATTCCGGCTCCCCGGCGCAACCGAGGCCGGGGCCTGGGGGTGGAGGACGCCACGCCGTCCAGCTCTTCAGAGAACTACGTGCAGGAGACACCGCTGGTGCTGAGCCGCTGCAGCTCTGTGAGCTCGCTGGGTAGCTTCGAGAGCCCGTCCATTGCCAGCTCCATCCCCAGTGACCCTTGCAGCGGGCAGGGCAGCGGCACCATCAGCCCTAGCGAACTGCCCGACAGCCCCGGGCAGACCATGCCTCCCAGCCGGAGCAAGACGCCGCCGCTAGCGCCTGCGCCGCAGGGTCCCCCCGAGGCCAGCCAGTTCAGCCTGCAGTGGGAGAGCTACGTGAAGCGCTTCCTGGACATCGCCGACTGCCGAGAGCGCTGCCGGCTGCCGTCTGAGCTGGACGCAGGCAGCGTGCGCTTCACCGTGGAGAAGCCGGATGAGAACTTCTCGTGCGCCTCGAGCCTCAGCGCGCTGGCTTTGCACGAGCACTACGTGCAGCAGGACGTGGAGCTGCGGCTGCTGCCCTCGGCCTGCCCAGAGCGCGGCGGGGGCACAGGGGGCGCCGGCCTCCACTTTGCAGGGCACCGGCGACGGGAGGAGGGGCCAGCGCCCACGGGTTCTCGCCCCCGCGGTGCCGCGGACCAGGAGTTGGAGCTGCTGCGGGAGTGCCTGGGGGCCGCCGTGCCTGCCAGGCTGCGCAAGGTGGCCTCGGCGCTGGTGCCAGGTCGCCGCGCGCTCCCCGTGCCCGTCTACATGTTGGTGCCCGCCCCTGCCCCTGCCCAGGAGGACGACTCCTGCACTGACTCCGCGGAGGGCACGCCAGTCAACTTCTCCAGCGCCGCCTCCCTCAGCGACGACACACTGCAGGGACCCCCCAGGGACCAGCCCGGGGGACCAGAGGGCAGGCAAAGACCCACCGGCCGCCCCACCTCTGCCAGGCAGACTGTGGGGCACCGGCACAAGGCGGGAGGCGCCGGCCGCAGCGTGGAGCAGGCTCGGGGCACCGGCAAGAACCGAGCAGGGCTGGAGCTACCCCTGGGCCGGCCCCCGAGCGCCCCCGCAGACAAGGACGACTCGAAGCCCAGCCGGACCCGTGGGGATGGAGCGCTCCAGTCGCTGTGCCTCACAACACCCACCGAGGAGGCCGTGTACTGCTTCTACGGCAACGACTCGGACGAGGAGCCCCCGGCAGCTGCGCCCACGCCCACCCACCGGCGCACATCGGCCATCCCCCGCGCTCTTACCCGCGAGCGCCTGCAGGGTCGGAAGGAGGCCCCTGCCCCGTCCAAGGCCGCACCATCCGCCCCGCCGCCCGCCCGGGCCCAGCCTAGCCTCATTGCTGACGAGACCCCGCCGTGCTACTCCCTGAGCTCCTCCGCCAGCTCCCTCAGCGAGCCCGAGCCCCCGGAGCCGCCCTCCGTCAGTCCACGAGGCCGGGAGCCCGCGGTCACCAAGGACCCGGGCCCGGGAGGCGGACGCGACAGCTCGCCCAGCCCGCGGGCCGCGGAGGAGCTTCTGCAGCGGTGCATCAGCTCGGCCCTGCCCAGGCGCCGGCCCCCCGTGTCCGGCTTGCGGCGCCGCAAGCCCCGAGCCACCCGGCTGGATGAGCGGCCTGCGGAGGGGTCCCGGGAGCACGGCGAGGAGGCAGCGGGCTCGGACCGGGCCTCTGACCTGGACAGCGTGGAGTGGCGCGCCATCCAGGAGGGCGCCAACTCCATCGTCACGTGGCTGCACCAGGCAGCAGCTGCCACGCGCGAGGCCTCATCCGAGTCCGACTCCATCCTGTCCTTTGTATCCGGGCTGTCAGTGGGGTCTACCCTACAGCCCCCCAAACACAGGAAGGGACGACAGGTGGGGGGCGAAATGGGCAGTGCCCGGCGGCCAGAGAAACGGGGCGCAGCCTCAGCCAAGACCAGCGGGAGCCCCCGTTCCCCTGCAGGCCCGGAGAAGCCACGTGGCACACAGAAGACCACGCCCGGGGTGCCAGCTGTGCTCCGGGGACGAACAGTGATCTATGTGCCCAGTCCGGCACCTCGTGCCCAGCCCAAAGGGACCCCCGGCCCCCGCGTCACACCGCGGAAGGTGGTGCCCCCTTGCCTGGCACAGTCCGCAGCTCCAGCCAAAGTCCCCAGCCCCGGACAGCAGCGGTCGCGGAGCCTACACCGGCCTGGCAAGACCTCGGAGCTGGCGACGCTGAGCCAGCCCCCCAGGAGCGCTACACCGCCCGCCCGCCTCGCCAAGACCCCCTCCTCCAGCTCCTCCCAGACCTCGCCTGCCTCCCAGCCCCTGCCCAGAAAGCGCCCCCTGGTCACCCAGGCTGCAGGGCCCCTGCCCGGCCCCGGGGCCTCCCCAGTGCCCAAGACGCCGGCGCGCACCCTTCTGGCGAAGCAGCACAAGACGCAGAGGTCGCCCGTGCGTATCCCGTTCATGCAGAAGCCGGCCCGGCGGGGGCCGCCCCCGCTGGCTCGGGCAGTCCCGGAGCCAGGCCCCAGGGGCCGGGCGGGGACCGAGGCTGGCCCGGGGGCCCGCGGTGGCCGCCTGGGCCTGGTGCGCGTGGCCTCGGCCCTCTCCAGCGGCAGCGAGTCCTCCGACCGCTCAGGCTTCCGGCGACAGCTGACCTTCATCAAGGAGTCACCGGGCTTGCGGCGCCGCCGCTCCGAGCTATCCTCGGCCGAGTCTGCGGCCTCTGCCCCCCAGGGCACCTCGCCCCGCCGCGGCCGGCCCGCGCTGCCCGCCGTCTTCCTCTGCTCCTCGCGCTGCGAAGAGCTCCGAGCGGCACCCCGGCAGGCCCCGGCCCGGCAGCGGCCCCCCGCGGCCCGACCTGGCCCCGGCGAGCGCCCTGCCCGGCGCACCAGCTCCGAGAGCCCGTCCCGCCTGCCCGTGCGCGCGCCTGCCGCCCGGCCCGAGACCGTGAAGCGCTACGCGTCGCTGCCGCACATCAGCGTGGCCCGCAGACCCGACGGCGCCGTCCCGGCTGCCCCAGCCCCAGCCGACGCCGCGCGCCGCAGCAGCGACGGAGAGCCCCGGTCCCTCCCCAGGGTGGCTGCGCCGGGCACGACGTGGCGGCGCATCCGGGACGAGGATGTGCCCCACATCCTGCGCAGCACGCTGCCCGCCACGGCCCTGCCACTGCGGGGCTCCACGCCCGAGGACGCCCCGGCCGGGCCCCCGCCGCGCAAGACCAGCGACGCCGTGGTCCAGACCGAGGAGGTCGCCGCCCCCAAGACCAACTCCAGCACGTCCCCGAGCCTGGAGAGCAGGGAGCCCCCCGGGGCCCCCGCTGGCGGCCAGCTCTCCCTCCTTGGCAGCGACGTGGACGGGCCTAGCCTCGCCAAGGCTCCCATCTCCGCACCCTTCGTGCACGAGGGCCTGGGGATCGCCGTAGGGGGCTTCCCCGCCAGCCGGCACGGCTCCCCCAGCCGCTCAGCCCGAGTACCCCCCTTCAACTATGTGCCCAGCCCCATGGTGGTCGCAGCCACCACCGACTCGGCCGCGGAGAAAGCCCCGGCCACCTCCTCCGCCACCCTCCTGGAATAGTGGCCTAGGCCGGCCTTCTGGAACTTTCTCTCCCGGCCTTGCGGCCGGGTCTGGCTGCCCCATGGGCCTGCGCTGTAGATGTTCCCCGTAGGTCGCCCCAGGGCCTCTGCCCACCTGAGCCCCACCACCCTCAGAGCCCCCGCTCAGTGCACTGCGGCCTTGCGCCTCACCGGAAGACCTTGCCTCTGTATCGCGGGGGTCCAGGAGGAAACGGGGCGGCCGCTGGGCCTCAAGTCCCGGCCGTGGAGCGCTGGTAAGGGCGCCCGGGCCCAGCGCTGAGCGCGCGGCCCTTCCCCTGTCGGGAGCCGTTGCCTGACCCCGGGCGAGGGAGGCGGCAGCCTTCGGGTCCGGGTCTGGGTCCGCTGCTTCGCAGGGGCAGCGCTGGGGAGGTGACGGCGCCCGCCGCAGGTGGGGCGAGGCTCGCGGAGGGCGGCGCCACGGCGGGCCTGCCAGCTGGGGGCCTCCGCAGCGCGGAGGGGCGAAACCTGTAATCACGGCAGCCGCGGGTAATTCGCTAATGAGGGCTTTGCAGGGTTTGTTTTCATTCTCAGCCCCAGCTGTGGGAGTGCGAGGTGGGGGTGTGGCCGATCCCCGGCAGGAAGCCCCGCCCCGACGGTGTTCAGGGAACCCGGAGCCCAAGCGCCCGGCGGAGCCCAAAAGGGTGGGGGTGGGAGGGGCAGGGGCCAACGGATCCCCCTGCCTGCTGCACCCCTTGGCGGAAGACTGGAAGGCAGCGGGCTGCGCACGATGGGACCCTGGTGCAGACGCCGGGTCGGCTGACATTTGGACCCCAGCCCAGAGATGCTGGCTACCAGCTGGGGCGACCCCAAGGGTCGGTGGAGTCAGGATCGGCCCGGCCCAGCCGCGGCAGGCGAGGTCAATGGAAAGAAGACTGAGGGGAGTCCCGGCCGTGAGCCCGAGGCCCTGGGACCTGGAGGCCGCGCTGGTCTCTCCCCAGCGGAGCCTGCACGTTAGGGAGACCATCACATGTGGGCGTGGTCAGTGCCCAGGACTGCACTGCTGCTGATCTTGTCCCTTTTCAATTCCCTTCTGGTTCATGATGCATAAAGTGCTAGACCCTAGGACTCCAGAGACAGCACAGCTGGGGCGGGGACGGCAGGGACCCAGCCTTGCCTTCCACTCGGGGCTCTGGGACAAGGCCGGAGGTCCGGGAGGCGAACACAGGGCTGGGGAGTACTTAGTGCCAGATGAGGTGAAAGCTGACAGAGGGGCCTGGGGGGCTTGGCTGCCTCATCCCCTGGCCGGGGAGGATGGGAGCTGGGTCTCCTGCGTGGGGTGGGACTCGCAGGGGCCAGGGCTCTGGGACTGGGGCAACGCCTCATCCTGCAGAGAGAGCCGACGACCTCTTTTCTGCAGAATCCCAGCTCGGGCAGGTGCTGCCTTCACACACGAATCTGCCCAGGCCGAGGGGGCACACTCACTGCCCAAGGTGCCTTCTCGGGGAGGAGGGAAGCGGGGTTTGAGGGTTGGGTGGGTGGAGCTCAGAAGGAAACCCCAGCCCCATCACGGATACCACCATCCCTCCCGTCCTGTCCCCAGCATGTGCAAGGCCAGCCTTTCTGGCAGAAGGAGCTGTCCTCAACTCAGGGTCACTGTGAGAGAAGCTGACCCCAGCCCCCACCCCCAGTTAACGCTGCTGCTTCTCTGAATGCATGTCATGTTGCACCCCATGCTCTGGGCCCGCGCCCTGCAGGATGAGGAACTCCGGGGAGGGCGTCTCGTGCTGGAGGTGCCCAATGCTCCCTCCTAGGACCTCGCAGCCAGGCGAGGCTGTCAGGCTGTTTTGGGGGGAAGTGGGGGTCATGGGTGGCTGAGCAGAGCGCGGGGAGTATGCAGGCTGAGTGGGGCGACCTCCTGCCTGCCAGGAGCCCCCTTTCAGGACCCAGCGGGGATCTCACACTTGCTGTCCCCATCCATGGCCTGAGGGGGAGCCTGGTGGTCTCTTCCGGGCTTCTGGACTTGGGGATGCCAAACACGTGCTCACCCTCATGCTTGCCCTGGCCAGCTGCACCTCTCATCGTCAAGGGGTAGGGCGCAGACAGCCACTAGGTCGCTGGTGACAGGGCCAGGGTTGTGCAAGGAGGTGCAGCACTGCCTTCCACACACGGTAAGGCTCTGGGCGGTGCTCTCCCGGCTCCCTGCCTCTGTTTCCCCATGTGGGCCGTGGGGAACTCCCAGAGCTACCTCTGGGGGGAGCACGGTGGCAGCGATGATGGGGAGACACCTGGTGCTGCTCACAGAACTTGGGTCTGGCCGGCCTCTGCCCGTGCCGCCTTGCCCAGCAGCAGCGAGTGCAATCTGGCCACCGGCCCCGCCCGCCACCCCGAGTCCTGAGCTCACTTTCGCCTTCTCCATCCCCTGCCGCGGGGGCCACAGCCACACCTCACTGCCCAGTCCAGCTGTCTCCAGGAGAGGACAGGCAGTTGGTGGCCTCTGGACAATTGACTCAAGGTATGCCCACCGCGGCCCCTGCCTGGCCACCGGCCTCTCTGCACCAGGGTGACAAGGGGTCGTCTGCCCCGACACTCCAGGGCCAGAGTCCTAAGGAACTGAGGGTCTGAGGACGCAGGGAGGGTGGCAGTGTCCTGAGGCTGATGGACGGTGACCGCCACTGGCCCCCAACACCACCACACGTGGGTGCTGAACTCGGGCTGCCGTGCCCACCGGCGTGGTCGTCCCGAGCTCTGACAGCATTACCTCACCCCGCCCCATCTGTTGCCCCAGTCCAGCCTCGACGATGCACGCCTGGTCTGTCTCGGATTCCCCTAGCTGCCACCCCACGTTTCTGTACCGGGTCTCTGAGTGTTAAACGAATGTGTAAATAGTAACAGCCTGTCCTCCCCTAAATGTAAAGCCATCTGTCCAGCGTAAGGACACCATCAGCTGTCCGACTCCCGCGCACATTTAATAAACTGAGCTGTTGAATTGCCTGCCGCCATCACCCGTTCCTCAAATGGGCTGCGGGCGGGGCGGGTTAATCGCCGTCTATGTGCTGCGGCAGATTTGCTGAGGAGACCGCCCAGGTTAGACCCCTGGAAGCACAGCCAGAAAGCAGACACTGGGGGCACCCCACCCAGATGGGCACGGGGGCACTGGGTGAGGCCAGGAGTCTCCCCCTGGTCCCGAGGGAGGGCGGGCTCCAGGGGGTCCAACCTGGGTGTTGGTACCTGGGCCAGTTATTATGGCAGGCCCCAGTGTGGGGCAGGAGGCATCCATGAGCAACTAGGAGCTGGGACAGCACCACGTCAAAGTCACTTCAGGGAGCACAGCCCTGGCCCAGCGCAGGGAGAGGAAAGCTTTGATTGCAAGCAGCAGACAAGTGCAGGGCGGCAAGGGATGGCAGGAGCTGCCCCTCCCCACCTTCCACCCTGAGATCCTGCCAGGACACCCCTCGGCCAGGTGAGCAGCCTCAGAAGAGTGACCAGTGAGAAGTCCCCCAGGGCCCAGGCCGGCTAGCCAAGTCCCTGTTTCCGGATGAGGCGCCTCCCAGGCTGTGTGTGGCAGGCCCCCTTTCTTCAGGGAATAAGAAACATCTTCCACATTCCAGAAACAAAGCTGGCTGTGGGTCTGGAGAGAGGGTGAGGCAGCCCCAGGTCTCTGAGTCAGGCAGACGATCCCTGCACGCGGCGCTGGGCAGGACTGAGCAGGGTTCCCAGGGTCGCCAGTGCTCATCCCTCCCCAGCTTCCAGAGCCCCGGGAAGGGGCCACTCACAGAGGCACCAATCAGACCGCCAGACACACACGAAGGGGTTTATGTTCGGGGCCCAGGTTTCCACTCGAGTTGGTATCTAGGATGAAAAGCCCTTCGCAAGTCCCTCCGCCACCCTAATGCCCCTTCCCTCGGGGCCAGAACCGCAGGGAACCAGACCCAGGACCTGCTCCGGCCAGAGGGTGGCTGTGAGGCCCAGGACATCCTGGGATCCAGGCCGGTGACTCACAGCAGTCCTCCAGCAAGGGCAGTGGCTGGGAGACACCTGTGCCGTGGAGCTGGGCCCAGCCTGGCAGGGTCTCAGGGCTGCTTGAGTGACCCCAGCAGCCCAGGGTCGTTGTGAAGATCAACGTGGCTTGTGGGAGGAGCCCAGAGCCCGGAATGAAGTGGGGTCAGGGGCTCGTGCTGGCCCCCAGGCTGCTCTGACATCGGGTGGGCACTCGCTGGATGGAATCACAGTTAACACCTCAATCCCGACACCTGGACTCAGAAGTGGGCAGGCGAGTGCCTGCCCCCAGGAGGAAGGAGGTGGCGCCTGCTTCCAGGGGCCCCACCACAGAGCATGGCCACCGTGAGCCGAGGACAGAATCGCAGCAGAGCCGTAAGGTCCTTATCCTTTTCCACACCCCAGCGGGCCCTCAGGTCACCAAGGACAGAGCCAGCTGGGTGGGTCCCACCAACGTGGCATGAATGGGACGACAGATGAACCGCAGCCCCAGCACCAGGAGGGGTGCCTGTGTCAGACACCCACGCAGGCTGGGACCCCGTGAATGCGTCTGGTGCCGAGGGACCCCTAGGGAAAGCCCGGGCGCAGGCCACCTCGTGCGCTGCCCAGGCCTGCGGACCCTGAGAGGTCAGCTTGAGGAGGCAGCCTCCGCCGCCGGTAGTGCTGCCTGCTTTATCTGGGCCACCTCCCGCTCCAGGTCCTCGCCAGCTCGCCGCAGGAGCTCACACCTCTGCCTCAGCGCGTCACCTGCTTGCTGCAGCCGCTGGTTGGCAGCCACGTAGGCCCGGCTCTGCTGGTAGAGCTGCTCTCCTGGGGCCTCTGCATCCTCCATCATCCTGAAGGGAACTGGGGGGTCTGGGATAGAATACAGCAGCATCACTGCCTGTTGACCAGGGAACCCCCCGGAGGGCAGCCTCCTGGGCACACCTCACTACTGCCCCCAAAGGGCAGGGTTCCCTGCAGTCCCAGTGTGAGCTGCCGGCCGGGGTCTTTTTAAGATGACGAAAGCAGCCAGGTGTGGTGGCTCACACCTGTAATCCCAACACTTTGGGAGGCCGAGGCGAGAGGAACACTTGAGCCTAGGAGTTAGAGACCAGCCTGGACAACATAGTGAGATCCCCATCTCTCCCAAAAAATAAAAATACAAAAATTAGCTGGGCATGGTAGCATGCACCTGTGGTCCCTACTTCTCTGGAGGCAGAGGTGGGAGGATTGCTTGAGCCTGGGAGGCCGAGGCCACAGTAAGCTATGATTGTGCCATGGCACTCCAGCCTGGGTGACAGGATCTCATTAGATCCTGTCTCATTAAATAAATAAATACATACATATCAAATAATGGAGGCTTCCTGGCCCATCAGCTGGGAGAGGCATAGTGACCGGCTGGCAGGAGGGGCTTCCAGCTCTAGGCTACCCACCTTAGCAAAGCGTGTGACCAGAGGGATCGGGTCACAGAAAGAGCTGAGCCTGGCCAGCAGTGACCCTCCTGGGGGTGGGGCTTCCATTCCTGCAAAAGCTGTGGCACCCACCTGGATGGGCTCCACTGAGCCGGCCTGGCTCTCATTCCTGCTCTCACTGGAAGCCAGAGACGCAACAAGTCCGCCACCGAAGACCTCTCCAGGGGCCGTGCAACCTCATGGAGCCCACACTTAGTGAGGCGGGGTGGCAAAGGTGAGAGGTGGGCACTCACGTCCTGGTGACTCCCGCATACGGCGGAAACCATGTAAGCCTCCCTGGGCCCCAAAGTATGCAAGCCCAGTGCAGCACAGACTTCAAGGTCACTCAGAGAAGCGTCAGGGTCTCCTCGGCTCTGGCCTGCCCCTCGGCAGTGTGGTCTCGCAATGACGAAGGCTGCACGTGCCACACAAGCCTGGGCTGATCAAATCACCGGTCACCTCCTGCTTTAGCAACAGGGTGGGAAAGGCCGGGCAGTGCCTGGATGAAGGCAGGCCAGCACAGGAGGCCCCTCTACCTTCTATGAGCCCCCCGCCCCAGCACAGCGTGCCTGAATTTCCCCACACTCAACGGCCATGGACCTGAGCCCATGATGCTGAAACCATAGCCCCAGCGCCCTCAGATGACCCAACTGCATGCTGGGAATAAACACAACTCAGGCGCCTTGACTGGTACCGGCCAACAGAACCTTCCAGATGATGCGCACACCTTCCACCGATGCTGGGCCACACCAGTCACCAGCCATGAGAGGCTCCTGGGCACTTAAAATATGCCTAAATGGAAAAAGCCACTCGATTTTTCTTTCCTTTTTTCTTTTTCAGAGACAGGGTCTCGCTGTCACTCAGGCTGGAGCCTCCAACTCCTGGACAGAAGCAATCCTCCTGCCTCAGCCTCCTGAGTAGCTAAGACCACAGGTGCACGCCACCACACCCAGTTAATTTGTATATTTTTGGTAGAGATGGGTTTCACTATGTTGCCCAGGCTGGTCTTGAACTCCTGGCCTCGTCATCCTCTTGCCTCAGCCTCCCAAAGTGCTGGGATTACAGGCATGTGCCACTGCACCTGGCCCCAGAATTTTCTAATATTACTTTTTCTAAATGTTCCCATAGAAATTCAGTTTCTGTCATTCCACATGACTCATTTTCTTTTCTTTTTTTTTGAGACTGAGTCTTGCTCTGCCGCACAGGCTAGAGTACAGCGGCACAATCTCAGCTCACTGCAACCTCCGCCTCCCGGGTTCAAGCGAATTCTCCTACCTCAGCCTCCCGAGTAGCAGGGATTACAGGCATGTGCTATCACGCCTGGGTAATTTTTTTGTATTTTTAGTAGAGATGGGGTTTCATCATGTTGGCCAGGGTGGCCTTGAACTCCTGACCTCAAATGATCCACCCACCTCAGCCACCCAAAGTGCTGGGATTATAGGTGTGAGCCACCGCACCTGGCTGATTCATTTTCATTTAATGTCAGTGCCAGCACCACCCCTCTACACGTGCCTGTCTAGAACAGCCTGGGGCAGGCATTCTTGTTTCTTTTGTTCACTTGTGCATTAACAGTGCTCTGAGCCCAGAGCTCGGCACAAAGGAAGTGCTCAAGAAAAGACTTGTTGGCTGGGTGCAGTGGCTCAAGTCTGTAATCCCAGCACTTTGGGAGGCTGAGACGGGCGGATCACGAGGTCAGGAGATCGAGACTGTCCTGGCTAACATGGTGAAACCCCGTCTCTACAAAAAATTAAAAACAAAAAAAACTAGCCGGGCAAGGTGGCGGGCGCCTGTAGTCCCAGCTACTCGGGAGGCTGAGGCAGGAGAGTGGCATAAACCCGGGAGGCGGGGCTTGCAGTGAGCTGAGATCCGGCCACTGCACTCCAGCCTGGGCGACAGAGCGAGACTCTGTCTCAAAAAAAAAAAAAAAAAAAAAAGACTTGTTGAATGAATGAATGAGCCTCATCGTGAGAACACAAAATTCGCCCAACTGCACTGTCGAACCCCTTGGTCTCTGACTAGCTTCCACCTCGTAAATCAGGAGTGGACAAGCTTTCCTGCCAAAAGCTAGAGGCTCAGCTCCCACTACTCAACTCTGCCCTTCTGGTGTGAGAGCAGCGACTAACCATATGTGAATCATTTGGCTGTGTGCCGTAAACCTTTACTTATCAACACTGAAATCTGAATTTCATACCTCTTTCAGGTGTCAGATACGTTCTTTTTCACCCACCCCCACTTAAAAATGTGAAGTCCATTCATAGCTCCCAGGCCTTATAAAAACAGCCAAGGGCAGGGTTTGGCGGGCCCTAGCTTACCACCTCTGTTTTACTTTATTTATTTATTTATATTTATTTATTATTATTAGTTTTGAGACGGAGTCTCACTGTGGTCCAGGCTGAAGTGCAGTGGTATGATCTCAGCTCACTGCAACCTCCGCTTCCCAGGTTCAAGTGATTCTCCTGCCTCACACTCCTGAGTGGCTGGGATTACAGGCCCACACCACCACACCCGGCTAATTTTTGTATTTTTAGTAGAGAGTAGGTTCCACCATGTTGGCCAGGCTGGTGTCAAACCTCTGACCTCAAGTGATCCACCCGCCTCGGCCTCCCAAAGTGCTGGGATTACAGGCGTGAGCCACCGTGCCGGCCACTTATTTATTTTTGAGACAGAGTCTGGCTGTGTTGCCCAGGCTGGATCCTCCCACTTTAGCCTCCAAGAAGCTGAGGCTACAAGTATCCACCACTACACTCTGTAATTTTTTTTTTTTTTTTTTTTTTTTTTTGAGACGGAGTCTCCCACTGTCACCTGGGCTGGAGTGCAGTGGTGCCATCTCAGCTCACTGCAAACTCTGCCTCCCGGGTTCAAGCGATTCTCCTGCCTCAGCCTCCCGAGTACCTGTGATTACAGGCGCCTGCCACTATGCCCAGCTAACATTTTTTTTCTTTTTTTGCATTTTTAGCAGAGACGGGGTTTCACCATATTGGCCAGGCTGGTCTCGAACTCCTGGGCTCAAGCGATCCTCCGAAAGTGCTGGGCTTACAGGCCTGAACCACAGAGCCCGGCCTCCTCCCCTGCCTGAAGAACCCTCTGAAAATCGGTCCCACTCTACAGAGGAGGAGAAGGCGGCTCGGAAAGGATACGGACCGTGCCCACGTTACTAGGATTCCCAGGGCGTGGGATCAGGAGTTAGGGATGTGCTCCTCGCCCGTCCCCCTTGCTGTCGGGGTCTCAGGTCCGCCTTTCCCCGGGACAGGTCTCCCCCTACCTTCCGGGGCCAGGGTGGTGAACACTGGGTCCTCTGCCGGCGCCCCTCGCACATCCTCCAGGATCTGCTCCACTGTGGGGGGCGCTGGGCGGGTGGGCAGCAGCACGCGCTTCTTGGTCTTGGAGCCCATCTCTGCAGGCGGGGAAGGGAGCGCTGACCCGGGTGTCCACCTCTCCGCCTTTGCCCGGGCCGCTCCTCCCGCCCAGCGAACTCGTATGCACCCGTCGCGGCCCCGCTCCTGAGGAAGCCCGCCCTGTCCCGCCCCTCTGGGCTCGCCCCAGGCCCTGACTCTCCCTCCGCCCAACAACACGGTGGCCAAGGCTTCAGGGTCTGGCTCAACCTCTGCCTCAGTTTCCCCGCGGTAACCCCAATCGCCAGCCTCTCCCCACCTACCTTGGCTCGGAACCCGAGCCCCGAGTGTCGGCGATGCAGCCACCTCCGCTTCCGGTCGGAGCACCGCCCCGTCCCCGACACGTCACACGCGCTTCCGGCCTCCTCTCGCGCCGGCCCGCCGCTTATCGCGGGGCTCCGCCCCTTCTTAAAGGGACCGTGCCCTTGAGAATCGGATCTCAGCCTCTCAGTCGAACCCGACCCTGGACGCACTAGGACGAGAGCGAGTTCGAGTCCAGGCTCCACTGGCTGGGTAGAAAAGCATCCGAGGCTCGTCTTTCTGAAAAGCGGGACACGCCACCCAGGGGACATGCCACCCACGTGGCTTTCGGGAGCACAAAGTCTCTGGCCACCTAATGGGGCCTGGTGGTGCACCAGCACTCGGTGATGTTGGCTGCAGGAATCTCATCTAGGTTGCCAGGACGCAGCGGGGCCGCCACGGCGCCTCCACTTCCAGCCAAAGCGGGTCCTCCCGCCTCGGGGGCGGTGCTGGAGGTCACCTTTTCCCCTCCACTGATGCCTGGGAAGGCAGAAAGCAGAGCGCCCTTTTCCTGTCTCAAGAGCTTTATTGAGATGCAATTTACATACCATAAATTCGCCTGTTTATTTCGTTTTTTTGTTTTTGTTTGTTTGTTTGTTTGTTTGTTTGTTTTTTGAGACGGAGTCTTGCTCTGTTGCCCGGGCTGGAGTGTAGTGACCGGATCTCGGCTCACTGCAAGCTCCGCCTCCCGGGTTCACGCCATTCTCCTGCCTCAGCCTCCCGAGTAGCTGGGACTACAGGCGCCCGCCACCTCGCCCGGCTAGTTTTTTGTATTTTTTAGTAGAGACGGGGTTTCACCGTGTTAGCCAGGATGGTCTCGATCTCCTGACCTCGTGATCCACCCGTTTCGGCCTCCCAAAGTGCTGGGATTACAGGCTTGAGCCACCGCGCCCGGCCCTTGTTTTGTTTTTTTAAAGATAGAGTCTTGCTGTGTCGCCCAGGCTTGAGCGCAGTGGCGCGATCTCAGCTCACTGCAACCTCCGCCTCCCGAGTTCAAGCAATTCTCCTGCCTCAGCCTCCCGAGTAGCTGGGACTACAGGCGCCCACCACCATGCCCGGCTAATATTTTTTCTTGTATTTTAGTAGAGACGGGGTTTCACTGTGTTGCCCAGGCTGGTGTCAAACTCCTGAGCTCAGGCAATCCGCCTGCCTCAGTCTCCCAAAGTGCTGGGATTCCAGGCTTGAGCCACCACACCCGGCCAAATTCGCCTGTTTAAACTGTAAATTCAGCCTGGGCACGGTGGCTCACGCCTGGAATCCCAGCACTTTGGGAGGCTGAGGCGGGCAGATCACTGGAGGCCAGTTTGAGACCAGCCTGGCCAACATGGTGAAACTCCGTCTCTACTAAAAATACAAAAATTAGGCTGGGCGCGGTGGCTCATATCTGTAATCCCAGCACTTTGGGAGGCTGAGGCAGGAGGATCACGAGGTCAGGAGATCGCAACCATCCTGGCTAACAAGGTGAAACTCTGTCTCTACTAATAATACAAAAAAAAAAAAGAAAAATTAGCCGGGTGTGGTGGTGGTCACCTGTAGTCCCAGCTACTCGGTGGGCTGAGGCGGGAGATTGGCGTGAACTGGGAAAGCGGACCTTGCAGCCAAGATCAGGCCACTGCACTCCAGCAGGGGCGACAGAGCAAGACTCCGTCTCAAAAAATAAACAAATAAGAAAAAATAAAGTGTAAGCTCAATGGTTTAGGGGTTTGTTTTGTTTTGTTTTGTTGTTTTTGACAGAGTCTTGCTCTGTCGCCAGGCTGGAGTGCAGTGGTGTGATCTCAGCTCACTGCAACCTCTGCCTCCCAGGTTCAAGCGATTCTCCTGCCTCAGCCTCCCGTGTAGCTGGGACTACAGGGGTGCATCACCACGCCTGGCTAATTTTTGTGTTTTTAGTAGAAACGGGGTTTCACCGTGTTGGCTAGGATGGTCTCGATCTCTTGACCTCGTGATCCGCCTGCCTCAGCCTCCCAAAGTGCTGGGATCACAGGTGTGAGCCACCGTACCTAGTGGTTTTCTGTGTAGAGTTGTGTAACCATCACCCCTAATTTCTGAGCCTCCATCAGCCATCGCTCCTCATCTCCTCTCTTCCCAGCCCCTAGCACCCACGCATCCCATTCCCATCTCTGTGGATTGGCCTGTCCTGGACATTTCATAGAAATGGGGTCACACTGAGGCAGGTAGGGGGAGGGGGATTGATTAAGCTCAGAAATTTGAGACCAGCCTGGGCAACAAAGTGAGACCTCATCTATATAATTTAAGATAAATTAAAATAAAAGACTGGGCACGGTGGCTTACACCTGTAATCTCAGTACTTTGGGAAGCCAAGGTAGGCGGATCACCTAAGTTTGGGAGTTTGAGACCAGCCTGACCAACATAGAGAAACGCCGTCTCTACTAAAAATGCAAAATTAGCCCGGCATGGTGGCACATGCCTGTAATCCCAGCTACTCAGGAGGCTGAGGCAGGAGAACCGCTTGAACCGGGAGGCAGAGGTTGCGGTGGGCCGAGATCATGCCATTGTACTCCAGCTTGGGCAACAAGAGCGAAACTCCATCTGAAAATAAAAAATAAAATAAAAATGTTCTCAGAATAGCAGTGGCTCCCACAGACAGGGCTTAACTACTTTGATGTCAAACAAATTGTTGAGAAGAAAGGAAGGAAGGGAGGGAGGGAACGAGAAAGAGAAAGACAAGAAGGAAGGAAGGAGAAGAAAAGGGAAGGAAGGAAGGAAAGAGAGACAGAAATAAAGAAAAGTAAAAGGAAAGAAAGAGGAAGGAAGGAAGGAAGAAAAGGGAGAGAGAAAAAGAGAAACAAAAGAAAAGGAAGGAAGAATAGAAGGAAGGAAGGAGAGAAAGAAAAGCAAAAGAAAAGGAGGAAAGAAAGAAAGAGAAAGGAAAAGGAAGAGGAAAGGAAGGAAGGGAGGGAGGGAGGGAGAAAGGAAAGAAGGAAGGAAGGAGAAGAAAGGAAGGAAGAAAAGGGAGAGAGAAAAGAGAAAGAAAGGAAGGAAAGAGAAGAAAAGAAGAATGGAAGGAAGGAAGGAGAAAGAAAGAAAGAAAATAAAAAAGGAAGAAAGGAAAGGAAAAGAAAAAGAGAAAGAAAGAGGAAAGGAAGAAAGGAAAGAAGGAAGGGAGGAAGGAAGGAAGGAAGGAAAGAAGGAAGGGAAGGAGGGAGGGAGGAAGGAAAGGGCCAGGAGTGGTGGTTAATGCCTGTAATCCCAGAACTTTGGGAGGACAAGGAGGGAAGATTGCTTGAGGCTAGGGTTCAAGGCCGCAGTGAGCTACAATCGCGCCACTGTACTCTAGCCTGGTCAACGTACGGAGATCCTGTCTCAAAACAAACAACAACAACAACAACAACAACAAAAAGGAACCACGGCAGGAGAGGATTCTTGGCCATGGTGAGCCATTTTTTGGGGTTAGACATTACTGCCGAACCCCCGCCGCTCCCTGCTGCCCCCACTGCCTGGGGTCCCTGGGCCTGGGCAAACTTCTTCTCCACGGCCAGCTGCATTCTCCATAGGCTGATGTCCGGGGACCCCAAGCAGAAACCACCTGAGCCCTGGGGCCTCGGGCCTACCTGGCTTCAGAGGAGGCGACAGACTGAACACCTTCTAGCAACCTTTATTTGCAAACTCTGAGGTTGGACGCGGTGCCCGAGACGGACAGTGTCACGTTTCTCTCCCCCTACTTTCCCCTGGCTTCTGGGGGTGCTCCAGCCTCTCCCCCCAGCCCACTCCCACCCAAACCCAAAATGCATAGGAAACTTCTCTCTCTCTCTTCCCCCCAGGCTGCGGGGTTCCACGGGGCCCATGCCTGGCAGGCCGGGCGTCAGGGGCTGGTGCTTGGTCCTCTGGGCCAGCCTGGGGAAGCAGCAGGGCAACAGTGCCTGTCAGGGACCCAGGCGGGGGCAAGGTCACTTTCTGAGCTGACAACTCCGGTTCCAGCTGGCAGCTGGACCTGGGGTTTGGCGGGTGTGGCCCTGGCACGGGAGAGCCAGGTCTATGGTGGGAGGTCCATGGACATGCTGCAGAGGACGGGGCCTCCGAGGGTCATGGCCAAGAGGCCCAGCACCATGGCTGAGGCTGGGCAGCGGTGCTGGGGGCAGGCAGCATCTCTAAGCCGGGGGCTGCTGTCGGGGGTGGTGGGTCCCACGCAGGAGCCCTGCTGCTGGTCCAGTGTGGAGGATGGGGGACAGGAGGTGCAGTCCTTCAGGGAGCCGCCATGGCAGGTGTAGCAGGAGGAGTGGCAGCTGGAGCAGACCCTCAGCGTGAGCGCTGCCGTGTGCCCAGGCCTGGGAGTCACCAGCCTTGTGTGGTTGAAGAACCGCGGGGGGCAGTAGGCCAGGCAGAGCCGTCCCAGGATGTAGGCGGCACCGTCACATACTGCTCAGGGACACGGATGCAAAGACCCGTGAGCTCACCACCTGCGGCCTGTTGCCCGCCACCCGCCCACCCGGGGCCACATGCACGCTGCCCACGGTGGCCACCGCCGCCTCCCAGCAGTGGGCCCTGCAGCGCTGGCACTCACCCTGGCACAGCCCCTCAGTGTCCCGCTGCACACACGCGCTGCTGGTCACCTGGGGGCCTGTAGGCCGCGCTGTCATGTCCTCGGCTGTCCCATAGAGCAGCAGCGTGTAGCGGTACAACATCCCTGGGCAGGGGTCGCGGGTGGGCACAGAGGAGGAGGAGGCTCTTGGCGGCCTGGTCCTGGTAGTCCCCGGGCTCCCTCTCCTGCAGCTGCCACCCGGGGCCCCAGACTGGTCCACATGTCTCAGGGAATTGCACGCCTACTGTGCACCTGTCACTGGACACCAACATCTCGCGGGTGACGACACACCTACTGTGCATCTGTCACTGCACACCTACTGTGTGCCTGTCACTGCACACCATCTCCCGGGTGACTGCACGCCTACTGTGTGCGTGTTCTCTTGGAGAAGGCCACTGGGAACCCCTTGTGCAGTGGGGTCACCAAGGCTAACTCCAGAGCCTCTGGGGGGAGGTTGGAGAGCCAAGCCCCGCCCACCATGGTCCTGCCCCGCCCACCACAGCCCCACCCCGCCCTCACCCGTGTTGAAATAGTAGCCCTTGTTCTCCAGGCCCAGGGTCCACACGCCTTGTGGGTTCTCATCCCAGAAGTGGGTGGACATGAAGACCCAGTTGTTGTAGCCTTCAGTGCTGACGTCCAAGGGTCTGCGACAGAAGGGCGGATGGGGGTGGGGGTGTCAAGAGGGATGACTTTGTGAAGCCCGCAGAGCCCCACGAAGTGTCTGATCGCACGTGCTGGTGGCCGGGCGTCCTCTGGGTGTGGGTGGGGGCGTGACTCGGGGGTCCCATCCACTAGGCTGCCGTGTGACTCCTGTGGGCCTGGCCCCTCGCCGTGAGGACACTCCGGGTAGATGGCAGCGTTTACCCACAGGGCGTGAGGCCGCCCCTCCCCTCCGCGGGCCGCTCACCGTATGGCCACGAGTGTGGAGCGCGTGCCCATGGGGCTGGTGAGTGAGATCTCCAGGTCTCCGCGCCGGCTGTAGGACAGCGTCAGCTGCGCCTGCACGTGCTCCAGCGAGCGGATGGAGTTGTGGCGGCCAGCGCAGGCCGACACGTTTTTCCTGATGTAGATCAGCGGCAGGATGGGGCTGGGGGGGTGGAGGGGTGAGGACCCTCCTGCAGCCTGCTGGGGGGTGGGGGGGCGGCCAGCAGGCGAGGTCGGGGCTCAGAGGTCACGGGGTCCAGCCCTCGTTTTACAGATGGGTAAACTGAGGCCTCAGCCCTGTCCCCCACACCCCCAGCGGTGATAGCGGAGGGGCACGCAGGGGGTCTCACGTGGGGCGGTTCTGGACCCGGACGGCACACTTCCTCTGCGGCTGGGTGCGCAGCCAGGTGCGGGCGGTGTCCACCAGCAGCCCGGCGTCCAGCAGCCCGTAGCCGTAGTGATGGCTCACTGCGCGGAAGGGCGGCTGTCACTCGCCCTGCGGGCCCGGGGTCTCCGCCCCCGCCCGGCCCCGCCGCACCTTGGCGCCCTACGCCGTTGGTCCTCCAGTCCTCGGCCTGCAGGTGCGCCGGCTTGGACGCGCGGACCACCAGGTGCTGCATGTCTCGCCACGTCAGGAATGGGCTGTGGGGGGCGGGAGCGGGTGAGCCCGGGGCTGAGCCTGGGGGCGAGGGCGGTGGGCGGGGCCCCGCAATCACCTACTTGGCCTCCAGCGCTAGCGCGATCATGCCGGCCGCCAGTGGAGCTGAGGCCGAGGTGCCCGTGTGCTGGTCCGTGCATTGGTGATGCAGGTCCGTGGTGACCTGAGGGCAGAGGGGGGCGGGACTCGGGGGACCATGCACAGTGAGAATACAGCCCTTCTTCAAAAAGTACCAAGGACTGGGCGGGCGCGGTGGCTCAGGCCTGTCATCCCAGCACTTTGGGAGGCTGAGGTGGGTGGATCACCTGAGGTCAGGAGTTTGAGACCAGCCTGGTCAACATGGAGAAACCTTGTCTCTACTAAAAATACAAAAAAATTACCCGGGCATGGTGGCAGGCGCCTGTAATGCCAGCTACTCGGGAGGCTGAGGCAGGAGAATCACTTGAACCCAGGAGGCGGAGGTTGCAGTGAGTCAAGATCACACCATTGCACTCCAGCCTGGGCAACACGGCAAGACTCCATCTCAAAAAAATAAAAAATAGTACCAAGAACTGAGGTCAAAAAGTACTAAGGACTGGCCACACAGTGGCTCACACCTGTAGTCCCAACACTTTGGGAGGCTGAGGTGGGCAGATTGTTTGAGCTCAGGAGTTTGAGACCAGCTTGTGGCAACATGGTGAAACCCCATCTCCACAGGAAAAATACAAGAATTAGTTGGGTGTGGTAGTGTGCACCTGTAATCCCAGCAACTCAGGAGGCTGAGGTAGGGGGATCGCTTGAGCTTGGGAGGTGGAGGTTACAGTGAGCTAAGATTGCACCACTGCACTCCAACCTGGGTGACAGAGTGAGACTCTGTCTCAAAAAAGTTAAAAAAAAAAAAAAAAAAAGAAAAGAAAACAGGTACCAAGGACTCCAAGGACTGAGTTCAGAAAGAAGTAACAAGGACTATGCTCAAAAAGTACCAAGAGCCTGGCCAACATGGTGAAACCCCATCTCTACTGAAAATAAAAAAAAAATTAGCTAGACATGGTGGTGTGGCCTGCTAATTCTGGCACTTTGGGAGGCCGAGGCTGGTGGATCGCTTGAGCTCAGGAGTTGGAGACCAGCCTGGCCAACATGGTGAAATGCCGTCTCTACAAAATATACAAAAGAAATTAGCAGGACATAGTGGCATGCTTGTGGTCTCAGCTGCTCAGGAGGCTGAGGCACAAGAATCGCTTGAGCCTGGCAGGCGGAGATTGCAGTGAGCCGAGATCATGCCACTTCACTCTGTTGCACCCCGTCTGGGTGACAGAGCAAGACTCCATCTCAAAAGAAAAAAAAAGCCAGGCACGGTGGCTCACACCTGTAATCCCAGCACTTTGGGAGGCCGAGGCGGGCAGATCACGAGGTCAGGAGATCAAGACTAACACGGTGAAACCCTGTCTCTACTAAAAATACAAAAAGTTAGCCAGGCGTGGTGGCGGGTGCCTGTAGACCCAGCTACTTAGGAGGCTGAGGCAGGAGAATGGCATGAACCCAGGAGGTGGAGCTTGCAGTGAGCCGAGTTCGGGCCACTGCACTCCAGCCTGGGCGACAGCGAGATGCTGAAGAAAGAAAGAAAGAAAAGGATGGAAGGAAGGAGAGAAAAAGAGGAGAGAAAGAGAGAGAGAAAGAAAGAAAAAGAAAGAAAGAAAAGAAAGGAAAGAAAAAAGAAAGAAAGAAAGAAAAATACTAAAGATTGAGCTTAAAAGATACCTGCTGGGTCATATACCCGGAAGCCGGCCCTGCCTGGGACATGTGCAGGTCAGCGATGGGGCGGCAGCAGTAGGACCACAGGGCAGCCCTGGCAGGAAACTTACCTGGGTTTGGAGGTGTTCAGGGAAGCACTTGCTATGTACCTGGCCCCGGCGCCTGAGAGATGACCCAGATCCTCCTGGTTCTGGCCTGAGGAGCCCTGCAGGGGAGCTCATCACTGCCACAGGGACTCTCAAACACTGGGAGGCGAGTGTATAAGATGGGGAAAGCCCTGGGGGACTTCCTGGAGGCAGTGGCCCCGGGTGGGGGTCTGAAGGAAGAGTCAGCAAGGGCAGAAGAGGGGCAGTGATCGGGCACAGGGGCCTCCCCAAGGAGAATTTGAGGCAGGAGGGGCCTGGAGAAATAGGGGGAACCTTCCTGCAAGGGGCTGAGACAGGGCACAGAGGTGGCTGGGGCCCAGGAGCTGGTTTCATCCAAGAACGCTGGTGGGCCACAGGAGGGCTGTGATTGGACTGGTTGGATTTGAGTTTCATTTATGTATTTATTTTCTTTTTGTTTTTTGTTTTTTTTTGAGACGGAGTCTCGCTCTGTCGCCCAGGCTGGAGCGCAGTGACCGGATCTCAGCTCACTGCAAGCTCCGCCTCCCGGGTTCACGCCATTCTCCTGCCTCAGCCTCCCGAGTAGCTGGGACTACAGGCGCCCGCCACCTCGCCCGGCTAGTTTTTTTTTGTATTTTTTTTAGTAGAGACGGGGTTTCACCGTGTTAGCCAGGATGGTCTCGATCTCCTGACCTTGTGATCCGCCCGTCTCGGCCTCCCAAAGTGCTGGGATTACAGGCTTGAGCCACCGCGCCCGGCCTATGTATTTATTTTCTTAAGACAAGGTCTTGCTCTGCTGTCCAGGTGGAGTGCAGTGGTGTGATCATAGCTCACTGTAGCCTTGACCTTCTGGGCTCGAGCAATCCTCCCACCACAGCCTCCCGAGTAGCTAGGACCACAGATGTGTGCCATCAGTCCCAGCCTAACTTTTTAATTTTTTTGTAGAGATGGGGTCTCCCTATGGTGCCCAGGCTGGTCTCAAACCCCTGGGCTCGCTGATCACGGTGGTTCACATCTGTAATCCCAGTACTTTGGGAGGCTGAGGTGGGCGGACCACTTGAGGTCAGGAGTTTGAGACCAGCCTGGCCAACATGGTGAAACCCCTTCTCTACTAATAATACAAAAAGAAACCAGCCGGGCATGGTGGCACATGTCTGTAGTCCCAGCTACTCAAGAGGCTGAGGCATGAGAATCGCTTGAACCTGGGAGGTGGAGGTTTCGGTGAGCCGAGGTCACGCCCCTACACTCCAGCCTGGGCAACAGAGTGAGACTCCATCTCAAAAACAAATAAACGAAAAGAAACCCTGGGCTAAAGTGATTCTCCCACTTTGGCCTCCCAAAGTGAGCTGTTGCACCCGTCTGGATTTGTTTCTGTTTTGTTTTGTTTTTGTTTTTTGTTGAGACAGGGTCTAGCTCTGTGGCCTAAAATAGAGTGCAGTGCTGCAATCTCGGCTCCCTGCAACGTCTGTCTCCTGGGTTCAAGCAGTTCTCCTGCCTCAGCCTCCTGAGTAGCTGGGATTACAACCGCCTGCCACCATGCGTGGCTAATTTTTTTTTTTTTCTTTTTGTATTTTTAGTAGAGATGAGGTTTTGCCATGTTGGCTAGGCTGGTCCTGAACTCCTGACCTCAGGTGATCCACCCACCTTGGTCTGCCAAAGTGATAGGATTACAGGCGCGAGCCACTGTGCTCGGCCTGGATTTGGGTTATTTATTTATTTATTTATGAGATGGAAACTCGCTCTGTTGCCCAGGCTGGAGTGCAGCAGCCCTATCTCTGCTCCTGGCAAGCTCCATCTCCTGGGTTCACGCCATTCTCCTGCCTCAGCCTCCCAAGTAGCTGGGACTACAGGCGCCCACCACCATGCCTGGCTAATTTTTTGTATTTTTAGTAGAGACAGGGTTTCACCGTATTAGCCAGGATGGTCTCGATCTCCTGACCTCGTGATCCGCCTGCCTCCGCCTCCCAAAGTACTGGGATTACAGGCATGAGCCACTGTGCCCAGCCTGGATTTGCATTTTCAAAGCAGCTTTTGGAGGGTGCTAAGTCACAGTGGTGGGGCAGGAGGGAGGTGAGGAGGCCGGGCTGGGCCTGGGGAGGGGACCCTGTTGGGGCGGCTGCACTCACGATCTGGGGGTCAGTGGCCACGCCGCTGCTGTAGGTGGTGGTGAGGGTGGAGGCGCAGGCTTCACTGTACCAGGGCACGCGGCCCTGCTGGGTGGTGCTGCCCACGGAGAGCGTGTGGATGCTGTTGGTGTAGCCGTCGCAGTTGCAGTCGTCGTAGTGCAGGCCGCCGTTGCCCGAGGCCCAGATGAAGAGCGTGCCCAGCCCGCCGCGGCCCTGGGAAACCAGGAGGGCCGGGGAGGGGGCGTCGGCCTGGCCTGCCACCCTGGCCCTCCTTGGGCTCCCACTCACCTTGGTCACGCCACGCCGGAAGGCTTCGCGGGTGAGGATGCCGGGGCCGTCCACCGTGCGGCCATCATCCTCGGGGCCCCAGCTGGCGCTGTAAATGTGGATGTGCTGTGGCTGCAGGCTCAGCGACTGGGCCTCGATGACATCGGTGATGGTACCGTCCAGCATCCGCACGCCTGCAGAGCCAGGGCGGGAGGGCCGCTGCCACCACCCCTGCCCTTCCCCACACCCCAGCCCACCCCACGCCACTCCACACCACTCCCCAGCCCCACCCGGGCCCTCTCTCTGCTCCCTGGAGTGGGACCATTCGTATTGGCTCAGCACCCCCCTGAGCCTCAGAGTCTAGGGCCCTAGCACCACCCAGCAGTGACAGGGGGGCTCCCGAGTTCTCCTCCCCTGGTCTGCGGGCCCAGCTCCCTGCCAGCTTCACCCCCTTCCCTCTCTGTCCCCGAATGGTGCCGCTGGGGGACCCTGGGTACCTCCAATTCGGGCGTTGAAAGCGACCCCCACACCACAGAAGCCATTGTTGGCCATCGCGGCCACCTCCCCAGCACAGCGGGTCCCGTGCCTGGTGCCAGGGCCAAGAAGGGCTCCCGTCACGGCCTCCATCCCCCTGCCAGGTGCTGGGGCTTCCCCCATGTGCTGTGGGAGCCCTGCTCACCGGTTCTCATCGCTGGGGGTGTAGCGGGGCTGGGGGTCTGGGTCGTAGTCATTAAAGTCGTAGCTGGCCAGGGGGTCCTGGGGACAGGTGGGGATATGAGGGGACTGGGAGGCGTCCTTGGGTGGAGCTGGTCTCGGCACCTGGGACAGCCCTCGCCCCCAGCCACCCGCGGTCTCACGTAGTTGGCCCAGAGGTCCGGGTGGTCCTTCTCGATGCCATCGTCCAGCACAGAGACCACAATGCCCTGGCCTGACAGCCCCTGGCCCCAGGCCTGCAGGACACTCAGGTCTGGTTGGGCCTCGCTGTTCTGCAGGGGGAGGCAGGGTGGTGACCCTGTGAGGGCCTGGGGTCGAGGGCGCCAGCGGCCCTGTCCCCACCCACCCACCCTGGCTGCCCGCTCACCATGTACCACTGCTTGGAGAACCAGGGGTCTGTGGGCACCACCACAGAGCGTTTTACCCGCCGCCGCAGCGTCTGCTGCTGGAACCACTGCACCTGCAGAGCGGAGGGTGCGTCAGGCCTGTCTGCTGCTCGCTCCTGGGGCCCCTCGTGGTTCAGGGAGTGAGGCGGCCCCATGCCCTGGGGCCCCGTGTTTGTGGGGGCTGCTCTCCAGCGTCCCCATGTGCCTGGGGCTCTGTCTGCAGTCAGAGGGGACCGAGGCTTTTGGATCACCTGTCCTTGGGTCCACAGACGCATTGTTGCTGCCCCGGGTGACTGCAGGTCCCCAGGTCCTCACTCCACTCCTTCCCCCATCCCTGTTCTAGATCCTTCTCTCTCCTGCATCACTTTTTTTTTTTTTTGAGACAAAGTCTTGCTCTGTCGCCCAGGCTGGAGTGCAGTGGCGCTATCTTGGCTCACTGCAACCTCTGCCTCCCGGGTTCAAGCGATTCTCCTACCTCAGCCCCCCAAGTAGCTAGGACTACAGGCGCACACCACCATGCCCGGTTAATTTTTGTATTTTTAGTAGAGACGGGGTTTCGCCATGTTGGTCAGGCTGGTCTCAAACTCCTGAGCTCAAATGATCTGCCTGCCTCGGCCTCCTGAAGTGCCGGGATTACAGGCATGAATTACCACGCCAGGCCTGGCTTCTCTCTTGCAAACCACATCAGGAACCGGTCACTGCTTTCCCTCCCGGTGCTATAAGCAGGCAGCTGTCCAGTCCTGTTCAAGGCACTTCCTCCGAGGGCTTCCGAGGCTGCATCTCAACCCCTCAGCTTGACATCTCAGGCATTTTCTAGACAGGGCCCAGCCCGATCGGACCCAGGCCCCTTTCTGAGCACCCAGACACTGCGTCCCGAGGGCCACTGGGTGACTTTAAGGCTCCTACTCTTTGGAACCCATTCCTGTGTTGTAAAATCCCCTTCCCTCCATCCTATGTCCTAGACGGTGGGGAAGGCACGCCATCTGTTCCTCCTTACCAGAGCCCCTGGGACCCAGAGGAGGGAGGGGAAGGGCAAGAGGTGCCCACTGTGTACCAGGCCCTGGCAGGCGCCATGATTTCCGTATCTGGGTCTCCCTCCCTCCTCCTGCTGTCCAGACTTGTGGTCCAGGTGGGTCTGAGCCACAGAAAGCACACAGCTGTTCATAACAACCACGAGAACCACAGAAGATGGCTAGTGGCCCCAGGAGGCGGCTGAGACCCCGAGAGGGTGGCCTCCAGGCCAGGCTCACCTTGGGGTCTTTCTTCAGGTGCAGGCGGTGGCCCCAGTGCGGGGTCAGGGACTGCTGGACCACGCCCCGGTGCCGCAGGTGAAAGTACTGCCCATCAGGGAAGATCTGGGGATGTGGGGAAGCGGCCGCACCGATAGGACCCGGCTCCCCTGCTGGAGCCCCCGAGGGCCCGTAACAGCCCCCTTTCTTGTCCTTCCCCACCAGGTGCTCTCTGGGAGTCCCAGAAGCTGAACTTGGCTGAGGCAGGGGTGGGCTGAGGCTCTTGATATTTAGGAGACCTTGTGGGCTCCCTCTCACTTGTCGGGGTCTGGGGTCGTCTAGTCCCTTCCAAGCCCCCACTTCCCGTCCATCCCGGTCCCACCCACCGGCCCCAGGTTGACGAAGCCGAATTTGCGTGCCAGGCGCTCGACCTCCCGGTTACCCTGGGACACCCGGACGGCCCAGCTGCTGACATAGATGGGGACTCGGACCGAGGCCCACCCCACAGCCCGGGGACGGAGGAGGGCCAGGGCCAAGACCCAGAGCAGCCACAGCGCAATCGGGACGGGCCGCATGGAGACGGGGCGGGGCCGGGGGCGGGGCCTGCGCAAAGCCCCTCCCTCCCGCCAAACCGCCGAGTGGACCCAGGCGTCCTCTCAGCCCCCGGCGCCATGGCAACGCGGAAGGCTTCGACTCCCAGGGGGCCTTGCGACTACTCAGCCAAGACGGGCGCGAAGATCTGACAGAAGCGGGGCAGGGACGCACGCCTGCCTGTCTTCCGCAGACCCACACCCTCGGGAGCCTCAGTTTTCCCATTTGTACAACGACAAGACTCTAACCCAGAGAGGCGGGTTCACTGTTGCAATAACGCGTCCTACCCTTTCTTTGGCCTCGCCCACTTTCCAACACACCCCTCCTTCGAGAATCAGCCCGGCCTCCTATCCGGGCTAATCAGAATCATTCTTTCGAGTAATCCCGCCTCCCCCTATAAGCCCCGCCCCGTTCCCGCCCCTACCATTCCGCCCTGCCTCCTTTGTGATCAGCCCCGCCCTCCACTGCTCTCGCCGATGAATCGCGTCCCGTTTCTCCAATCGGCTCGGATTTTTCTTTAGCCCCACCCACAGGCTCCGCCCCCACCCGCGCCTCTCCTCGCCCTGGCTCCACCCCCTCAGTGTCGCAGCCAATAATCCCGTCCCCTGACACCGCCCTTCCAATCAGCTACGTCTCGCTCCGGCCCGGCCAATCGGTGCCCTGGTCCGGCGCGCCCCGCCCTCTCCCGGCGGGGTCTGGGCAGCGGCGGCAGCGGCTGAGGGCTATGCGGCGGGGGAGACGGGGCAGGCCCCACCTCCTTTGTCCGCCCTGCCCTCCCATTGGTCCGGGCGGGGGGCCGGGGGCGGACACCGGCGCCGGGCCGGAGCAGCGCGGCTCAGGCTGCGGGAAAGCGGCGCGCGTGCAGTGGAGTGGGTGCGCGGGTCCGCGGGCGAGCTCGAGCAGCCAACCCCGGGCGCGTCGTTGCCATGGACGGCCTGAGCCAGCGCGTGGAGCGCTTCCTGGAGCAAAGGAACCTGGTCACCGACGTGCTGGGGGCGCTGGAGGCCAAGACCGGGCTGGAGAAGCGGTATCTGGCTGCAGGTGAGCCGTCGGCGCTAGCCCGTTTCGCCGACGGGCACACTGAGGCCATGGGCCCGGGGGTCGCAGGTCTGACTCCCTCCCCGGCTACGGGATCCGGTCCTGCTCGTGGAGCGCGCGGGGTGACCGGGACCTCGAGGTCCGCCCGCAACCCCTCCCTTGCCCGCGCCCTGCGACCCTGCTCCCGGGCCACCCCTCTCTAGCTTCCATCCCTGGCCGCCACCCGCCGCCTCCTTCTGAGCGCTGAGTGCCTGCCGTGCCGAAGTCCGGTTCTTCTAGTTGCCCAGTGGCCCCGGAGAGGCTAGGATGCCAGTGTCCTGCACGTTTCGCCGTCCCCCTCCCCCCGTGGACCCCGGCCTGGCTGCAACAGTGGAGATCTTCCCGTTTTTCCGAGGGGAGGCTCCAGGCGGGGAGGGGAACGGACCGTCCCGGGGGGCTGCTCAGGACTCTCCTTTCCTCCTCCTCTCCTGCCCTAGCTCACCTTCCCCCGCTCAATGGCTTAGTGCCACCGCGCGTAAATATTTGTTAAGACGGAGTTGGGTTGTCTGACAGCTGTGATGTGGGGAGGTTGGACTGGGGCCCACAGAGCGGGAGATCCAGGCACCCCGATTGTGACTCCATTACAGTTCTTCGGGGCCTTTCACCCTTGGTGACGCCGCGCCCCTTCGCCTTTCCAAAACTACAGCAAGAGCGTGTAGTAAGCGCTCCTTAAATGCTTCTCTCCCCACCTTTAAAACTTTTTTTTTGAGATCGAGTCTTGCCCTGCCTCACAGGCTGGAGTGCAGTGGCGCAATCTCAGCTCACTGCAACCTCCGCCTCCTGGGTTCAAGCGATTCTCCTGCCTCAGCCTCCTGCGCAGCGGGGATTACAGACGCAGGTCACCATGCCCGGCTAATTTTTGTATTTTTAGTAGAGACGGGGTTTCACCATGTTGGCCAGGCTGGTCTCGAACTCCTGGCCTCAGGTGATCCGCCCACCTCAGCCTCCCAAAGTGCTGGGATTACAGGTGTGAGCCACCTTGCCTGGCCTAAAACTTTTAGCTTTTTTAAGAGACAAGGTCTCACTATGTTACCCAGACTGGTCTCAAACTCCTGGGCTCAAGCGACCCTCCTGCCTCAGCCTCCCAAAGCTCTGGGATTTAGGTGGGAGCCACTGCCCCCAGCCCCACTGGCTCTGCCTTCTCTTCCAGGAAGCTCCGCAGAATGACTCGAAAGGACTTGCTCTGGGCCTGGGGTGTTCTGGGTAGAGGACAGTTCCAGTTTTTTGAGCACTTTCTGCAGGTGGATCCCCGGAGTCCAGTCCCCCCCTCCATTTTCCCACCGTCTGGGGGTTCCCATGCCAAGCAGCCCGAGCACAGTCTGAAATCTGTGTCCAGACCCTGGAGGTCTCCAGGTGCCTGGTCCCATGTGCAGCACAGCAGGTGGCATGGGCATGGCCTGGCTGTGCCTGCCCCAGGGAGCAGGTCCCTGGCCTCTGCCCTCCCTTTCCACATCCCTGGGGCCAGTGGGCAGGAATTTAGGTCACAGAGCGCCCAGGAGACAGGCAGCAGGGAGGGGCTGGCTGGGGCACTGTGTCACCAGAGAGGAAACTGAGGCACAGGGAGGCAGGGGCTGCCTCTTCGCCTGTTGTGTCTGAGACATACACCCGTCCACCCCGCCCACTCCCAGTCCCATCTGCTGCTAATCGTGGGGGCTGGGCCCCCCTCCACAATTCTGATGTCCAAGGTCATCCTCCCGTTGCTGAAGCTGCAGGAACAGGGATTTAGGGGAGGGACACCCTGGGAGAGTCACTCCTCCCCACAAGCCAGGCCTGGGGTGAGGTAGCATTCCCTCATTCCCCCTCTCCCACCTCATTTAAATCGACAAATCCCACACCCCTGGGTAACATACGAAGAAACTCAGAGGAGACAGTGACCGGGAGGCCACACAGCCTCCCAGCTGGGGGACTCCGCCTACCCCTGACCTCGGGTGCTTGTGGATAAAGACTAAAGCAGGTAGGAGGGGCTGGGAGGGACTTGGGCCTCTGCCCTTTGGTCCGGAAGCGGCCTCTATCTCACTCTGCAGATAGCAGCCCCAGGGGAGGAGGAGGGAGGCTGTCCAAGCTCTCTGAAGCACAGGGGTTCCCTGTGTGACCTTGGGCAACACCCCCCTACCCGCAGTTCTGAATAAGATAATTCAGGGAAAGCACAAAACCTGGCACACAATAGGCGCTTAATAAATGCAGCTGTCGTCGTCATTCTTTTCAGAGCCAGGTTCAGGATTGGGACTGAGCTGGACACACACACTTTTTTCTCTCAACACCCTCCTTGCTGGGACTGTGTTATAGTTACCTGAAGGCACTTAATAAATGTGGAGAAGGGCAGGTCGCGGCGGCTCACGCCTGGAATCCCAGCACTTTGGGAGACCGAGGTGGGCGGATCACCTGAGGTCAGGAATTTGAGACCAGCCTGGCCGACATGGTGAAACCCCGTCTCTACTAAAAATAAAAAAATCAGCTGGGCGTGGTGGCGCGCTCAGCTACTCAGGAGGTTGAGGCAGGAGATTCGCTTGAGTCCGGGAGGCGGAGCTTGTAGTGACCTGAGATTGTGCCGCTACACTCCAGCCTGGACGACAGAGCAAGACTCCGTCTCAAAAATAAATAAATGCATAAAAATAAACGCGCAGAAAGGCGTTCTCTCTGTTAACTTGTTATTATTACTTTTTTTTTGAGACAGAGTTTCGCTCTTGTTGCCCAAGCTGGAGTGCAATGGCATGTTGTCGGTTCGCTGCAACCTCTGCCTCCTGGGTTCAAGCGATTCTTCTGCCTCAACCTCCTGAGTACCTGGGATTACAGGCATGTGCCACCACTCCCGGCTAATTTTGTATGTTTAGTAGGGATGGGGTTTCTCCATGTTGGTCAGGTTGGTCTCGAAATCCTGACCTCGGGCGATCCGCCCACCTCAGCCTCCCAAAGTGCTGGGATTATAGGCATGAGCCACTGTGCCCAGCCCTCTCTGTTCACTTGAAACCATAGGAGGCAGGAGCCATTACCACTCCCACTTACCAAGGGGGAAACTGAGGCTCCGTGCAGCCACAGCCTTGCTCAGTGCCGGCTGGTGAGTGCACAGCCAACCAAAGGGCTCTCCTCCACCTGGGGGACCGAGATGCTGGGGTTTGCTGCCTCCAAGACGGGGGGGGGGTAGTACTGCCCCCCAGCCTGCCCCAGGGACACTGGGTGATGTCTAGGGATATCTGTGGTTGTCATGACTGGGGAGCTGATGGCATGGAGAGGGCAGAAGCCAGGGACGCTGCTCAGCACCCTGCAGTGTCCAGGACAGTCACCTCCCCTCCCCGCCGAAAACAACCAGGAATGACCCAGCCCCGAACATCAGCAGTGCCAAGGCAGAGAAACCCAGAAACCCTGCACTAAGATAACAGATGAAACAGTTGCGTTTCTCAGCTCTGGAACCAAGTCTTCATGACAGGCTGGCCTCCCTTGCAGGCTTCTCCCATCCCTTATGTTGAAACGTTAGCCTCTTTTCCCAGCGCCTCCCACAGGGCCTGGAACGGGATGGCTATCATTGCAGATTATGCTCATTCTTTTTTTTTTGAAAAGGAATCTCACCCAGGCTGGAGTGCACTGGCGCAAGCTCTGCTCACTGCAACCACCGCTTCCTGGGTTCAAGCGATTCTCCCGCCTCAGCCTCCCAAGTAGCTGGGATTACAGGCGCCCGCCACCAAGTGTGGCTAATTTTTGTGTTTTTAGTAGAGATGGGGTTTCACCACGTTGGCCAGGCTGGTCTCGAACCCCTGACCTCAGGTGGTCTGCCTGCCTGGTCCGCCCACCTCGGCCTCCCAAAGTGCTGGGATTACAGGCGTGAGCCACCACATCTGGTCAGATTACACTTACTCACTCAGCAAACACTTTATTGGACAGCTATTCTGCACCCACCCCCACTGCCCAGTGTCAAGCTCCTGCCTGCCCTTGGGGATCTCTCAACCATGGTGGGGGACATGGACACATTGACCAGTTACAGGCACAAGGCTCGGGGCCTAGGGGCACGATGGGGGGATGCACAGACACTTCGGGGGCAGTGGACACATCCTAGAGGCATCACCAAGGCTTCTGAGGAGGTTGCAGTCTCTGTCGACTGAAAGGAGGCCTGGGTACCGTCCTGGGGACTCAGCAGGTCCCTGGCCCTGGCACACCCACCACCACCACCTCTCCCGCAGGAGCCGTCACTCTGCTAAGCCTGTATCTGCTGTTCGGCTACGGAGCGTCTCTGCTGTGCAATCTCATCGGATTTGTTTACCCCGCATATGCCTCGTGAGTGCACGGCTGGCTGCCCACGTAGGGGGATCTAGGGGCTCCCGGGCAGCCCCTGACCCTACTGCGCTTCCCTGCAGAATCAAAGCTATCGAGAGCCCAAGCAAGGACGACGACACTGTGTGGCTCACCTACTGGGTGGTGTACGCCCTGTTCGGGCTGGCCGAGTTCTTCAGCGATCTACTCCTGTCCTGGTTCCCTTTCTACTACATGGGCAAGGTGGGCCCTGCCAGGGCAGGTGCAGCCGTGGGGCGCATGGGGCTTGGGGATTCCTGGGAGGTATTGGGGCCAGGAGGTCCGGAGGAAAGAATACCAGGAGATGGGAGATGTGAGGGGGAGACTCAGTCCCTTCCCTGGGGAAACGGGCCCTGTCCAGGGGCTGATGGTGGAGGGCCCACCTTGAAGGGTGTCTGATGGTGGAGGGCCCACCCTGAAGGGTGTCTGATGGTGGAGACCCAAGCCTGCTCCAATAGGATGTCTGATGGTGGAGGGTTCACCCTAAGGGATGTCTGATGGTGGAGGGTCCACCCTACAGGATGTCTGATGGTAGAGGGCTCACCCTAAAGGGTGTCTGATGGCGAAAACCCAGGCCCATCCCAATAGGATGTCTGATGGTGGAGGGCCCCCCCAAAGGGTGTCTGATGGTGGAGACCCCGTTCCTGTCCAGGGTGGGCATCTGGTGGAGTAGTGCAGCCTCTCTCCCCTCCAGGGGCACAGAGCTGGGTGGGGCTGTGTGTAACTCCTGCCCTGCCCTGCAGTGCGCCTTCCTGTTGTTCTGCATGGCCCCCAGGCCCTGGAACGGGGCTCTCATGCTGTATCAGCGCGTCGTGCGCCCGCTGTTCCTAAGGCACCACGGGGCCGTGGACAGAATCGTGAACAACCTCAGCCGGCGAGCCCTGGACGCGGCGGCCGGAATAACCAGGAACGGTGGGTGCTTGCAGGCGCCCAGCTGCCTCTGACTGTCTCCTGGGTCTCCACCTCTCTCCACCTTGCCTCCCTTTCTGACTTTGACCGCCCACTGTCTGGCATCTTGGCCGCCCCCTCTCACTGTCCGCCTCTCTCTCTCACGCTTCCGGGAACCAGTCTTGCAGGCCCTGGCCCGTAGCCGGGCAGGCGTCACCCCAGCGGCTGTGGCCGGGCCCTCCACTCCCCTGGAAGCTGACAGTACGTAACCCGTGGGGAGGTAGGAGCTGTGTGTGTGTGTGTGTGTGTGTGTGTGCATGTGTTTGAGCGTATGTTTGCTGTTGCACATGTGTTATCGTGCATGCATGTTTTGTCATGTGCATGAGGGTGTGTGTGTGTGCATGGCTCAAGCGTATGTTTGGTGTTCCCATGTGTATATGAGTGAGCAAGGGAGCATGGTTTCTCACGTGTGCGTGTGTAACCACGTGTGCATGTGTGTGTGTGCATGCATGTGTGTGCGTGTGACGTGTACATGTGTGCACGTGTGAATGCATGCATGTGTGCATGTGACCACGTGTGCGTGTATGTGTGTGAGCGTGTGTGTGTGACTGCACATGTGCGTGCTCTGTGTGCACCCCTCTGTGTATAGGTGACCATGAAAGCGTGCGTGTGGTCGACACCATCTCTGCTGAGGGTGGCTGCCCGGCCCCTCGACTTTCCATGCTCACGTCCAGTAGCCTCAGTCCCACCTGTGAGCAGTCAGTGGAGCCCAGGCCTGCCTCACCGCCCTCCCCCGCCTTCCCCTCTCTCTGCAGTCAAGCCAAGCCAGACCCTGCAGCCGAAGGACAAGTGAAGCAGCCCCCCGGGCCTCGCAAGGACCTCCCAGCTGGTGAGGAGGGGGCCGCGCCGGGCTCCCAGGCCTCCACAGAGCCTTCAGCGCATCTCTCGACCGCAGCCTCCGCCAGTCCCTCGGGTCCAGGCAAGGCCCTGGGGGTCTCCTTAAATGCCACCTCGGGCAAGTCCCAGTCCCAGTCCTCGGCCACCCCCAGCTCTGAATCCCAGGGCCAGCTGCCCTCCGGCTCTGGCCGTGGCAAGGCCCAGGGCCAGCGTCGGGCACGGGTCAGCTCCCAGCGGTCTCGGCAACGCACCCAGCTGCCTGGTACTTCCTCCGGCCCCTCCCAGTCAGCCCTCCCGTCCTCGAGGCCCCTGCAGCCACCCACCGTCACCTCCAGCCCGGTCTCACCCGTGGTCCAGTCTCCCAGCAGCAGCAACGTCCCCACGCAGCCTCCCAGCAAACCCCCTGGCGAGCCAGAGGACACAGCCCCCAAGACCAGCAGACAGCGCCAGAAGCAATCCACGAAACAGCCTGCCAGCAGCACCTCAGTGCCCGAGCTGGTCCCCTGCCACTCCGGGACCTCTCTGGAGTACACTTCGGAGTCCACCACCGAGATCACCTGCAGCTGGCCACACCACAGGCCCCCGTGCCTGCAGCACTACTGGTGCCTGAAACACCTGGCCTGCTAGGAGGCTCCAATAAAGCTAACCCGGACCAGACCTGCGCTCCACCTGTGCTGGGGGCCCGGGGGAGGGTCTTCGAGGACACTGTTCCATTTAATCAGGCACATCCCAGCTGTGCCGACCAGTGCCATAATATAGATGAGGAGACTGAGGCCCAGAGGCTAATTCACCCACTCAAGGTCCACCTGCATGGCCAGGATGGGTGCAAGCCCCGGAAATGCTTGTCCTTAACCTCAGTGCTTTCTCCCCTCCCTCCCGAGCTAGTTGTCTGGCCCATTTGCATTAGCCTGCTTCTCTTAAAACTCCCCCAGGTGGGCGCAGTGGCTCAGGCCTGTAATCCCAGCACTTTGGGAGGCCGGGGCGGGTGGATCACCCGAGGTTAGGAGTTCAAGACCAGCCTGGGCAAAATGGTGAAACCCTGTCTGTACTAAAAAATACAAAAATTAGCCAGGCATGGTGGTGGGCGCCTATAATCCCAGCTACCCCGGAGGCTGAGGCATGAGAATTGCTTGAACCCAGGGGACAGAAGGAGTTGCAGTCAGCTGAGATCGCGCCACTGCACTCCAGCCTGGGCAACAAGAGCAAAACGGTCTCAAAAAAAAAAAAAAAAAAAAAAATAGCAGGATAAACCACAAACCCTGATATTATATTTGTCCAAGGGGCCATAACTCAATTAATCTCAACCCAGAGCTATTTTGTCCCCAGGCCTCTGGGTCTAGTCTGGAGATACCTTTTTTTTTTTTTTTTTTTTTTTTAATGAGACAGGTTCTGGCTTTGTTGCCCAGGCTGGAGGGCAGTGATTTAATCATGGCTCGCTGCATCCTCAGCCTCCTGAGCTCAAGAATTCCTCCTCCCTTGGCCTCCTGTGTAGCTGGGACTACAGGCGCGCACCACCATGCCTGGCCATGATCACTGCACTCCAGCCTAGGCAACGGAGCAAGACCTTGTCTCCAAAAGAAAAAAAAAGAGTGGTCAGCCGGGCGTGGTGGCTCACACCTGTAATTCCAACACCTTGGGAGGCCAAAGCAGGCGAATGACCCAAGGTCGGGAGTTCGAGACCAGCCTGGCCAACGTGGTGAAACACTGTCTCTACTTATAAATACAGTAATTAGCCAGGCATGATGGCACATGCCTGGAGTCCCAGCTACTTGGGAGGCTGAGGCAAGAATCACTTGAGCCTGGGAGGCAGAGGTTGCAGTGAGTGGAGATCGTGCCATTGCACTCCAGCCTGGGCGACAGAGTGAGACTCTATCTCAAGAAAAAAATAAAAAGGCTGGGTGGGTGGCTCACGCCTGTAATCCCAGCACTTTGGGAGGCCGAGGTGGGCGGATCATGACGTCAGGAGATCAAGACCATCTTGGCCAACATGGTGAAATCCCGTCTCTACTAAAATACAAAAAATTAGCCAAGTGTGGTGGCACATGCCTGTAATTCCAGCTACTTGGGAGGCTGAGGCAGGGGAATTGCTTGAACCCGGGAAGTGGAGGTTGTAGTGAGCCAAGATTGCACCAGCCTGGCAACAGAGCAAGACATTTTCTCAAAAAAAAAAAAAAAAGAGTGTTCCAGGCAGAGGGCACAGCCTGTACAAAGGCCTTGAGGCAGGACCATGCTGGTGAGTAGGAGGCACAGAGGGGAGGCTCCTGTGGCTGGAGCAGAGAAGGGGAGGGCAGGGAGGAAGGAGGTCAGGGAGGAGGGAGGTCAGGGAGGAAGGAGGTCAGTCAGGGAGGAGGGAGGTCAGGGAGGAAAGAGGTCAGGGAGGAGGTCAGTCAGGGAGGAGGGAGGTCAGGGAGGAGCAAGGTCAGGGAGGACAGAGGGCAGGGAGGAGGGAGGGCAGGAAGGAGGGAAAAGGGGAGTTTTGGGGGCTGCACCACACAGGCACTGAGAGGGCATGGGGGCACTTTCTCTTTTTTTTTGAGACGGAGTTTCACTCTTGTTGCCCAGGCTGGAGTGCAATGACATGATCTTGGCTCACTGCAACGTCTGCTTCCTGGGTTCAAGCGATTCTCCTGCCTCAGCCTCCTGAGTAGCTGGGATTACAGGCACCTGCCACCACGCCCGGCCCGGGACTTTGTCTTTTACTCAGGGTGCAGGATTTATCAGAGCAAAGAGCAAAGGTAATCATTAATCACCCCCGACCCTATGTCGGTGACCACACGGGGATGGCAGACCGGGCTGTTGGGATCTGCCGATCACTGGCCCGGCTGCTTTGAAGAATGTGGTCTGGTCATGGCCCCAAGGGAGGAGAGAGGGTGCCAAGCTCGCTCTGCACCTGGCATGGTCCCTCTCTTTTTCTTTTCTTTTGTTTTTTTTTGAGATGGAGTCTTGCTCTGTTGCCCAGGCTGGAGTGCAGTGGCGCGATCTCTGCTCACTGCAAGCTCCGCCTCCCAGGTTCAAGCAATTGCCCTGCCTCAGCCTCCCAAGTAGCTAGGACTACAGGCACCTGCCACCACACCTGGCTAATTTTTTGTATTTTTAGTACAGACAGGGTTTCACCATGTTAGCCATGATGGTCTTGATCTCCTGACCTCAAGTGATCCACCCGCCTCGGCCTCCCAAAGTGCTGGGATTACAGGCATGAGCCACTGCGCCCGGCCTTTATTTTTTTTATTTTTTTTATTTTTATTTTTTATTTTTTTGAGACAGAGTCTCGCTCTGTCACCCAGGCTGGAGTGCAGTGGCGCGATCCCGGCTCACTGCAAGCTCCGCCTCCCGGGTTCACGCCATTCTCCTGCCTCAGCCTCCCAAGTAGCTGGGACTACAGGCGCCCGCCACCTCGCCCGGCTAGTTTTTTTTGTATTTTTTTTAGTAGAGACGGGGTTTCACCGTGTTAGCCAGGATGGTCTCGATCTCCTGACCTCGTGATCTGCCTGTCTCGGCCTCCCAAAGTGCTGGGATTACAGGCGTGAGCCACCGCGCCTGGCCCATTGTGTCATTCTTATGTCTTTGCAGCCTCATAGCTTAGCTATGACCCCTTAGATAGGGGGTTTCACTCTGTGACCCAGGCTGGAATGCAACAGTGCAACCACAGCTCACTGTAGTCTCGACCTCCTGGACTCAAGCAATTCTCCTGCCTTAGCTTCACAAAGTGTTGGGATTATAGGCATGAGCCACCACAGCTGGCCTAAAACGGTAAATGGAGGCTGGGCTCGGTGGCTCATGCCTGTAATCCCAGCTCTTTGGGAGGCTGAGGTGAGCAGATCACCTGAGGTCAGGAGTTAAAGACCAGCCTGGCCAAATGGTGAAACCCTGTCTCTACTAAAAATATAAAATTAGCCAGGCATGGTGGCAGGTGCCTGTAATCCCGGCTACTCAGGAGGCTGAGGCAGGAGAATCACTTGAACCCGGAAGGCAGAGGTTGCAGTGAGCCAAGATTGCGCCATTGCACTCCAGCCTGGGCGACAAGAGCAAAACTCCGTCTCAAAAAATAAATAAAAATAAATAAAAGGAGGAAAGAGTGGCAGCCGAGTGCCGTGACTGACACCTGTAATCCAGCGCTTTAGGATGCTGAGACAGGAGATTCGCTTAAGGCCAGGAATTCAAGACTAGTCTTCGCAACATAGAGAGACACCCTCTGTACCCAAAATAAAAGAAAAATCAGCCACACATGGTGGCATGCACCTGTAGTCCTAGCTACACCGGAGGCTTAGTCAGGAGGATCACTGGAGCCCGGGAGGTGGAGGCTGCGGTGAGCTATGATGGCATCGTTGCAATCCAGCCTGGGAGACACAGTCAGACCCTGGCTCTAAAAAACAAAAATAACAAAGATACCAGAACGTTCACTAGTTGGCTTTAAAGCTAAAGCGCAAATCTGGAGACCGTTTATTGCCGATTGTTATTGTTACGTGGTTCTTACTGGAAACAATGTCGTCATTTTCAAATCATGCTGGGGTCCTCTCGCCCACTAGGAATGGCGTGCTCCTGGTGGTGGGGACTGTGGGACAGCCTCATGCGTGTTTCTCCCTGGTCTCAGGCACAGCCTGGGGTCCCTGTTGAGGAAACCCTCTGAGTGTCAGCTCCCCTGGCGTGTTGGGCAGCCCCCAGGGTGACTGTCTGAGATCCAGGCGCCAGGGCAATGTCGGAGAGAGACCTGAAACCTCCATTCCCTGGCACACCCCAAACCACAGCCGGGGAGAGGGGACAGCCTTGCAGACTAGTTGGGGAGGGAGGGCAGTGGGGGCCCGGCAGGCACCGACAGTGGCCTCAGGAGCCAGTGCTGTCACGAGGAGGCCTGCGAGAGGGGCCCGCGTCCACGGGGAAGCGAGTGCCCACGCGGAAGTGGGCTCAGGGCACCTGGGCTGCAAGCCACGCGGCGCGCACGGAGTCCCTTCATGCCCCATCCTGCCGCCAGGGGGCACTGCGGCCCCACGCAGCCCTGCAGTACCCGCGGCCCTTGGCTGGGGAGCTCCTGGGACCCCGGCCGGCAGCGCTTGCTGCAGATGTCAATCACAGAAGGCACCGCATCACTGAAGCGCCGGCCGTCCCAGGCTGCGCTGGGTCCTTGGTATGCCGTCGGTGTTCAATAAGCACTTGCTGCAGAAATGTCTGAAGGAAGAAAGGGGGCTAGGGAAGGGCTCCAGGAAAGAGTAACTCCCATGTCAGAGCTGGGAGGGGTTTCGAGGGCGCCATTCACTGAGGGGGAAACTGAGGCCAGAGAGGGGCTGCACCTGGCCTGGGGTCACCTGCAAGATCAGGGGCCGAGTCCACCGATGTCCTGCACCCCTCGCCGACTCCCTCTGCCTCAGCAGCCTCCTTGCCCTTCATTCTCTCTGGCTGCTCCCTGCCTGGTGGGGGCAGCTTGTCCGTGCCCAGTGGTCGGTGGGAACCCACGGACCCCAGGCATCCCAGGCCCCAGAGAGAAATGCAACCACTGGTCCCACACAGAGCGGTTTGTCCCAGGTGGCAGCGTGAGCCATCCATCAGGAGTGAGAGGCAGAGGGTTGGCACCCCATAGGGGAGGGTTTACTGAGTGAACTCGTGACACCCCCTAGCACACACACAGCCCATGTCGGCCCTCCTGGTTGCAGAAGAACACAGCGGGCTGGCAGCCCACAGACAGCAGCGGCTCTCACCTACCTCCTCAGCTGGGGAGGGGCTCCCAGGGTGGGCCTGAGAAAGTATGTGGCAGTTGGGGGAAGCTCAGGACCTATCAAAGCTCCATTCATTCCCCACCTGCTCCTATCCTCATCTATTCCCTGACCTCACCCCACACAGGGTCAGATGTGCAGGGAGGAGGTGAGGCTGGACCGGGAGGAGGGGTGGGGTGCGCGTGAACATGTGTGCCTGTCCATGAGCAAAATGGAGACGGGGTTCTACCGGCGCGTCCCTGAGTCTCTGACCGACTGCATGTGATGGGGGTGCTTAAAAAAAAAGTGCTACAGGCCGGGTGCGGTAGCTCAAGCCTGTAATCCCAGCACTTTGGGAGGCCGAGACGGGCGGATCGGAAGGTCAGGAGATCGAGACCATCCTGGCTAACACGGTGAAACCCCGTCTCTACTAAAAAATACAAAAAAAAAAAAAAAAAAAAAAAACTAGCCAGGCATGGTGGCGGCGCCTGTAGTCCCAGCTACTCGGGAGGCTGAGGCAGGAGAACGCAGTAAACCCAGGAGGCGGAGCTTGCAGTGAGCTGCAATCCGGCCACTGCACTCCAGCCTGGGTGGCAGAGCGAGACTCCGTCTCCAAAAAAAAAAAAAAAAAAAAAGTGCTCTGCAGCCATAAAAAAGAATGAGTTCATGTCCTTTCCAGGGACATGGACGAAGCTGGACGCCATCGTTCTCAGCAAACTAACACAGGAACTGAAAACCAAACACCGCTTGTTCTCACTCATAAGTGGGAGTTGAACAACGAGAACACATGGACACAGGAAGGGGAACATCACACACCGGGTCCTTTGTGGGGTGGGGGCCAAGGGGAGGGAGAGCATTAGGACAAATACCTAATGCATGTGGGGCTTAAAACCTAGATGACGGGTTGATGGGTGCAGCAAACCACCATGGCACATGGATACTAATGTAATAAACCTGCACATTCTGCACATGTATCCCAGAACTTAAAGTAATTTTTTTAAAAGTGCTTGTAAAAATTAAAGAGGAATAAAAGGGGGGTGAACAGCCAGTATGATAGTGCATGCCTGAAATTCCAGTGCTTTGGGAGGCTGAGGCAGGAGGATCATTTGAAGCCAGTAGTTGGAGAACAGTGTGGGCAACATAGCAAGACCCCCTCTCTACAAAAAATTTAAAAGGTAGCCGGGCATGGTGATTCACACCTGTAGCTCCAGCTGCTGTGGAGGCTGAGGTGGGAGGATCGCTTGAGCCCAGGAATTCGAGGCTGCAGTGAGCAATGATTGCACCACTGCACTTCAGTCTAGGTGACAAAACAAGGCTGTGTCTCAAACAAAAAAAAAAAAGAGGAGGGGAGGGGTGAGCATATTGATGGGCAGAAATCCAGCCAGAGATGCTGAGGCTGGAAAGATTGTCTCTGAGTTTCCCAGTAGCCAGGGGAAAAGGGGAAATTGGTACGTTACAGTGCCTGGTTAGGCATGTCTTCTAAGGGGCATGCCTGTTTGTGACAGTGTCTCTGCTCTTGACACACGAGGGTGAGTGTGAGTAGCAGAGAGGAGAGACAGCACAGTGTCTGGGAATTAAACAGATGAGTTTCCGCGTACCCAGGGCAGCAGGGTGTCATGCTCGTTCATGACAGTGTCTCAAAGTGAGTGTGACGCAAAGAGAATGAAAGCAGAGTTAAACTTTCTGAGTATAAATAGCTAGGAGCTTCCTGGCAGCCAAGGAGAGAAGCGAAATACAAGTCAGAGTCTCTTCAGTGTCTCCTCACCAGTGCCTGCCGGCTTGTGACAGTGACTCCAACTGCATGCAGAGGTGTCTAAGTGTGTGCGGGAGGGAGTCACATAGCTGCACAGGTGGGACATATGTCAGAGCTGCCTGGAAGCCAGGGTGAGAGGGGAAATACGCTGACGTTGAGACTGGTCAGATGTATCTTTCTTGCTGTGTGTGGCCAGGGCTCCTTCGGGGGCTCAGATAGGACAGCGTCGGGCAGTCAGGCGTATGCGGCTGTCCTCCGCGGGGCTCCAGGGCCGGGCGTAGCCAGCATGGGGCAGCAGCAGCCGGTCCTGTGTGCCGTTGGGGCTCACAAGGCGCTGGACAGCCAGCAGGTAGTCCCGGTGGGGTGCCAGCATCGGGCAGGGGCAGTGGCCTGGCGCCCACACGTACTCGCGGGCCCGCAGTGGCGAGCGGTTCTTGTAGACGAGCTGTATGCGTACCTCGTAGCGGGTCTCCTGGGCCTGGCGGTGGTGGCCCAGCACTCGGGCCTGGAACACTGTTGGGGGTCATGCTGAGCTGGCTGGCTGCTCAACTCTGCGCAAATCTCCACGCCCCACCCACATTGCCAGAAGAGGGGCTGAGGGTCAGGTGGGACCTCGGGATCTATAGGGACTGGAGTCAGGATCACGTGAGGGATCAATGAGTGGTTAGGGTCAAGAGGCAAATTAGGGTCAGAAGAAAGGGTCAAGGGTAAAGTCAGATTAGGGTCAGAGGTCAGCAGGAGGCCAGGTTAGTAAGGGCTAAGTGAGAGTAGGGGTCAGGGGTCTCACCAAAGTCACTGCCGCAATAGTGGAGCAGTCGGTGGGCGCGGCCTCGGGTGTCAGGGCAGGGTGGGCAGGGGTCTGTGGGGTGGGCGGTGCTGTGAGGGGCAGAGGCCTCAGCCCCCACTCATTCCCCACCCTGGCTGTCCCCACCTCACCTGGGGCCAGGGTTGGGGTCCGTGCAGGGATGACAGCAGGGGCTGCGGGGGGCTGAGGCTCCACCTCCCGGGGCTGCGGCTGCCGCAGGGGCCAGCCCAGGGCCTGCACCCGAGCCTGGAAGGGGCTGTAGCGCTCCTGAGGGAGCCAGAACTCAAACTCGATGCCGGGGTTGGGCTCCTGCAGGAGGACCTGGAGCAGGGGAGGGCGCACAGGGAGCTTCACCAGAGGCCGGGGTTGCCTCCTCCCTCTGATCCTATGACCCCAGCCTCCCCGCTTTGACCCTGTCTGTCCTCAGCCTCCCTCCTCTGATGCTCTGTCCCCAGCTGATCCCCTCTGACCCCAGACTCCCCCTTCTGGCCCCAGTCACCCTCACTCTGACCCTCTGTCCCCAGCGTCCCACCCCCGTCCGCAGCCAACCCCCTCTGACCCTCTGTCACCAGACTTCCCCCTCTGACCCTGTCCCCAACCGCCCCCCTCTAAACCTGTCACCAGCCTTATCCCTCTGACACTGTCCCCAGCTGACCCCCTTTGACCTTGTCCCCAGCCTCCCCTGTCTGACCCTCTGTTCCCATCCGACCCCCTCTGACACCCTGTCACCAAACTCCCATGACCCTGTCACCAGCCTCCCCTGTCCGACCTTGTCCCCAACTTCCCCCCTCTGACCCTCTCTCACCAGCCTCCCCCCTCTCACCCTCTTGGAGGCCCGGTGGCACCTGTAGGAGCAGG